>NC_052340.1:553909-882819 GCF_016432855.1 Salvelinus namaycush | reverse complement strand
CCAACTTCACATGACGCAAAGAAAAGAAAATTCCGAAAATCGCAATTAAACGTTCAATAAACTGATATAACTTGGTTTAAAATAACTACTTTATGATGTTTTTATCACATATATCAAATAAAATCAGAGCCGGAGATATCTAACGTCTATACCGAAAGCTTTTCAGAACGCAACCTGGGGTACCTTCTCGCGCCTTCCAAGACAATGAAAATTCCAGACACGTCATTCCAAAAGCTCTTGTTCGGCCTCAGATCAAGCTAGACACCCCCATTCCACCTCTCACTGCCTGTTGACATCTAGTGGAAGGCGTATGCAGTGCATGTAGATCCATAGATTTCAGGCAAATTAATAGGAAGGCCCTGGAACAGAGCCTCGATTTCAGATTTTTCACTTCCTGACAGGAAGTTTGCTGCAAAATGAGTTCTGTTTTACTCACAGATATAATTCAAACGGTTTTAGAAACTAGAGAGTGTTTTCTATCCAATAGTAATAATAATATGCATATTGTACGAGCAAGAATTGAGTACGAAGCCGTTTAAATTGGGCACGATTTTATCCCAAAGTGAAAATAGCCCCCCCTATCCCAAAGAAGTTTTAACAAGGAAGTCGGGGCACCACGGAAAATGTTGAGATTTACAGGTATCATTTTCTGAATATAACTCTTCAGATATTGTAATATCTGATTGACTAATCATTCTCATTAATGTATTATTATTACCTCATCAGTTCTCATTACTGAATGTCGCCAACCCTTGGATATCTGCACGAACCCTAGTTTCCAAAATGAATCAGCAATATACAAATTGGCTTGATTATTTATTTATTAACTAACTAAATAATCACACAGAATTACATAAAAACAGTAGATATTGGTTACTAACAATGATAGAAAAGTCCCTAGTGAGCTAAGCTGATATGACGGCTTGGTAGACAAAAGAAAGGGGTGGGGACTGAGAGAGCGGGAAAGACAAAATGGATTCACTACACACAGTGGATAATTGTAATAATGGACATGCTAATACTTTGCACATGAACAGCCGCTCATTCTGAAAGAAATTGCAATGTATATATTTACACCTGTACATCGTTGTCTCTCCGTTGAAAACATTTGATTGTCCTGTAGAGTTCATCGGAGTCTCTGTTTAACTTTCACAGAAGTCACGATGTCTTTCGTGGTTGTAGGTGGTTAGAATGGATACTTCAGAGTACCATTCGGAAATGTTCTCATAGAAAAGATTGCTAAGGTGGTTGTCGGTATTCTCGTTCTAGACTTAAATAAGTTCTAGCTGCAGACTAGTAATTATACATCTAAGAATTGCTCTTATTTTGTAGGGATCGATAGTCTCAGAGTTGAACTTCTCTAGGATAGGGGGCAGCATTTTCACGTTTGGATGAAAAGAATATCCAAATTCAACTGCCAGCTACTCATCCCCAGAAGATAAGATATGCATATTGTTAGTGGATTTGGATAGAAAACACTCTGAAGTTTCTAAAACTGTTTGAATCATGTCTGTGAGTATAACAGAACTTATTTAGAAGGCGAAACCCAGACCTTTTTTAGGTCACTCTTTTCAATGGGTTTTCATTGGGAATACAGATTTCTAATTGACCTTCTTGCAGTTCTTACCGCTTCCACTGGATGTCAACAGTCTTTAAAAATTAGTTAAGGATTTTTTCTTTGTGTAATGAAGAAGTACGGCCATTTTGAATCAGGGTCACTTGAAGTGTCCTGTTAGATAGAGGCGCGTGACCAGAAAGCATGCTACAGATTGTTTTAATCCTGTATTGAACACAGATCATCCCGTCTTCAATTTTAGCGATTATTTACCTTAAAAAATACCTAAAGTTGTATTACAAAAGTAGTTTGAAATATTTTGGCAAAGTTTACAGGTAACTTTTGAGATATTTTGTAGTCATGTTTCACGAGTTTGAACCGGTGTTTTTCTGGATCAAACGCGCCAAATAAATGGACATTTTGGATATATATCGACGGAATTAATCGAACAAAAGGACCATTTGTGATGTTTATGGGACATATTGGAGTGCCAACAACAGAAGCTCGTCAAAGGTAAGGCATGAATTATATTTTTATTTCTGCGTTTTGTGTTGCGCCTGCAGGGTTGAAATATGCTTCTCTCTCTTTGTTTACAATGGTGCTAACTCAGATAATAGCATTTTGAATTCTGACATGTTGGCTGGATTCACAACCAGTGTAGCTTTAATTTGGTATCTTTCATGTGTGATTTAATGAAAGTTAGATTTTTATAGTAATTTATTTGAATATGGCGCTCTGCATTTTCTCTGGCTTTTGGCCAAGTGAGACAGTAGCGTCCCGCCTAAACTCAGATTTTTGGATATAAATATGAACTTTACCGAACAAAACATAAATGTATTGTGTAACATGAAGTCCTATGAGTGTCATCTGATGAAGATCATCAAAGGTTAGTGATTCATTTTCTCTATTTCTGCCTTTTGTTACTCCTCTCTTTGGCTGGAAAAATGGCTGTGTTTTTCTGTGGCTATGTACTGACCTAACATAATCGTTTGGTGTGCTTTCGCCGTAAATCCTTTTTGAAATCAGACATGTTGGCTGGATTCACAACAAGTGTAGCTTTAATTTGGTGTCTTTCATGTGTGATTTCATGAAAGTTGGATTTTTATAGTAATTTATTTGAATTTGGCGCTCTGCATTTTTACTGGCTTTTGGCCAGAGAAGTTCAACTGTTCTGTGTTCTTTTTCTCCATCTATGCCTGTCTTGTTTTACATGGAACCTGTCTCACATGCATTCATTAAAAGAACCTTAAGATGTCAGCTGCTAATTTCCAATTTACACCACATAAACACAGCCATTTTCACTGGACTATCTGTTGCTGCCAAGTCATGATTTCCCTGGGGGTTAGCCTTGCAATAACCAAGTGGTGAGATTCATAGGCCTCTATATTTAAATGTTTCAGGTACACTCCGATAGGTGTCTGCGTCACATACATTATCTTCTATTGACATCATCTTCTATTGTTTGTCCTCATGTGTCTGTTTTTCAGCATAAAGTACTCTGTAGCCACTTAGTGTGGACACCAGGTGAGACCACACTCACACAATAACAGTCTCTCTTCTCCACTTCATCCCTCTCCCTCTTCTCCCTAAATCCTCTAGGTTATATCAGCTGTTTTGGTGAACCCCTCCCGCATCTGAACTGGCTGACAGAGGGCACAGCATGATCATAGGTGAGATGTCACTTGGTCGGGTCAACAGGAAGTATTATTAAAGAGATGCTTTACATTGAAATACAGACAGAGATGTAGTAGTCCCAGAGTTAATGATCCAAGGTCAGTTTTGCATTTCACCTCCTGATTTAATAAGATGACTGACCGTGTTAGAATAAAAAAACAAGGCTTAATCATGCTCTCTCATCTGCAGGTATGTTTTGATGTGAGAGAGGAAGCCAGACCCGTCATCACCACCTCACCCGCTCTTAAGATAACCTTCGGGCCAACTGGGGGCCCAAGGCTGGTTAGGAGACACCGCAATTGTGATGAATTGAGAGAATATTAGGGTAGCACTGTAATTCATGAATCATATGCTGTCTGCCGCTGTTCTTACCTCTTTCCCTTTCTGTCTTCTACACCTCTCTCCCCACCTCGTCTTTCTTCCTCGTTTTATAAATCTTCTTAGGACTAGGCCCCTTTTTTCTCCATTTTCGCCTGAATGACGTATCCAAAGTAAACTGCCTGTTGCTCAGGCCCTGAGGCCAGGATTTGCATATAATTGGTACCATTGGAAAGAAAACACTTTGAAGTTCGTAGACATGTTAAAATAATGTAGGAGAATATAACACAAAATATATGGTAGGAGTAAATCCAAAGAAAAACCAACCAGCATTTGTTTTTGAGAGACCATCCTCTTAGAATGCAAGAGAAAGGTCATATTGTAAATTAGCTCCCTGTATGCAATTTATATGGCTTCCACAGGGTGTCCGCAGGCTATGTTCAAGCTTTCAGGCTTGTAACTTGAATAAGAAATAACAGTTTTAGTAGAAGGACACAGACTTGGAAATCCGTGTTTGCGCGCGCCATGAAGAAATTACGCACCTGCTAATATCGGTTTCTTATTGAACATACTTCTTTTTGAAAGAAATATTATAGTTTGATTACATTTTAGGGTATCTGAGGAGTATATAGAAATGTATTTTGACTTGTTGAAACAAAGTGTAGGCGTAGATTTCGGATTCCTTTCTCTATAAGTTGAACAAGTGGATTACTCAAATCGATGGCGCCAACTAAGACTTTTTGGGATATAAAGAAGGATTTTATCTAACAAAACGACACTACATGTTATAGCTGGGACCCTTTGGATGCCAAATCAGAGGAAGATTTTCAAAAAGTAAGTGAATATTTAATCTTTACATGTATGAAACACTGTGCCGGTGGAAAAATATTTTGATGTGGGGCGCCGTCCTCAAACAATCGCATGGCATGTTTTCGCTGTAATAGCTACTGTAAATCGGAGAGTTAGATTAACAAGAATTCAAGCTTTCAGACGATATAAGACACTTATATGTACCTAAATATTTAATTAAAATCCATAATATTTATTAGAATTTATTTGAATCGTGCACCTTCCAGTTTCACCAGAAGTTGTAATGCACACCATATGTGCATTGAAGTACAGATTCAACTTGTATTCTTAATATTACAATTATCATATATTACAATTATTATGTATTTATAACACCTGGATAATTAACTTTTTTCAATAAAGCGTTTCACATTCTCCACTGGTTGAAATTAAGTATCTCATTGAAATACTATCCTGTGTCCTCAGATTAATGCAGATGAAGGGTGATGAGTTAGATATACATGTTTTTTTTCTGTATATATGAATTACAAATCAATCATGTTTCTAGTTTATTGGATAGTTACAATGTGTAATCATTGATGTCCCAGGAGCAGGAGTGGTAAACACTGTTGAAATGTATAATTGTAAAACATAAATGCAGACACATCATCGTACAAATAATGGAGTTTGATATGACTGAAAAAGAATGTCTCAGAGATTCATACCTGAACTGCACCTTTATTTGCCAAGGAAGCGTACATGATCTGTGAATATATTCAATGTACAGGCTACAATGTGGGAATCTCATGCGCGGTAATAACTACAGTACATGTGTATATAGGACTTATATTCTACTCTATCCATAGGCTTCATTAATGCCATTCAGACTTGAAGTTGATACAACAACTATGATAGCTGAGGTTCATAGATAGGTTCTGAACTAATATTCATACCAAATGTTTTAGGGTCCATACGCAGATCGGTTACATACTGTAGCTAGCTACACATCCATAGGCATACAGTTATTTTTATCCTCCACTACACAATAAGCAAGTAAATAGTTAGCTAGCTATGTTACTTCAGCTGCATTGCAAGGCAAGCTTCCACAATTGTACATTCAATTTGCAGTAAATGCTTTAGCTAGCTAGATTCTTTACATTCACTGTTTCACAAGACGACAGCCTGGTTTGCTGGTTTTCTCAGGAGTCCCTACATTTTTTTTAAACAACATGAATTACAAATTCATTCTCCTAACACTAGCTAGCTGGCTAATGTTAGCTAGTCAGATAACTTGCTAAATAGCGATTTTCGTAAATTATCTATATGACAAAAAAATATGCACAAACGTTTGCCTCTACATTAACTAACATATTCCTCTCAATTGTACATTTTTTGCTTGACTCATTATGATGTTATAACAACTTACATCTGGTTCCACCGTAATGTTTTGTCAGCCATCTTTGTTGAAGAATGCCACAAATGCAAGGGTGGCTCACGTCAAATTCGTCATTGGAACCACTCGATATGATTGGTCATAAAAAAACCTTGGGACCCAAATGCATAATGAGTGCTCTAACTCCCCCTTGCAGGGGTCTGGAGCAATGAAGCCGTGACCTCTAAGTCCCGCAGTGTAAACTCGCAATTTTTAAAAGGAGGAACCACTGTAAGTAACCCCCAAAAATCCCAGGACATAAACATGTCTGATATGGGCAGAAAGCTTAAATTATTGTTAACTTCTTGACGCTAGGAGGCAGAATTTTTATGTTTGGAAAAATAACGTTCCCAATGTAAACGGCCTATTTCTCAGGCACAGATGCTAGAATATGCATATAATTGACAGATTAGGATAGAAAACACTCTACAGTTTCCAAAACTGTCAAAATATTGTCTGTGAGTATAACAGAACTGACTTTGCAGGAGAAAACCTGAGGAAATCCAACCTGGAAGTGCCTCTTATTTCAAAAATCCCTGTTCCATTGCCTGCCTTTCCTTCATTTAAAGGGATATCAACCAGATTCCTCAGGGAATGTCTTTAGACATAGTTTCAAGCTTTTATTCTGAAAAATGAGCGAGGTTTATCAAATTGCGTCAGTATCCTTGATTAGTTCTTGTGCGCAAAAGTGGTAGCTCGACATTTTATTTCTGTCTTGTATTGAATAGTTTACCCTCCGGTTGAAATATTATCGATTATTTATGTTAAAAACAACCTGAAGATTGACTATAAAAAATGTTTGACGTGTTTCTACAAACTTTACGGATACTATTTGGAATTTTTGTCTGCCCTTCATGAGCCTGTGGATTACTGAACATAACGCGCAAACCAAATGGAGGTTTTTGGATATAAAAATCATCTTTATCGAACAAAAGGAACATTTATTGTGTAACTGGGAGTCTCGTGAGTGCAAACATCTGTAAGCGATTAATTTTATTGCTTTTCTGACTTTCGTGACCAATCTACATTGCTGCTAGCTGTTCGTAATGTTTTGTCTAGTGATCGATAAACTCACACAAACGCTTTGATTGCCTTCCCTGTAAAGCATATTTTCAAAATCTGACACGACAGGTGGATTAACAACAAGCTAAGCTGTGTTTTGCTATATTGCACTTGTGATTTCATGAATATAAATATTTTTAGCAATTTTTGGGGAATTTGTCGCTCTGCAATTCAGCGGTTGTTGATGAAAATTATCCCGCTAAAGGGATCCGTGCGCCAAGAGGTTTTTAATATAACTGCACTGTCCAATTTACAGTAGCTATTACATTGAAAGAATACCATGCTATTGTTTGAGGAGAGATTACAATTATGAACTTGAACATTTATTAATAACTTCTTGCCACTATAGGGGGTGCTGTTTCACATTAGCATAATTTCCTCTACAGATTAAACGGCTTCCTACTCAATTCTTGCTCGTACAATATGCATATTATTATTATTATTGGATAGAAAACACTCTCTAGTTTCTATAGCCGTTGGAATTTTGTCTCTGAGTGAAACAGAACTCAATCTACAGCACTTTTCATTATAGGGAGTCAGATTTCAAACATCTTGGCCACTGATCTGGAGTCAGTTTAAAGGTCCGTGTAAATGCTATGGAGAAACAGACACATCTTACGTCTTCCCCTGGATGTCAGTGCGTGATGACGCTTTGAATGGAGTCGATTGCGCAATCAGGGGCTGTATAAAACAGCAAATACCGGAAGTAGCTTCCCTTTGCTGCCTGCGCCTTGCGCGCGAAGGACATCGGACTCGCCTCCTTCCAAGCTTTAGTTTAGCCAGTAATATTTCTCTGGTCATGTTTTTACTCGTTAGAGGTGTTAAAAACATCATAAGGTAGTTAATTTAAACCGTTTTATAGCAATTTATATCCGTTTAGTGCGATTTTGAGGCATTTATTTCTGAGACACTTTGAACCGCTGGGCACGTTTCCAGTTCATGCCGAACGTTAGTGGGCATTTCCACATGGCAAGAGGACAGCTTTCGACCAAAAGACGATTAGACCCAAGAAAGGATTCTTTGCCCAAGATTCTGATGGAAGAACAGCTCACAGTAAGAACAATTTATGATGATAAATCGTGTTTCTGTCGAAAAATGTTAAACGCTTATGGCGCCATTTTGTTTTGTATAGCTTCGCTTGGCGCAACCTGTATTGAAAAGTAAGGATAATTTAAAAAATGTAAATCAGCGATTGCATTAAGAACTAATTTGTCTTTCGATTCCTGTCAACCCTGTATTTTTTAGTCAAGTATATGATTAGCTTTTGATTAAACTAGATCACTCAAAGATGGCGACCGACATTTCCAGGCTTGTTTTGCTACTATTTTCATTGTATAACCACGTTTTTTTATGGCTAAATATGCACATTTTCGAACAAACTCTATATGTATGTTGTAATATGATGTTACAGGAGTGTCATCGGAAGAATTCTGAGAAGGTTAGTGAAAAAATTAATATATTTTGGCGATGATACGATATCGCTCTCTTTGGCTTGAATTCATGCTGGGGTAACGTTTGCATATGTGGTATGCTAATATAACGATTTATTGTGTTTTCGCCGTAAAACACTTAGAAAATCTGAAATGTTGTCTGAATTCACAAGATCTGTGTCTTTCCATTGCTATGTGCTGTGTATTTTTAAGAAATGTTTTATGATGAGTAAATTGGTAATACAAGTTGCTCTCTGTAGTAATTCTAGTCGCTTTGGTGAGATTTGTGATGCTGGCTGCAATGGCAAACTATGATTTATACCTGAAATATGCACATTTTTCTAACAAAACCTATCCTATACCATAAATATGTTATCAGACTGTCATCTGATGAGGTTTTTTCTTGGTTAGTGGCTATCAATATCTTAGTTTAGCCGAATTGGTGATAGCTACTGGTGTTGAGAAAAAATGGTGGACAAAGAAAAATGGTGTCTTTTGCTAACGTGTTTAGCTAATAGATTTACATATTGTGTCTTCCCTGTAAAACATTTTAAAAATCTGAAATGGTGGCTTTATTCACAAGATCTGTATCTTTCATTAGGTGTCTTGGACTTGTGATTTAATGATATTTAGATGCTACTATTTAATTGTGACGCTATGCTAGCGATGCTAATCAGTGTGGGGGGGGGGGGTGGGGGGTGATCCCGGATCCGGGGTTGAGGCTCGGTAAAGGTTAATAAACCAATTAGGCACATTTGGGCAGTCTTGATACAACATTTTGAACAGATATGCAATGGTTCATTAGATCCGTTAAAACTCTGCACATACACTGCTGCCATCTAGTGGCCAAAATTAAATTGCGCATGGGCTGTAATAATACATGTAGGTCTTTCTTTTGCATTTCAAAGATCATGGTACAAAAAAAAGAATGTTTTTTTCTTTGTATTATCTTTTACCAGATCTAATTTGTTAAATTCTCCTACATTCATTTCACATTTCGACAAACTTCAAAGTGTTTCCTTTCAAATGGTATCAAGAATAAGCATATCCTTGCTTCAGGTCCTGAGCTAAGGGCAGTTAGAATAAGGTATGTACTTTTAGGCGAAATTTGAAAAAGGTTCGGATCCTTAAGAGGTGCCTTTGAACAGGGTATGGTAGTAGGCAAGGTTGTGGAGTAACGGATTACAAAAAAAACGGTAACTGTAATCCGTTACATTACCTGCAAAAATATTGTAATCAGATTACCGATACTTTAGAAATGATTTTGAAATGATACTAGATGATTACTTCGAGGATTACTTTTAAATTCGGAAAGGATGTTTGCGGAAAAAAATCTTTGACAATTCTCTGTTTTCTCAATGACATTCAAATCAGCATTGAAAAAAGGCGCAAGTTTAAGTTTGTTCCACCTGAGCGAGTCTGACCACAAGTCAGAGACCACTATGATGACACACCAAATGTGTTTGATGGATCGCAGAAAAAGTGTAGGAATAGGCTTTTTTAGGCTACAGTCCAAGCTATGTCTTCCAATGGTGTGACTGCTGTCGGCATCCAAAGATTATCCAACTTGAATAGTCTAAAGCGACACGGATATCAGTTATTATTGATATTTACAAAACGTTAGTGCATTGATGTGAATCAAATCAAATGTTATTAGTCATATGCGCCGAATACCACAGGTATTACACCTTACAGTGAAATGTTTACTTACGAGCCCCTAACCAACAATGCAGTTTAAAAAATACGGATAAGAATAAGAAATAAAAGTCACAAGCAATTAAAGAGCAGCAGTAAAATAACAATAGCGAGACTATATACAGGGGGGTACCGGTACAGGGTCAGTGTGCGGGGGCACCGGTTAGTTGAGGTAATATGTACATGTAGGTAGAGTTTAAAGTGACGATGCATAGATGATAACAACAGAGAGTAGCAGCGGTGTAAAGAGGGGGGACAGAGCAAATAGTCTGGGTAGCCATTTGATTAGGTGTTCTGGAGTCTTATGGCTAGGGGGTAGAAGCTGTTTAGAAGCCTCTTGGACCTAGACTTGGCGCTCTGGTACAGCTTGCCGGTAGCAGAGAGAACAGTCTATGGCTAGGGTGGCTGGAGTTTTTGACAATTTTTAGGGCCTTCCTCTGACACCGCCTGGTGTAGAGGTCCTGGATGGCAGGAAGCTTGTACTGGGCCGTTCACACTACCCTCTGTAGTGCCTTGCCGTCGGAGGCCGAGCAGTTGCCATACCAGGCAGTGATGCAACCAGTCAGGATGCTCTCGATGGTGCAGCTGTAGAACCTTTTGAGGATCTGAGGACCCATGCCAAATCTTTTCATTCTCCTGAGGGGGAATAGGTTTTGTCGTGCCCTCTTCGCGACTGTCTTGGTGTGCTTGGACCACGTTCGTTTGTTGGTGATGTGGACACCAAGAAATTTGAAGCTCTCAAACTGCTCCACTGCAGCCCTGTCGATGAGAATGGGGGCATGCTCGATCCTCTTTTTCCTGTAGTCCACAATCATCTCCTTTGTCTTGATCACGTTGAGGGAGAAGTTGGTATCCTGGCACCACACGGCCAGTTCTTTGACATCCTCCCTATAGGCTGTCTCGTCGTTGTCGGTGATCAGGCCTACCAAAAAACTTTATAAATGTGTTGGAGTCGTGCCTGGCCGTGCAGTCATGAGTGAACAGGGAGTACAGGAGGGGACTGAGCACGCACCCCTGTGGGGCCCCTGTTTTAAGGATCAGCGTGGCGGATGTGTTGTTACCTACCCTTACTACGTGGGGGTGGCCCGTCAAGAAGTCCAGGATCCAGTTGCAGAGGGAGGTGTTTCGTCCCAGGGTCCTTAGCTTATTGATGAGCTTTGAAGGCACTATGGCGTTGAACGCTGAACTGTAGTCAATGAATAGCATTCTCACATAGGTGTTCCTTTTGTACAGGTGGGAAAGGGCAGTGTGGAGTGCAATAGAGATTGCATCATCTTTGGATCTATTGGGGCGGTATGCAAATTGGAGTGGGTCTAGGGTTTCTGGGATAATGGTGTTGATGTTAGCCATGACCAGCCTTTCAAAGCACTTCATGGCTACAGACGTGAGTGCTACGGGTCGGTAGTCATTTAGGCAGGTTACCTTAGTGTTCTTGGGCACAGGCACTATGGTGGTCTGCTTAAAACATGTTGGTATTACAGACTCGGACAGGGAGAGGTTGAAAATGTCAGTTGGTCAGTTGGTCAGCGCATGCTCGCAGTACAGGTTCTGGTAAATCATCTGACCCTGCTGCCTTGTGAATGTTGACCTGTTTAAAGGTCTTACTCACATCGGCTGCGGAGATCATGATCATACAGTCTTCTGGAGCAGCTGGTGCTCTCATGCATGTTTCAGTGTTATTTGCCTTGAAGCGAGCATAAAAGTAGTTTTAAGCCCATCTGGTAGCCTCGTGTCACTGGGCAGATCTTAGCTGTGCTTCCCTTTGTAGTCTGTAATGGTTTGCGAGTTAGAGTTAGGGGTTAGAGTCCCGCGCCTTGAAAGCGGCAGCTATAGCCTTTAGCTCATTGCGCATCTTGCCTGTAATCCATGGCCTCTGGTTAGGGTATGTACGTACAGTCACTGTGGGGACGACGTCATCGATGCACTTATTGATGAAGCCAATGACTGATGTGGTGTACTCCTCAATGCCATCGTAGGAATCCCGGAACATATTCCAGGCTGTGCTAGCAATACAGTCCTGTAGCTTAGCATCTGCTTCATCTGTCCACTATTTTTATCACGCTGCTGCTCTCTCATTTAGCTATTTGCGCCTCACGGAGTGTGGTTGTTGTGGATGGCTGTTCACAAATCTAAATGTGTATTGGAACCCAATAATGGTTGAATTCAAGAAGTTTAATTTTCCTATCAATCATTGTTTTTGAAACCTTTTGGACAGCCAGTGAAAAAATGTGCCCTTGCAACAGCTGCATAGTGCGGATCAAGTCTTTGAGCAATAAAAGCCCCACTTTTATTCCAATCTAATTCATGCTGATGAAAAAGAAACATCCATAGGCTTAATGGACACATGCTCAAACTTGCACACTTGTTGATAGACTTATTATTATTTTTTATCTGTAGCTGTAGTTTATCTGTAGTTGCTACATCTATTTTTGGACTTATAAATGATATATACAGTACCAGTCAAAAGTTTGGACACACCTACTCATTCAAGGATGTTTCTTTATTTTTACAATTTTCTACATTGTAGAATAATAGTGAAGACATCAAAACTATGAAATAACACATAAGGAATCATGTAGTAACCAATAAAGTGTTAAACAAATACAAATATATTTTAGATTCTTCAAAGTAGCCACCCTTTGCCTTTATGACAGCTTTGCACACCCTTGGCAAAGCATGCCATTCCATGAGCGCAGCATTTATTTTTCAAATCGAATCAGTCCTCCATGACAACAAATCATAAAGAACAGAGTAGGGCTGGCTAATAAGTCTTTAGTTTTGGGGTCATGCTCAGGTAAAACAATTTGGCAAATCTTTACTTCAATATTTTTAAGTCCTATTCTTGAAGATCAAGTGGTATAACATTTATTGGAATGACTGGAATTCTGATAGACTTTGGTTTTTAAAGAATATAATTTCATCATATTATTATATGTAGGTGAAAGCGATGGGTTAGAAGAAGCCTACATTACCAATACATAAAGTGAAATGTAACATCCATCTATGGCCAGCTATGTAAACTTTAACATTGATTTATCCTGCAATAGATGTCTTTCAATTGGTAAAAAAATGTTTTATTCTAATGCCTCTTAAAATCTCTCTAGGGTATGTGGGACGCTAGTGTCCCACCTGGCCAACATCCGGTGAAATTGCAGAGCGCCAACTTCAAAAACAGAAATACTCATAATAAAAATTCATAAAACATACAAGTGTTATACATCAGTTTACAGATTAACTTCTTGTTAATCCAGCCGCTGTGTCAGATTTCAAAAAGGCTTTACGGCAAATGCATACCATGCGATTATCTGAGGACAGCGCCCAGCACACAAAAGCATACAAGCATTTTCCAGCCAGGTAGAGGAGTCACAAAAGTCAGAAATAGCGATAAAATGAATCACTTACCTTTGATGATCTTCATATGGTTGCACTCACAAGACTCCCAGTTACACAGTAAATGTTTGTTTTGTTCGATGAAGTCCCTCTTTATGTTCCAAAAACACAGTTTTGTTGGCGCGTTTTGTTCCGTAATCCAATGGCTCCAAGGCGGTCACAGCAGGCAGACGAATACATACTAAAAGTACCGATAAAGTTCGTTGAAACATGTCAAACGATGTTTATAATTAATCCTCAGGTTGTTTATTGTCTTTATAATCAATAATATTTTAACCGGACAATACTGTTTTCAATAGAAAGGAAAAATAACAAACGGCGCCCATCAGATCTGCAAGATCCTCTGTCCTCTGACCAAAATGGCTGTTTACTCGTCGTTTTTCAAAATAAAAGCCTGAAACCATGTCTAAAGACTGTTGACATCTAGTGGAAGCCATAGGAACTGCAATCTGGGTCTTAACTCATTGGATTCTCTATAGGCATTGAGTTGAAAAACAGCCACATGAAAATAATTCCACTTCCTGGATCGATTTTTCTCAGGTTTTCCCCTGCCATATCAGTTCTGTTATACTCACAGACATTATTTTAACAGTTTTGGAAACTTTAGTGTTTTCTATCCAAATCTACCAATTATATGCATATCCTAGCCTCTGGGCCTGAGTAACAGGTAGTTTACTTTGGTCACGCTTTTCATCCGGAGGTGAAAATACTGCCCCATACCCAAGAGAGGTTATTAAGGGGAAAGTAATCTAAAAGTAACGGAATGTAATCAGATTATAGTAGGAAAATTAGCAATCAACAGCTGGCCGACGAGTACATTTTTTACTTGAGCGTTAACGTTAATCAGTGTTATTTAGATGGATGACATGTGTTTAAATGTGGTAGCTCTATAGCTAGCTAACGTTAGTATAGAGATAGTAAACTAGCTCTTTCACATACCTCGTGAAGCCCTGATCATGTTTTTACTCTATTTGTGATACCTTATACGCCACGTTGTTGGTAGGGACAGTATCCACTTTCAAAAGTAACGTTTCCCTGAAGCCCTCCTTCCATTGTTGATAGCCATGGAAGTTCTCATGGTTGAAATGTGCCCTGCAGGTTGACGAGTAGATGCCCAATTCGCCAAACCTCATTCTCACAAATGTATCCCTCTATTTATGAAATGTTTCATTTGCATGGCCATAGAGGCATACTCACTTTTGCATAGCAGGTGTTGCTACACCATGCTACCACATAAAGCTTAGCCATCTTGACAAATAAAAATGTAATTGCTAGTTACAGTGCCTTCAGAAAGTATTCATACTCCTTGACTTATTCAACATTTTGTTGTGTTACAGCCTGATTTCAAAATGTATTAAATAAGAAATATTTCTACCCCATCTACACACAAAACCCAATAATGACAAAGTGAAAACATGTATTGAAAATGAAAATGAAATACAGAAATATCTAATTGACATAAGTATTCACATCCCTGAGTCAATACTTTGTAGAAGATCCTTTGGCAGCGAATACAGTTGTGAGTCTTTCTAAGAGCTTTCCACACCTGGATTGTGCAACATTTGCCCATTATTATTTAAAAATGTCTTGAGGCGCTGTCAAATTGATTGGTGATTCTTGCTAGACATAGATTTTCAAGTAGATTTAAGTAAAAAATGCACCTCGGCCACTCAGGAACATTCACTGTCTTCTTGGGAAGCAACTCCACAGTAGATTTGGCCTTGTGTTTTAGGTTATTGTCCTGCTGAAAGGTGAATTCAACTCCCAGTGTTTGGTGGAAAGCAGACTGAACCAGGTTTTCCTCTAGGATTTTGCCTGTTCATTTTTTTTCAGAAAAAATCCCCAGTCCTTAACGATTACAAGCAGACCCATAAAATGATTCCGCCATCACTATGCTTGAAAATATGGAGAGTGGTAATGTGTGTATTAGATTTTCCCCAAACATAAGACTTTCTATTCAGGACAAAAAGTTAATTGCTTTGCCCAAATTTTTATATTATTACTTTCGTGCCTTGTTGCAAACAGGATGCATGTTTTGGAATATTTGTATTCTGTACAGGCTTCCTTCTTTCACTCTGTCAATTCGGTTAGTATTGTGGAGTAACTACATTGTTGTTGATCCATCCTCAGTTTCCTCCTGTCACAGCCATTAAACCAGTGCTTTCCTTCCTCTCCGGCGTTAGGAAGGGCGCCTGTATCTTTGTAGTGACTGGGTGTATTGATACACCATCCAAATAGTAATCAGTAACTTCACCATGCTCAAAGGGATATTCAATGTCTGCTTTTATATTTTTACCCATCTACCAATAGGTGCCCTTTTATGTGAGGCATTTGATAACCTCCTTGGCCTTTGTGGTTGAATCTGTGTTTGAAATTCACTGCTCAACTCAACCTCACAAATAATTGTATGTGTGGGCTACAGAGATGAGCTAGCCAATACAAAATCATGTGAAACATTATTATTGCACACAGGGTGAGTCCGTGCAATTTATTATATGACTTGTTAAGCACATTTTTCCTCCTGAACTTAGGCTTGCCATAACTTAGGCTTGCATTCTGTTCACTTATGAAGCTATTGTGCAAAACTCCCGTATTACCTTACACCGTGGCTAACCTATTGAAGTATGTATGAGATAGCTTACCCAATCACAGGGATGGCTAACTTATGAAATTCCTTCTGTCACTACAGATTTAGGTCAAACAGTAGTTTTTATGCACCACGCACATGGAACAACATTCAGAATACCTGTGACGCACTTAAGCGTAGTGGGTGCGGAGTCAGGCGCAGGAGGCAGAAAGTACTGAGTAGTGCTTTATTAGGCACAGGGAAAATACATGCGCGCCAACACTCACGGGTGCAAACAAACACGATACCCAAAATCAGGACCTAACAAGTCCAGAGGGATAACCCCAAAACGAAACACGCTACCAAAACACTACCACACACAAACACAGTGGAAAAAATAAGCCCGCACAAAGAGCAGGCGGGCCGACCAGCTTAAATAGCTCAACTAAACGTAAACAAGAAACAGGTGTAACTAATAAGACAAAACCAACAGAAAAGGAAAAAGCGATCGGTGGCAGCTAGTAGACCGGTGACGACGACCGCCGAGCACCGCCCGAACAGGAAGAGGAGACACCTTCTGTAGGAGTCGTGACAGTACCCCCCCCTGACGCGTGGCTCCCGCAGCGCGCTGACACCGGCCTCGAGGGCGAGGCGCAGGTAGATCCGGATGGAGGCGATGGAAATCCCTCAACAGTGACGGATCCAAGATGTCCCCCACCGGTACCCAGCACCTCTCCTCCGGACCGTACCCCTGCCAGTCCACGAGGTACTGCAGGCCCCTCACCCGGCGTCTCGAGTCCAGAACAGCACGTACTGTGTACGCCGGGGACCCCTCGATGTCCAGAGGGTCGGAGGGACCTCCGGCACCTCACCTTCTTGCAGGGGACCAGCTAGCAACGGCCTGAGGAGAGACACATGAAACGAGGGGTTAATACGACAATAGGAAGGGAGTTGTAATCGATAACACACCTCGTTTATCCTCCTCAGGACTTTGAAAGGCCCCACACACTGCGGCCCCAGCTTCCGGCAGGGCAAGCGGAGGGGCAGGTTTCGGGTCGAGAGACAGAACCTGTCCCCCGGTACAAACACGGGGGCCTCACTGCGGTGGAGGTCAGCGCCCCTCTTCTGCCGTTCACCGGCTTGCTTGAGGGATTCCTGGACGGCCCTCCAGGTCTCCTTGGAGCGCTGCACCCACTCCTCCACCGCAGGAGCCTCGGTCTGACTCTGATGCCACGGTGCCAGGATCGGCTGGTAGCCCAACATGCATTGGAATGGTGACATGTTCGTCGAGGAGTGGCGGAGTGAGTTCTGGGCCAACTCCGCCCATGGGACGTACCTTGACCACTCCCCTGGCCGGTCCTGGCAATATGTCCTCAGAAACCTACCCACCTCCTGGTTCACTCTCTCCACCTGCCCATTACTCTCGGGGTGATAACCAGAGGTCAAGCTGACCGAGACCCCCAGCCGCTCCATCAACGCCCTCCACACTCGGGACGTGAACTTGGGATCCCGGTCAGAGACGATGTCCTCCGGGAACCCCGTAGTGCCGGAAGACGTGGGTAAATAGGGCCTCCACAGTCTGTAGGGCCGGGCAACGGGAGGAGACGGCAGGACTTAGAAAACCGATCCACAACAACCAGGACCGTAGTGTTCCCCCGAGACGGGGGACGATCGGTCAGGAAGTCCACTGACAGGTGAGACCACGGCCGCTGTGGAACGGGAAGGGGCTGTAACTTCCCTCTAGGAGGGTGCCAAGGAGCCTTACTCTGGGCGCACACCGAACAGGAAGAGACATAGAACCTCACGTCCCTAACCACGGTGGGCCACCAGTACTTCCCCCTAAGACCCCGTGGTGTCCTCGCCATCCCAGGATGACCCGAAGAGGGTAGTGTGTGAGCCCACCGAATCAATTGATCACGGACACCAAGCGGCACGTACTTGCCGCTTTTGGAGCGCAGGTTCCACCCGTAACGCCCGCTCAATGTCCGCGTCTGGAAGGATGGGAGTGGGATCGATGGGCCGATCCTCCGTGTCATAGAGACGGGACAGCGCGTCGGCCTTCATGTTAAGGGAAGCCGGTCTATACGAGATAGTAAACCTAAACCGGGTGAAGAACATGGCCCACCTTGCCTGACGCGGATTCAGTCTCCTAGCTGCCCGGATATACTCCAGATCACGGTGGTCAGTACAGATGAGGAAAGGATGCTTAGCCCCCTCAAGCCAGTGTCTCCACACCTTCAGGGCCTTGACTACAGCTAACAACTCCCGGTCCCCCACATCATAGTTACGCTCCGCCGGACCGAGCTTCTTCGAAAAGAAAGCGCAGGGGCGGAGTTTCGGTGGCGTGCCCGAGCGCTGTGATAGCACGGCCCCAACCCCAGCCTCGGATGCATCCACCTCCACTATGAACGCCAAAGAGGGGTCCGGGTGCGCCAACACGGGCGCATCAGTGAACAGAGCCTTCAACCGATTGAAGGCTCCGTCAGCCTCTGCCGACCACCGTAAACACCCCTTCAGCAGTGAGGTAATGGGGGCCGCCACCTGACCAAAACCCCGGATAAACCTCCGGTAGTAATTGGAAAACCCTAAAAACCGCTGCACCTCCTTCACCGTGGTCGGAGTCGGCCAATTACGCACGGCCTTAACGCGGTCACACTTCATCACCACCCCCGAGGTGGAAATGCGATAACCCAGGAAGGAGACGGCTCGTTTGGAGAACACACACTTCTCAACCTTAACGTATAGGTCATGCTCCAGCAGTCTTCCAAGCACCTTGCGCACCAGAGACACATGCGCGGCGCATGTGGAGGATGGTGGAGGATGGTGGATGGTGGTATGGTGGACGCGTTCCTCCATCGAGGGAAGGGGGGTGGCCGTGGCTCCTGCTGACTCCATTCGGGTGGTGCGGGCTTCTGTGACGCACTTAAGCGTAGTGGGTGCGGAGTCAGGCACAGGAGGCAGAAAGTACTGAGTAGTCCTTTATTAGGCACAGGGAAAATACGTGCGCGCCAACACTCACGGGCACAAACAAACACAATACCCAAAACCAGGACCTAACAAGTCCAGAGGGATAACCCCAAAACAAAACACGCTACCAAAACACTACCACACACAAACACAGTGGAAAAAATAAGCCCGCTCAAAGAGCAGCTTAAATAGCCCAACTAAACGTAAACAAGAAACAGGTGTAACTAATAAGACAAAACCAACAGAAAAGGAAAAAGGGATCGGTGGCAGCTAGTAGACCGGTGACGACGACCGCCGAGCACCCCCGAACAGGAAGAGGAGCCACCTTCGGTAGGAGTTGTGACAATACCCTAAAACTGGAAGCTTTTGGCCTATTCAGAGTATTGGTAAATCACATCTTCATAGAGTAATATGTGCACTTTTTATAGTTATTTTTGTGTTTTTTATTTTTGTGTTTCCTACGCTCAATTTATGTAATTGTTTCACTATTATTTGCTACTTTGTAGTGCAAGGCTCCCTTGTAAACATTTGAGCAGGGCTCCCCTGCTAAAATAAAGGTTAAATCAGAGTGAGTTATAGTGACATTCAGAGAGCCTGTATTGCTTGCGCACACACTAAAATGTTTTATGTACCTAATTGTAATGAGATGTCATTTAATGGTAAAAATATGTTTATTTTTAACATGTCATGATTTTTTCATCTGCTTGTCAAACAAATTACTTCAAAATGTAGGCTACCTGCTCACGTTCGTCCACTCCAAAATAATTTCAGCATGCACCCACCATTTAATGAATGGAAAGACTGAGACATCTGTTACAAAACACCAAAAAGTGTAATAATTTAAGGCGATTGTCATTAGGTCTACACTCTTGTAGCTTGAATTAATTGATGTGTCTTGCTAATATATTGACCTATTCTGCAAAAAGAGAAGTCAGGCCACGTGAAAACGGGATGAAATACGGGACGGTCCCAGGATGACAAGTGTAGCCACATGTTTTTAAATGTTTTATTACCATGACAGAGAGGGTGGGGTGTTTGTTTCATTTGGAATAAGCTTTTATTTTCATATTTACCACTGTAGCAAAATTGCACTTAACCTCTTTGGGCTCAAGGGGCAGTATTGAGTAGCCAGATAAAAGGTGCCCATTTCAAAAAGGCCTCGTACTCAATTCTTGCTCGTACAATATGCATATTATTATTACTATTGGATAGAAAACACTCTCTAATTTCTAAAACCGTTTGAATTATTTCTCTGAGTGAAACAGAACTCATTCTGCAGCACTTTTCCTGTCAGGGAGTGAGATTTCAGAAATCCAGGTCCCTGTTCTGAGATCAGTTTATAAGTCCCCATGCAAGCTATGAGGGTACATGCACTGCATACGCCTTCCTCTAGATGTCAGTAAGCGGTGAGACTTTGAATGGAGTCGATTGCGCAATCTGGGACCTTATATTAGACCGTGGAACAGGAAGTACCGTTCTTTTCAACAGTGCGCTTGACGCATGAAGACATCAGAATGGCTTGCAGTGTAGCATTGTGTTATCGCAGCCTGTATTGCGCAGTAAGGTTAATTTTAAAAATGTAATTCGGCGATTGCATTAAGAACTAATTTGTCTTTCAATTGCTGTCCAACCTGTATTTTTTTAGTCAAGTTTATGAATAGTTTTCGATAAGAGTAGGTGGCTTTCCAAGATGGCGCCGGACAGATTGCTTGACGTTATGGACACTATTCTCATTGTATAAGCACAATTTATGCCGCTAAATATGCACATTTTCGAACAAACTCTATATGCATTGTGTAATATGATGTTACAGGACTGTCATCTGAAGAATTCTGAGAAGGTTAGTGAAACAATTAATATATTTTGGTGGTTTATACGTTATAGCTATTTTTGCCTTGAATCAATGCTGTTGTTATGTTTGCTATTGTGCTAAGCTAATATAACGCTATATTGTGTTTTCGCTGTAAAACACTTGATAAATCGGAAATATTGTCTGGAATCACAAGATGCCTGTCTTTCAATTGCTGTACACTATGTATTTTTCAGAAATGTTTTATGATGAGTATTTAGTTATTTGGCGTTGGTGTCTGTAATTTTTCTGTCTGCTTTCGGTGCAATTTCTGACTGTAGCTGCAATGTAAACTATGATTTATACCTGAAACATGCACATTTTTCTAACAAAACATATGCTATACAATAAATATGTTATCAGATGTCATCTGATGAAGTTGTGTCTTGGTTAGTGGCTATTTATATCTTTATTTGGTCGAATTTGTGATAGCTACCTATGCAGGAAAAAAATGGTGGAGTAAAAAAAAGTGGTGTCTTTTGCTAACGTGGTTAGCTAATAGATTTACATATTGTGTCTTCCCTGTAAAACATTTTAAAAATCAGAAATGATGGCTGGATTCACAAGATGTGTATCTTTCATCTGGTGTCTTGGACTTGTGATTTAATGATATTTAGATGCTAGTATTTACTTGTGACGCTATGCTAGGCTATGCTAGTCAGCTTTTTTACTGATGGGGGTGCTCCCGGATCCGGGATTGTGTGGAAGTAGAGGTTAACCAGGGCCTGGAACACAGCAGGAGCGTTGGTCAGACCGAATGTCATCACCAGGTATTCACCAGGTATAGTGTCTGCTAGCCATGTTGAAGGTGACTAGTCTTCCACTCGTCAGCTTCCTGTATCCACACCAGATAGTAGGCGTTCCGCAGGTCCAACTGAGAGAAAATGGTGGCTCCCTGGAGCAACTCAAAAGACGAGGCGATGAGTGGTAGCCGGTAGCGGTTCTTAACCATGATGTTATTGAGGCACCGGTAGTCGATGCACGGGTGCAGGGTTTTGGCCCTCTTCTCCATAAAGAAGAACCCTCCCCCGGCGGGGGAGGCAGAAGGACAGATACACCCTGCAGCCAGGGAGTCCTCGATGTACGTTTCCATTGCCTTCGGACTGTCCCCGGGGTGGTGTAGTGCCCGGGAGAAGGTTGATCATGCAGTCATAGGGTTGATGCGGAGGAATCGAAGTGGCCTGGGCCTTGCTGAAAACCTCCCGGAGGTCCTGGTACTCTGCTGGAAAGGCGGTGAGGTCCGAGGCTTCTTCCGAGCCTACAAGAAGACGTCCCGGGGCAGGGTGTGGCGACTTCAGGCAATGAGCGTGGCAGAACCACTCCAGCCAATGATAGCACCAGCAGTTGATGAGGGGATTGTGACGCCCACCAGAGTACTTGTACCTAATGATGAGCCTGGTATTTTAATGGACAGGTCGACACATGATGACCGGTAGTCCAGCAATACAGACAACTCTTAGTGTTAAGTCTGCGTAAACTTTCGGCTGGAGACGAGCTAGCTCTGCCGAGTTGTATCAGCTCTGGAAGGGGCGAATTGGCAGACCTCAGAGACTCCCGGGGGAACTCTGGTAACCTCTGATTCTCTTGGAAATGTAGGCGCCGGGTACGTCTGGGATTCATCAGAGGCGAGGTGGGATCCTTGGGCGAGGGAGTGGGACCGGAATCAGACCTCCTCTCCCTCCTACATTTCCATAACCACCCATCAATCCGGATGGTCAAGGCGATGAGCGATTCAAGATCAATAGGCAGCTCCCACGCTGCGAGCTCATCTTTAACCTCTTCCAATAATCCGTGGAGGAATGTGTCGAACAGGGATTTCAGGTTCCAGGCACTCTCGGCAGCCAATGTGCCGAAATCAACATCATAGTCTGCCACACTGCTGGAGTCTTGATTAAGCTGGAGTAACTTCCGTACAGCCTCTCTCCCAGACAATGGAGAATCGAAAACCTTTTTCACCTCAGCCACGAATTCTTCCAGACTGAAGCACACGGCAGGTTGTTGTTCCCACATTGCCCTAGCCCAGGTGAGGGCCCTCACGGACATTAGCATTATGAGGTATGCTATTTCGAGCGGTCCGAGGGAAAGGACGAGGGATGCAGCTCGAAGATGAGAGAAAACAGGGAGAGAAATATGGGACAGGTTCCTGACTCTCCAGCGAAGCGTTCCGGAGGAGGTAAGCAGGGTTCTCGGCAAGCTGGGGTGACCTGGGGAGACTGACAGTGGAGTTACTTAGGGGCTGGGCGGTTACTGTCTTGGCTGGCTGCCTAACAGACAATCTGCGAAATTGCACCAGCAATGTATTCAAAGCATGGTCATGGTGTTTGCCAAGGTCTGGAATACTTCCATAAGACCTCAAAGTAACTCCTCGTGAAGAAGAGATGGCGTTGCGGAGCTGGTCCAAGTCTGCTGGGTCAGTCATGGACAGTTTGTACAATCAGAACTCAGAATAAGTTGCAGATGCAGACAGTTTGAATCACATAAGTTTATTTACAAACCAAGGGGCAGGCAAACAACAGGTCAAGTGCAGGCAGAAGTCGGTAATCCAGGACAGTGTCAAAAGGTACAGATTGGTAGACAGGCAGGCAGAATGAACAAAACCGGAAGAACTAGAAAACAGGGACTAAAGAGAACAGGAGTACGGAAAAACACACTGGTAGGCCCGACGAGATAAGACGAACTGGCAACAGACAAACATAAAAAAACAGATCAGAGTCCAGGAGGTACATTGTGGCAGACAGGCTTGAGGTCAGGGCAAGCAGACTGGAAAGGCAGGCGGGTACAGAGTCCAGAAAAACAGGCAAGGGTGGACTAGCAAAAGAGAGAATAGCAAAAGCAGGAGCACGGGAAAAACACGCTGGTTGACTTGAAACAGACAAGACGAACTGGCACAGAGAGGCAGGAAACACAGGGATGAATACACTGGGGAAAATAAGCGACACCTGGGGGGGTAGAGACAATCACAAGGACAGGTGAAACAGATTAGGGTGTGACAGTACCCCCCCCTCCCTATGGGCGCCACCTGGCGTCCTACCTGGGCACGTACCTGGCTGACTGGGGTGTTGGCGGTGAAAATCGGCGATTAGGGCCAGGTCCAGGATGTCTTTAGCAGAAACCCAGCACCTTTCCTCCGGGCCATAACCCTCCCAGTCAACCAGGTACTGGAAACCCCTGCCCTGTGGTTGAACCATCAGGAGGCGTCTCACCGTATATGCTGGCTGGCTATCGATGACCCGGGTGGGAGGGATGGGCCTAGAAACAGAAGAAAGAGGACTGTGAGACAAGGACTTAATCCTGGACACATGAAAAGTGGGGTGAACACGGATGGTACGGGGCAACAACAGATGGACAGCAGTGGGACTAATGGCTCTAGAAATGGGGAAAGGACCAATGAAACAGAGGGAAAGTTTATGGGATTCTACCCGGAAGAGTAGGTCTTGAGTGGACAACCATACTCTCTGCCCAACCAGACAGCGAGGAGCCAGAGTCCGGTGGCGATCCGCTTTTCGACGATACCTGGAGGTGGTCTTGAGAAGAACCGCCCTAGCTCTTCTCCAGGTACGCTGACAGCGGCGGACAAACATCTGAGCTGAAGATATGTTGACCTCCACTTCCTGCTCTGGGAAGAGTGGGTGTTAATACCCCATGGAGCATTTGAGGGGGATAGTCCAGTAGCCAAGCAGGGGAGAGTGTTCCTGGCATATTCCACCCAGACCAGTTGCTGACTCCAGGTGGTGGGAATACTGGCAACAAGACACCGGAGCGCCGTCTCCATATCTTGATTGGCTCGCTCCGACTGGCCGTTGGATTGGGGATGAAACCCAGAGGACAGGTTGGCTGACGACCCGATAAGAGTGCAGAAAGTCTTCCAGAATTGGGACGAGAACTGAGGACCCCGGTCCGAGACAATGTAAATTGGGAGTCCATGGATTCGGAAGACATTCTGCACCATAAACTGGGCTGTCTCCTTGGCTGAAGGTAACTTCGGAAGAGGGATGAAATGGGTGGCCTTGGATAATCTGACAACCACTGTTAGGATGGTGGTGTTGCCGTATGACAGAGGAAGCACAGTGACAAAATCCAGGGAAATATGGGACCATTGGCGATGAGGGACAGGGGAGGCGAGACGGAGCTTGCCGCGGAGTCTTGCTTTGTGTGCACACCATCCATGCGGTGACGAAGGCCGAGACATCAGGAACCATGGTGGGCCGCAAGAAGCGTTGACGGAGGAAAGCCAGTGTTCGACGAGTACCAGGATGACAGGTAAGCCTGGAGGAATGAGCCCATTCCAGAACCTGAGACCGGACTGAATCCGAAACAAACAGCCGGTTAGCCGGACCACCCTCAGGGTCCGACTGGGAAGTCTGTGCCTTGCGACCCAGAGCCTCAATTTCCCAAACGACAGAAGCCGCCAAACAAGGGACAGAAAGGCAGGGAGGATGGTCTCAGACTCAGAGGGAGTGGCAGTGGAAATGTACAGATGGGATAGAGCGTCTGGCTTCATGTTCTTTGACCCTGGTCAGTAGGAGATGGTGAAATTTAACCTGGTAAATAAAAGAGCCCAACGAGCTTGCCTTGGGTTGAGACGCTTGGCAGTACGGAGTTATTCAAAATGTTTATGATCCGTCCATACCAGGAATGGAGTTCCTCCCCTTCCAGCCAGTATCTCCACTCCTCCAGAGTCATCTTCACAGCTAGGAGTTCCCGGTTCCCAACATCATAGTTCCTCTATGCAGAGTTGAGACGATGGGACATGAAGGCACAGGGATGACGTTTTTTGTTCTGGACGGATCGCTGGGAAAGAACAGCCCCTACTCCCACGTCGGAAACATCAACCTCCACCACAAACTGACGAGTTTGGTCCGGATGGATGAGGATAGGAGCAGTAGTGAATTGCTGCTTAACCTGTCTAGGGCCGCAACAGCCAACGAAATTGCATGTCGCCAAATTCAATCAATAGAAATATCTTAATTCAAATTTCTCAAAGATACAAGTATTAGACACCATATTAAAGATACAATTCTCGTTAATTCAACCACAGTTTCCGATTTCGAAAAAAGCTTTTCGGCAAAAGCAGAACATATCATTATGTTAGGTCAGCAACTAGTCACAGAAAGCATACAGCGATTTTCCAACCAAAGAGAGGAGTCACAAAAAGCTGAAATATTGATAAAATGAATCATTAACCTTTGATGATCTTCATCAGATGACACTCATAGTACTTCATGTTACACAATACATGTATGTTTTGTTCGGTAAAGTTCATATTTATATCCAAAAATCTGAGTTTACATTGGCGCTTTATGTTCAGTAGTTCCAAAACATCCTGTGATTTGGCAGAGAGCCACCTCAATTTACAGAAATACTCATAATAAACATTGATAAAAGATACAACTGTTATGCATGGAATTTTAGATCCACTTCTCCTTAATGTAACCTCTGTCAGATTTCAAAAAAACTTTACGGAAGAAGCACACCATGCAATAATCTGAGTACGGCGCTCAAACGACAAATCAAGCCAATCCGCCATGTTGGAGTCAACATAAATCAGAAATAACATTAGAAATATTCACTTACCTTTGACGATCTTCATCAGAATGCATTCCCAGGAATCCCAGTTCCACAATAAATGTTTGATTTGTTCCATAAAGTCCATCATTTATGTCCAAATTCCTCTTTGTTGTTCGCGCGTTCAGTACACAATCTAAACTCACGACGCGCAGGCAGGTCCAGGCAAAAGTTCAGACGAAAAGTCATATTACAGTCCGTAGAAACATGTCAAACGAAGTATAGAATCAATCTTTAGGATGTATTTAACATAAATCTTCAATAATGTTCCAACCGGAGAATTCCTTTGTCTTCAGAAAAGCAATGGAACAGAGCTCGCTCTCACGTGAACGAGCGTCACGAGCGCATGGCATTCTGGCAGACCTCTGACTCATTCCCCTCTCATTCGGCCCCACTTCACAGTAGAAGCATCAGACAAGCTTCTAAAGACTGTTGACATCTAGTGGAAGCCTTAGCAAGTGCAACATGACCAATATCCCACTGTATCTTCAATAGGGAATGAGTTGAAAAACGAGCAACCTCAGATTTCCCACTTCCTGGTTGGATTTTTCTCAGGTTTTTGCCTGCCAAATGAGTTCTGTTATACTCGCAGACATCATTCAAACAGTTTTAGAAACTTCAGAGTGGTTTTTATCCAAATCCTTCTTCATGAGGAGTCCAATCCTAATAATATGCATATATTAGCAACTGGGACTGAGTAGCAGGCAGTTTACTCTGGGCACGCTTTTCATCCAAACGTGAAAATGCTGCCCCCTATCCATAAGAAGTTAAGATCCCCAAAAGCCTTGTCCAGCTGCTGGAGACCATGTGAACGGTACCTTGGGAGAGGTGAGTGCAGAGATGGGAGCCACCAGGTTGCTGTAACCCCGAATGAAACGGTGGTAGAAATGGGCAAAACCCAGAAACCGTTGGAGCTGCACCCTGGACGTGGGCTGGGGCCAATCCACCACCACTCTCACCTTCTCCGGATCCATTTGTACATTCCCCTCAGCAATATGGTATCCTAGAAAGGAGATAGTGGAGCGGTGGAATTCACATTTCTCAGCCTTTACAAACAACTGATTCTCCAAGAGGCGCTGAAGAACCTGTCGAACATGTAAATGTGTTCCTGGGCCGAACGAGAGAAAACAAGGATGTCGTCGAAGTAGACAAAAACAAAACGATTCAACATGTCCGGAGCACATTGTTGACCAGAGCCTGGAAAATGGCAGGCGCGTTGGTGAGTCCAAACGGCATAACCAGGTACTTATAATGCCCACTGGCAGTGTTGAAAACTGTCTTCCACTCGTCTCCTTCGCGTATCCGCACAAGATGGTAGGCATTCTGAAGGTTCAGTTTGGTGAAGATAGTATGCCCTGGAGAGGTTTGAAAGCTGAGGAGAGGAGTGATAGAGGGTAACGATTTACCAAGGGTACCAAACGGCATAACCAGGTACTCATAATGTCCACTGGCAGTGTTGAAAGCTGTCTTCCACTCGTCTCCTTCGCGTATCCGCACAAGATGGTAGGCATTCCGAAGATCCAATTTGGTGAAGATAGTACCCCCCTGGAGAGGTTTGAAAGCTGAGGACAGGAGTGGTAGAGGGTACCAAATTTTAATCGTAGTATCATTGAGACCCCGGTAATCAATACTTGGGCGCAGGTTCTTGCGCCAGCAGGAGAGATAGAAGGGCGAATGCTCCTAACAGCCAGTGAGTCCTCGATGTACTCCTCCATGGCAATGGTCTCAGCTCCGGACAGGGAATATAGCCGACCTCGAGGCGGTGTGGTGCCCGGGAGGAAGTCAATAGCACACTCGTAGGGATGATGTGTAGGAAGGGACGTAGCTTGAGCCTTGCTGAAAACCTCCAGGAGGTCCTGATATAATCACAAGGACAGGTGAAACAGATCAGGGCATGACACACAAGACAGGTGAAATAGATCATGATGTGACACTTGTGCCACGTTAATATAATATCTGAGTGAGAATCCTGGAGATCAGGGCCCCTGGGCACGTGCCCTGTGTGCTCGGTCGGTATTCGGCCATGATAACTGGATAGATGGCTAGACTAACTACAAATCAAAAAAATTGCTAATTGAGTGACTCTCAGTGACTGACATAACAAGAGAAGAAATGCAGATGCACAAGCAAATTTCGAAATTGCACCTATTCATACTCTCAATAGTATGTTGAGACCCCAAATTGTACCTGATCCATTAATGTCTATAGGCTGTTTAGGGTGCAGCTGTACATCCCCACTGTGCACAAACTGGTTGAATGAGAAGAATGAAAGAATGGCGGTGCAGTAGATAGCAGACGTTTAAAGGGTTCCTCACCAATTCTGCTATTTTGTACATAATGTTTCCACCATCATTTCCTATAACTGAAAAGAGCTTCTGGACATCAGAACAGCGATCACTAACCTCAATTTGGATGAAGATTTCTTCTTCAACGAGTCGAAGGCGCAGGACATACTGTTCACCCCGGACCAGTCCCTAACTTGGAAAAGAAAAAGACGGTGCGCGAGCACCTTGATGAAACTATGTCGGCGAGTACATAAACTGCCTCTACCCTCCATTCTATGGAACAAACTGGACGAGCTCCATTCGAGACTATCCAATCAACGGGACCTGAAGATTTCTGGTAACATATGTTTCTCGTAGTTGTGGCTGATCAAGGGCATGGATAATATGCACTAGACAGTCCCTCCAGGATTTCGCGATGTAAAACATTTGGAAATTGTTTCACACGGTCGTTAGCTGTTATTTTTGTTGGCAAATGAGATTTCTGTTCATTGTCTGCCATCAACAATCAGCCATCATCTTCGCACGTGAATACGGTGACAGGCCAGGAAGAAAGAACTTTGTTGACGTCTGGTTGGATTGGGCCATTTTCCACGGTAACAGTGCAGTAATTGGTCAAAATTACGAACACGCTTTTGATTGGACCTTTTTATGCTCTAAAAGTGCGGGGATTGGTCAAAATTGCAAGCTCTCTCATAATATGCGCTGATTGGTTGATTTTGCATTTAATTATGCAATCGCAGAATTGCAGAATCCTGGAGGGACTGACTAGAGGTTTACATGGAAGCAGGTCTTGTGGGTCCCTTGGGATTCTGGCAGGAATGGGAGTGAAGTTCTTGAGTCAAGTTCTGGACAGGATAGGACAGGATCAACAGTTCACAGGAAAGGGCAGTACAGGAATAGTTCTAAACATAGTTTTTGCGGTGGAAACATGTCATGTGTGGGGCTAGGCCTAATACATTTTACTTCAAAAATTAAATACAAAGTAAATGTAATTCCCCCCCCCCCCTCCCCCCACTCACTCTCGTGCCTCGCTCCAATTTTAGTTAGTCACTATAGGCTACCTCAGATGCCAATCTACATTGGTAGGATAAATTATGAAGCCTTCAATAGAGGAAATGCAAAATCTTGTTGCAGCCAAGGACCCATCACTAACATTAACATTAGAGCGATGTTAGGAAAGAACGATGTTTTAGCAACATTTTATGGAGCTGTCTTTGACAATGAAGGTACAGAGTACACGGCTTATACAAAATCCTGTGGTTTAATCAAATAGGCTACCAACCGGAGAGTGGGACAAGAGGCCTGAGGTGGCAAAGCTGCTTTACTCCCAACAACTTTACCCTCAAGCTCAATTGTTTGCATTTTTAACTAAACCCATGCCATCTGAGGTGAAGAGATAAATAAAAATAGTTTGACTGTTTTGCAGAGCAGACCATCCTGCTGGGGTCTCAGTCCTCATCCTCCAGCTTAATCTGCATTTAGGTAATTTAGAATACGCTCTTATCCAGAGCCACTTGGCCTACAGTCAGTGCATTTAACTAAGATATATCACAGTCGCATATTGCATTACTGAAATAATTTTCAATACTTCTTAAACAAACACAATAACCAACTTATTTTTGCATGCAAAAATGAGCACGAGATGGGAGTGAAATTTATCGGGAAGGGACAGGAAAGTTCCAGAGTTATAGAACTGTGCAGGATCAGAACAGTACAGGAAAATAATTGACAGGACAGGTATGAATTGTCACTCCCGTGTCAACCTCTAATATACACAGTCTACAAAATATTGAGAATACCATCCTAATGTTGCCTTAGCCACCCCCTTTTGCCCTCAGAACAGCCTCAATTCGTCGGGCATTGATTCTACATGCAGTCTTAGAAGAAAAGATGCTATCTAGAACCTTCTCTGGCTGTCCCCATAGAAGAACCCTTTGAAAAACCCTTTTGAGTTCCATGTAGAACCCTTTACACAGAGAGTTCTACATAGAACCCAAAATAGTTATACCTGGGGACAGCCGAAGAACCCTTTTGGAACCCTTTTTTCTAAGAGTGTGGTGTCGAAAGCGTTCAACAGGGATGCTGGCCATGTTGACTCCAATGCTTCCCACAGTTGTGTCAAGTTGGCTGGAAGTCCTTTAGGTGATGGACAATTCTTATTCATTTACAGTAATTGTATTATTATTTTTCCCCCTCCCCAATTTTGTGATAACTAATTGAGATCCAATCTTGTCTCATCACTGCAACTCCTCAACGAGCTCCGGAGAGGCGAAGGTCGAGTTATGTGTCCTCCGAAGCATGACCCGCCAAGCTGCGGTGCTTCTTAACACCCGCTCACTTAACACGGAAGCCAGCCGCACCAATGTGTCGGAGGAAACACTGTTCAACTAATGACTGATGTCAGCTTGCAGGTGCCCAGCCTGCCACAAGGAGTCGCTAGAGCGCGATGAGCCAAAGAAAGCCCCCCGGACAAACCCTCCCCTAACTTGTACGATGCTGGGCCAATTGCGATACAGCCTGGGATCGAACCCCGCATCCCAGTGTTGAGGTGTTGTGACTGACACAAACTGATGCTGGCGCTAAGACCGCATTCAAGGAGCTGTATGGGGCCATAAGCAAACAAGAAAATGCTCATGCGAAGGCGGTGCTCCTACTGGCCGGTGATTTTAATGAAGGGAAACTGAAATCCTTCTCACCTAAGTTCTTCCAGCATGTCACCTGTGCAACTAGAGAGTAAAAAAACTCCAGATAACCTTTACTCCACAAAAAGAAATGCATACAAAGCACTCCCTCAACCTCACAACTCTATTCTCCTTATTCCTACTCAAACAGGTAGTACCAGTGGGGCAATCAACACGGAAGTGGTCCGATGAAGCAGATGCTAAGCTATGGGACTGTTTCGCTAGCACAGACTAGAACATGTTCCATTGAGGTGTTTACCACATCAGTCACCAGCTTTATTAATAAGTGTATCAATGACGTCGTCCCCACAGTGGCAGTATGTGCATATCCCAACCAGAAGCCATGGATTACAGGCATATCCACACTGAGTTAAAGGCTAGAGCTGACGCTTTCAAGGAACGGGAAACTAAAATGGACACTTAAAAGAAATCTTGCCACACCCTCCAACGAACCATCAAAAAGGCAAAGCTGTTACTCTACATCTGTTGTTTACAAAGCATGTGACAAATAAAAATTGATTTTTTTATTTGAAAAATGTTGTTTCCACACCATTTCAATGAAATTACATTGAACCAACGTGACATAGACATTGAATTGACGTCTGTGTCTAGTGGGTCTGAAGCAGCCAGTCATCTGTGGGGTTTCTGGCTCATTCCAGTGTAATATCTCAAAATGGGTGCTATTAATGATATCAAATGGCCTACAGTCAGAAGCCTTCATAAGCCATCGTGACCTGCCCTCACTACAAGGGAATGTAGCCTACCAAGCACTGTGGAAATAACGTCATACTGTTGAGTAGATCCTTGTGAGCCTGATCTAATTTCATTGAATTGAAATGAAGTGGGCGAGTGTAGAGAACTAACTTTGTCTTGGCAAAACAACCACACCACACAGCGAAATGCAAAAACATATTTATTTATCTCATACTCCATAAATCTTTTAAAGAAAAACAGTGTTACAATAAGCATACTCTATTTTTTGTCCTCGGACATAGTCATAAAAAACACTCAAACACTCTCATTGCAAGAAAGACAAAACTGTGACATCACAGTGCTTCTGTCTTAGCCCCACAGTGCAAATGTATACACAAAATATAATATATATACGTACCCTTAGATTCAAGATCTTCTCCCCACAGGACAGATAAGTGGAAGCTAGACAATCAAAGAAGAACTGTCATGTATTCATAAGAGTTGGAACACATATAGAGATGAATTGAATAGAATGGACATAACTGCTCATGTCCTCAGTGATTGAACATCAAATGGTTAACGCACTCAATGCTCCTGACACAATCTATCATGAATGGGCTTGTGTGAAAAAGGACTGTGTCCTTTCTATCCATCCTATTTCTATGCAAACAAGCAGACTGCTTGAAAATGTGTTTTTTTTCTCCATGCAGCACAGTTCGACTGTGCGAGCACCTTGCAGCAGTAAGTTTGCAAGTGTGATAGTCTTCTAACATTGCAACAGAGTTGTGTGAGATTTAGGGCGACATTTTCTTCTGTTTAAAACAAAAGCAACAAGCAAAAAAAAGTTAGCATTGGCAAATTTGGTTTACACAGATACTGTAACACTTTGCACCTACTGTATGTAGGTTGAGCAGGAAATGGGAGTGTCACAGGAATGTGTGCAGTAGTATGTTTATTAGCCTTTCCACATCATGTTTATGAATTTATCAAGACATTTTAGAAAAACTAGGACAACAATAGTCAGTGAAAAATGATCTGCAATATCATACGCTTTAAAGTTTTGATGTTGTTGCTACTCTTTATATTTGCCTTTAATATTCTGGGTTTTAAGTAGGTCTATCTGTGTCTCATTTAAATTTTTTGACTTTTAAACCAATAATACTGTACAGTCGTGGCCAAAAGTTTTGCGAATGACACAAATATTAATTTCCACAACGTTTGCTGCTTCAGTGTCTTTAGACATTTTTGTCAGATGTTACTATGGAATACTGAAGTATAATTACAAGCATTTCATAAGTGTCAAAGGCTTTTATTGACAATTACATGAAGTTGATGCAAAGAGTCAATATTTGCAGTGTTGACCCTTCTTTTTCAAGACGTCTGCAATCTGCCCCCTCAAGCTGTCAATTAACTTCTGGGCCAAATCCTGACTGATGACAGTCCATTCTTCCAAAATCAATGCTTGGAGTTTGTCAGAATTTGTGTGTTTTTGTTTGTCCACCCGCCTCTTGAGGATTGACCACAAGTTCTCAATGGGATTAAGGTCTGGGGAGTTTCCTGGCCATGGACCCAAAATATGGATGTTTTGTTCACCGAGCCACTTAGTTATCACTTGCAAGGTGCTCCATCATGCTGGAAAAGGCATTGTTTGTCACCAAACTGTTCCTGGATGGTTGGGAGAAGTTGCTCTCTGAGGATGTGTTGGTACCATTCTTTATTCATGGCTGTGTTCTTAGGCAAAATTGTGAGTGAGCCCACTCCCTTGGCTGAGAAGCAACCCCACACATGAATGGTCTCAGGATGCTTTACTGTTGGCATGACACAGGACTGATGGTAGCACTCACCTTGTCTTCTCCGGACAAGCTTTTTCCCTGATGCCCCAAACAATCGGAAAGGGGATTCATCAGAGAAAATGACTTTACCCCAGTCCTCAGCAGTCCAATCCCTGTACCTTTTGCAGAATATCAGTCTGTCCCTGATGTTTTTCCTGGAGAGAAGTGGCTTCTTTGCTGCCCTTCTTGACACCAGGCCATCCTCCAAAAGTCTTCGCCTCACTGTGCGTGCAGATGCACTCACACCTGAATGCTGCCATTCCTGAGCAAGCTCTGTACTGGTGGTACCCCGATCCCGCAGCTGAATCAACTTTAGGAGACGGTCCTGGCGCTTGCTGGACTTTCTTGGGCGCCCTGAAGCCTTCTTCACAACAATTGAACCGCTCTCCTTGAATTTCTTGATGATCCGATAAATAGTTGATTTAGGTGCAATCTTACTGGCAGCAATATCCTTGCCTGTGAAGCCCTTTTTGTGCAAAGCAATGATGGCACGTGTTTTCTTGCAGGTAACCATGGTTGACAGAGGCAGAACAATGATTCCAAGCACCACCCTCCTTTTGAAGCTTCCAGTCTGTTATTCGAACTCAATCAGCATGACAGAGTGATCTCCAGCCTTGTCCTCGTCAACACTCACACCTGTGTTAACGAGAGAATCACTGACATGATGTCAGCTGGTCCTTTTGTGGCAGGGCTGAAATGCAGTGGAAATGTTTTTGGGGGATTCAGTTCATTTGCATGGCAAAGAGGGACGTTGCAATTAATTGCAATTCATTTGATCACTCTTCATAACATTCTGGAGTATATGCAAATTGCCATCATACAAACTGAGGCAGCAGACTGTGAAAATTTATATTTGTGTCATTCTCAAAACCTTTGGCCACGACTGTATATACCCATTGATTCTTGAAAAATATAACTTATAAATGCCTCATTCAATATTCAACAGGCTCCTTCTATAGGAACATGTCCTGTCTTTTCATGCCCTAATGAAAAATGTATCAAGCCCTACAAAAAAAATGTCCATTCATTATAATCAAATCACATTTCCTGTTGCTGCAGGATTCTTTTCCTGCTCTAGCAAACTGGCTCAAATTAAGATCCTACATCTGTATATGAATGCAGAATGCAGCTTATTGAAGCTATTGGATGCACTTTATCATAGCAATTTATGATAGTATACATCATTGCATTTTGTATCAGAATGTGGACTGGCCCTCCTTGAAGTCTCGTGGATCGATGCATTGAACTATTTTTGTCTATAAACCTTTTGCATAAACTTCCAGGACCTTTTTACCAAAGAATGTGTCTGATTGTTTTTTGCTTGACATGTATTGTTGTGTTTAGTAACGTGTATTTTGATGTTGAATGTGTTTATTGTATTTTTATGTGTATTGTGTTATACAGGGCTCATCTGGAAAAGAGACCTTGGTCTCAGCATTGACCTGTCAAAATAAAGGTTAAATAAAAATAAATAAATAAACTGTCATACCCCATCAGAACCTAAAATAGGTTAACACCATTGTTTGTAAACAAAGTAATTGAAAAAAAAGTAAATCAACTATCATTTGGATATCATGGATGGCCAGTCCTTGCAGCCACAGCTCTGTCTATGAATTTGAGAGAGGTTACATTTGTCCCCATACCTCAGCTTTTTACCAGAACAGTGATGAGGTGTTCCTTTGTTGTATTTAAGAATGCAGACTTCCTCTTTAATGTGGCTACGTTTTGTGCTCTTGTAAGATGGAATTCTGAAGCAGTAGGCCTATTACGCACGTCAATAAACTTGATCATCACTTCCTAATGAACAATTTTCCTTCCTTATTCACCATTAAAGCACTGATATTGCCTATATGTTTTGTTTCTTTGTCATTATGTATTTGCCTATTTGATATAGCCTCTTTTACAAATATTGCAATGCTTCAACTTTAAGAATATCGGACGGCACATAAAACCGTAATATACTGTAATTGTTTTCAGTGTAATCCCGATTCAGCAGCCCGATTCGCCAGCCCATTGAGATTACTTATTGAAAGGGCACTGTGCAGTCAAAATCCAGTTTTTCCTGTGTTTTTATTCATATTATCTGACTGGACTCATGAGACGATAATAATTGTATAGTCATTTAAGACAGAAATGAAAGTAGGGAGGTTGGAAGGGGATGAAGGGGTGGCTGTATACCGCGACCGTTTAGCATTTCAAAGGTTCAAATCACATTAGGTCTGAATACCAAATACAGAGAAGTGCTTAAATCAAAATGCAAAAAAAATTGAATAGATTCTGAATCGGGCCTATTATGCATAAAACAAACAAAATGCTATCATCATTTGTATGGGGTATGGTGGCCATTACCTCAAGTTACCCCATGGCAAACATTTTCACTATATTAGCCCACATACTGTAGCTACAAGGATGCACTTTCATGCTAGGTTTAGAATATCACATTTTAGCTCATAGAGACCCCAACTGATATATAAAACAATCTTACAATGATCTAATTTGGTTTAGAACAAGCAATAATGAAACCTATAACACAAGAAATGTATTTGATTGTATGTATTTGAAAATCTTAGTTGGACCTAACTTGCTTTCCACTTACCTACTTACCTAGCAAGATGGCACCGACAGAGATGGTCAACTCGCTTCGAGTCCTTAGGAAACTATGCAGTATTTTCTTTTTTATGTATTATTTCTTACATTGTTAGCCCAGAAAATCTTAAGTGTTATTACATACAGCCTGGAAGAACTATTGGATATAAGAGCAACGTCAACTTACCAACATTACAACCAGGAATACAACTTTCCCGAAGCGGATCCTTTGTTTGGAACACCAGCCAAGACATTGGATCTAATTCCAGAGGCGACCCAAAACAACGTCGCTGCGAGGTAGACAGACCTCCTGGTCAGATTTCGAAGGCGTTCACACCACCCACCGCTTCCAAGTATATTACTCGCCAATGTCCAGTCTCTAGACAACAAGGTAGATGAAATTAGGGCAAGGGTTGCCTTCCAGAGAGACATCAGAGATTGTAACATTCTCTGTTTCGCGGAAACATGGCTCTCTCTGGATATGTTGTCGGAGTCAGTACAGCCACCGGGTTTCTTCATGCGTCTCGCCGACAGAAATAAACATATTTCTGGGAAGAAGGGTGGGGTGTATGCTTCATGATTAACGACTCATGGTGTAATCGTAAAAACATACAGGAACTCAAGTCCTTTTGTTCACCTGACCCAGAATTACTTACAATATAATGGCGACCATCTTATCTCCCAGGAGAGTTCTCGTCGGTTATTGTCACAGCCGTGTATATCCCCCTCAAGCAGATACCACGTTGGCCCTCAAGGAACTTCACTGGACTCTATATAAACTGGAAACCATATATCCTGAGGCTGCATTTATTGTAGCTTGGGATTTTAACGAAGCAAATTTGAGAACAAGGCTACCTAAATTCTATCAGCATATTGATTGTAGCAATACGCTGGATCACTGCTACTCTAACTTCCGTGATACATACAACACCCTCCCCCGCCATTTTGCTCCTACCGTCCTATATGCAGCAACTCAAACAGGATGTACCTATGACAAGAACCATTCAACTCTGGTCTGACCAATCGGAATCCACGCTTCAAGATTGTTTTGATCACGCAGACTGGGAAATGTTCCGGGCAGCCTCAGAGAATAACATCGATTTATACGCTGATTCGGTGAGTGAGTTTATAAGGAAGTGCATTGGAAATGTTGTGACTATTAAAACCTATCCTAACCAGAAACTGTGGATAGATGGCGGCATTCGCGCAAAACTGGAAGCGCCAACATCCGCATTTAACCATGGAAAGATGACTGTGAATAGAGACTAGTCAAGGATGATATCACCTCCACCTTACATGCCACCCTAGAACCACTTCAGTTTGCATACCGCCCCAACAGGTCCACAGATGATGCAATCGCCATCACACTGCACACTGCCCTATCCCATCTGGAATACCTATGTATACCTATATAAGAATGCTGTTCATTGATTACAGCACCATAGTACCCTTCAAGCTCATCATTAAGCTTGAAGCCTTGGGTCTCAAAGACGCCCTGTGCAATTTGGTCCTGGAAACAACATCTTCACTTCGCTGATCCTCAACACTGTGGCCACACAAGGGTGCATGCTCATCCCACTTGCTGTACTCCCTGTTCACCCATGACTGCGTGACCATGCACACCTCCAACTTAATCATCAAGTTTGCAGACAACACAACAGTAGTGGGCTTGACTACCAACAATGACGAGCCTACATGGAGGTGCTGAGGGCACTCGGATTGAGGTGTCAGGAAAACAACCTCTCACTCAACGTCAACAAAACAAAGGAGATGATCGTGGACTTCAGGAAACTGCAGAGGGACCACCCCCCCATCCACATCAATGAGACTGCAGTGGAGAAGGTAGAAAGTTTTAAGTTCCTCGGTGTACACATCACGGACAAACTGAAATGGTCCACCCACACAGACAGTGTGGTGAAGGCGCAACAGTGCCTCTTCAACCTCAGGAGGTTGAAGAAATTTGGCTTGTCATCATAAACCCTCACAAACGTTTACAGATGCACAATTGAGAGCATCCTGTCCGGCTGTATCATCGCCTGGTATGGCAACTGCACCACCCTCAACCTTAAGGCTCTCCACACGGTGGTGCATATCACGCATCTCCGGGGGCAAACTACCTGCCCTCCAGGATACCTACAGCACCCGATGTCACAGGAATTCCAAAAAGATAATCAAGGACAACAACCATCCGAGTCACTGCCTGTTCACCCCGCTACCATCCAGAAGGCGAGGTCAGTACAGATACATTAAAGCTGTGACCGAGAGACTGAAAAACAGCTTCTATCTCAAGGCCATCAGACTGTTAAACAGCCATCATAACATAGAGATGCTGCTGCTTACATACAAACTCAAATCATTGGCCACTTTAATAAGTGGATCACTAGTCACTTTAAATAATGCCACTTTAATAATGTTTACGTATCTTACATTACTCATCTCATATGTATATACTGTATTTTATACCATCTATTACATCTTGCCTATGCCGCTCGGGACATCGCTCATCCATATATTTATATGCACAAATTCTTATTCCATCCCTTTAGATTTGTGTGTATTAGGTAGCTGTTGTGGAATTGTTAGATTACTTGTTCGATATTACTGCACTCTCAGACCTAGAAGCACAAGCGTTTCTCACTACACTCGCATTAACATCTGTTAACCATGTTTATGTGACCAATAAAATTTGTTTCGATTTGATTTAACTTTTTCCATGTGGTCTCTTCCTTCACAGACTCCATGAAATTGTGACCTCTTCCTACATATTTGGTGACATTATTCATTTTGTTTATGGTTTCCTAGAAACAATGTACAAATGTACTTACTGTGACTGAGATATGTGGTTGTCCCACCTAGCTATCTTAAGATGAATGCACTAAATGTTAGTTGCTCTGGATATGAGCATCTGCTAAAGGACAAAAATGTTAATGTAAAAACAAGAGGTGGCTCAACTAACCCTTTGGCTCAACTTATGCCACTCTCCCCTACGCTTAATAATTTAACCATCTTGTGTCGATAATAAGAACAGCTGAACGTAATGACATCACACCTTTAAAAACATATATTTTTTTGCAAAAACCTACAGTCTAATAAAAATCAAGTTTGCTTTACCTATTTAGGCAAATTGGACATTCATAAATTGGTGACAGTCTGTATGCCCTCCCACCTATCTGTTTCATGTCTCAGGTAACCCGCAGAAGCCAGTATGGATGGAATGCAAGAATTGTGCCAACTTTTTCTCCACAGTCTGTGCCATGGTGAAGTAATTGGATGGTGAAACTTGCATCCAGCCAACCAGAAAAGCAAGGCAAAGCAATTCAGCCAGTCTTGGAAGGATCCTGCAAAGAAACATTATTTGTATAGTTGAAAAATAGATTTAACAGGCAGTAAGCATTTATAATTAAATGTGGTGTGGAGTTTCATAGTTACGTGTTGACATCACGTGCCTTAAAAAATATTGGGCAATCATCATTTATTTTGAAAATCACAGTTTCCATTGTCATTTGTCGCAATAATGTTCGACAAAAGAATAATCCACCCCTGTCGAACGGATACAAATGTTGTTGATCTTTAGAAAAGGTCTCCTATATATATCTACCTTTTCCATTACACATGTTGCGACATTGCTTTTGTCAAACACACCTGGGTCAATGAAAACCTACTGTGTGGATAGATAGATCCGTCCTCTGAAGTAAAACCTTGTCACTGGTCTGTAATCATAAATGTTTAGGTCATATATCTATTTCTGTGAGCTTTAGTGACCATCTCTCTGAGTCACAGTAAACCCTGGTCTCCAAAGCAATGTTTATAGCAAGGATTTCCACACTGGCGTACATCATTGTCAATACTGTGTGTGTGTGTGCCTCACACAGTATTCTAAGGGGAAAGGATCAAAACAGGATGAATAGAGAATCAGAATGAGGCGACAAGGGCAATTGAGGATAAATGCAATGGAGTAAATAGCAGGTTAAGAAAGATTAAAGAAAATAGTGACAAGGAGTAAGGAGATGGCAAGAGTGCTGGTCCCTCCATAGGCCACTGCCATAGCTCGCCTGAGCATTCTGCAATTTCTCATGTGTGCTCCAAGTGTACATTTCTTACCGAGCAGATGTGTAGTGTTAGAACTTCACAGGCCAGTTTGGCTGATGTCAGGGAGAAGGATGAAGTTGTCACTAGACACTGACCTGAGGGCAGTTGTGTCTTTTCCCCCTTAAATGGTTAGATCTGTGTTCAAGGGCAACTTCTACCAGACTGATTGACAGTGATGACACGTTTTTGGGCCACTGTAGATACTGTCCTTATTAGCGGAATGATCTACAACTGACATGGTCTCTCTGTAGACTACTGTTACAAACCTCATCAAGGCAGCCGGCAAAACATGACTAATCAAATGTCACAGCCATCCAATCACTGATGACAGTATAACACAGCCAGCCAATCACAAATAATTAGATGACACAACTAGCTAATCACTAATTATTGCATGTTAGAAACTTTGTTGACACTGAATGGGAAGTGAAACAACTGAATGTTGCAGATAGAAATAGAATGAAAAGAGCAGACAATACTCGAACCCTATTTTATCTGATGGACAATCCTTATTGTTCTACACAATAGTTTTCTATTTGAATGCACTGTGACATCTTTAGTCTCGCTGAATCCGTCCAAATTATATCTACTTGACTTGGAGAACTTCAGTATTGGATTTTGCGTTTGAATGGGACCGGTGGCATTCATTGCTTGTATTTGATTGGCTCTGAGTAGAAATGATGTTCCCCCTCAGGATACGCGTTTCCTTTTTCTTTACTTGTATTTCTTTATTTTTTGGTCTGTGCCTCTTTCGTAGCTTAGATGGGGTTATTTGTTGTCTTTATGTTAGCTCGCTTGTTGCAAGTCAGAACATTTTTCAGAAACATCAGCTCTTTTGGAGCTCCAACCATGTAAAATACTTTATTTGTTTGAGAAGTGGAAATGTGTCACGAGACTCTGCCGTGATCCACCACTTTTGATCACCTTTTCGGATGAGAACTTCCCCAGGCTTTCAAACAGAATGTGAGACGCCTTAGCTCCGGAGGCTACATCCTCCCGAATAGGCTCCTGATGTGTGTGTGTATATGTTATGGTATGTGTGGTCATTTATAAACAATAATCATGTCTCCTCACATTATTTTGATACGACTCGATTTGGAAAGATATAACATGTGTAGAACTTCGGTTAATCAGTGGGAAAGTTCAAACTCACTATCATTGTTTTCATTTGGAGGCCAGAGAAATACCCCCAGACTCAGATAAGACATGACATAATTTTAATTCAAGCTTAGTTCCTGTCTGAAAAGGTAGATAATCTTAACTGCCTTCATTAAATACACCATGACAGTATCTCCATCCCTATGGCCGAGTCTTCCACTGCCCGGTCAGTCACTATTCTGGCACGGTGATGTGGGTCACCGACTCTCTTATAATCTCTTATACTTTTTTAACACTTTTGTGTAGACCCGAACCGTAGTTGCTAGCGTCAACATTTTGTTTTCACATTGTTCTTTCCAGCATGGCTCCAGCAACTACGGTTGATGTGTAACCAGGGCAGGCCAGGGCAGTGAAGTTTGGCTGGGCTCAGTCGTGTGAAAAGATTATGAAGCACTTGTTGGGTACTGTACAAACCATCTTGTCCCAACACTCTTAATAAATGGCATCCTTCCCTCCTATCTCCTTGTCTCCTATATTCTTGTCTCGGTAACACTTTACTTGACACGCAGCTTCATAACACTTTATGACACGGTCATGACCATGTCATAATATGCCATAATAGCTGACATAACTTGTCATAACCTGTCATAATATGGTCATAACACTGTCATTACCCATATATTTACAAATGTGACATATATTGCATTATTTTATGACTGGTTATGACACCTACATAAGACTGTCAAAACCCACATTTATTTAAAGAAAAATCCCAGCCAAGAAGGTTCCTTTCATTTGAAAGATTGTTTCTTAAGTGCTTTGTTGTTGTCGTAATTCATTATCTCCAGTCATGTTGTTTTTCATCATATTTTAAATCACTTGCAGAAAATACACTTTATGACACTGTCATGAAGCATTATGACCTTCCTGTGTCACTTTACTTGGATTAAGAAAATATACTTTATGACACTGTCAAGAGGTATTATGACCATCATAATCATATAAGCCATACATGCCCTTATGTCAGTAATCAGTCATAAAGAAGTTGTCTTGTCCTGCTCCTGAAATCTTCTGCTGCATTCATCCCAGTCATCAGCAACAGAGCATTGGGGTAGGTGCATGTATGACATTAATTTGTGCGCAATTACAATAATAATTGAATATGTTCAATTTCAGAAAATGTTATATAACATAAATATACTGTTGACAGGTAGGCTATGGTGTAATGGAATGTTTTGCCTTGTGCGGTGGGTTTTGTGGGTTTGACACTTATGTAGGTGTCATAACCAGCCATAAAAGAATGCAATAAATGTCACATTTGTAAATGTATGGGTCATGACAGTGTTATGACTATATTATAGCAGGTTATGACACGTTACGTCAGTTGTTATGACATGTGACATGTTAAGACCGTGTCATAACGTGTTATGACGCTGGGTGTCAAGTGAATTGTTACCCTTGTCTCTTTGTGCGACCACTGATTTGATAGGATTTGTGCTACCACATTACTTTAGGTCCTGGCCCTATATGATATGGCTGATTTGCCCTAAGTATTGGGACATGGTCATAGTGATTGTTAGGGCAGTGGAGCAAGCCAAACCTACATTGTGGATCATTCAAATGGTTCACCACAGCATTCCAATACAACAACATCTAAATTCAAGATGCCAAAATATATTCCATTTAAAATTAGTGCTTTTTTCATAGTAATAAGAACATTTATCCTTTAGATTTTGTTGTATAAAAAAACATGGTGTTCTTACTGAATTGGCTCAACGTATTGGCAACATATTATTTTCTCCAACGCACAGACAAGTGTCGTTGCAACATAAATATCCAAGACAAGGTTTGAAAAACCATTTAACAACAGTAGACTAAAATTTGCTAATTATTTTATATTTTTTCATCTTTAGAAAATATATAATTGTTCTAAGCATATTCAATATTAAGACAATTACTGAGGTACAATTTTTTTAAATATAAATTAGCAATACGAAACCAGGGAGATATACCAGATATTTGAATTGCTACAACAGAGAGGTGGGGGGGAACTCTTGTCTCCCTGTGTTCTGATTGGTCACCAGCTCAATGCCCATATCTGGCTTGTGAAAGGAAGGGGGAGGAGTCTGAGGACAGGGTTGTGTTCATTAGGGCACGCAACAGAAACGTTTTAAAATGTTTTGCAACGGAAAACAAAATGTGTTTCTCACTAGTCAAGTCCAGGTAGTCTTGGACATACTGGTCAAGTCCTGGTTCTTCCATTTGAACAAGGCCCGTGACAAGGCCCAGGACAGGGTGGATCACTCCTGTCAGATAGCCGTGTCCCAGAAGACGGTGGTCTGTGTGGAGTAAGGGGGAGGGCCGCCATACTTCTTGGTCCCATTGCTGCTCTTCCTCCAGCTGTGCAAGATGGGCATGCTGTCCTGCTTACACAGGTTGTTGTCTGCTGGCCCTCGGCGGGCCTTGATCTCCCGACACAGGCTGCGCTTCTTCTCAATCATCTCCATCATGGTGTTGTCTCCGCAAGCCCACAGCATGGGAGGGATCATCTGGGGTGAGGAGGGGTGGGGGACAGAGGGTATGAGGGGGTTGCCCAGAATGTTGGTGTTGCCATAGACAGACAGCAGCATTCGAAGAGAGAGACTATGATTGTAATTCGTCTCTATCAACAGACATGTGCAATCTTACTGGCAAAGTAAGTTGAGTGTAATAAACTCAGTCAATAATATGTGCAGTGCCTAGTGAAGTCTACACCCCTTGCACAGCTATCACATTTTTGCTGCCTTAAAATTTAATCTAAAAAGGGATTTACATTAGATGTTTTTCCTACATATCAACACAACTTGATCTACATGTTCAATGTGAAATAAAAAGTTGAGAAGACATGAACCCAGTTCCTACATTTGAATATAAAAATAGATGTTATTAAACAAAACAATGCTACATTTTATCTCTGGGACCCTCAGGATGACAAATCAGAGCAAGATTACTGAATGTAAGTACATTATTTACCTTCAGAGGTGAATGTATCAAACCAGTTGCCATGATAAAATGTTTTTGTTGTTGTGCACTCTCCTCAAACAACAGCATGGTAATTGTTCACTGTAATAGCTACTGTAAATTGGACAGTTCAGTGAACAGGAATATAAGCTTTCTGACCATATAAGACATGTCTATGTCCCAGGAAATGTTCTTGTTACTTACAACATCATGCTAATCACCTTAGCTCAACCGTAATTGTGGAGGGACACCGATCCCATAGAGGTTATTAAGCTTATTTTTAATCATTTAGCAAATGCTCTAATCCAGAGCAATTTACAGTACTGAGTTCATATGTTTTTTTACTGGTCCCCCATGGGAATTGAACCCACAACCTTGGCATTCCACAGCACTAGAATTTTGAACACACTCTGTGTGAAATAATAGTGTTTAACATGATTCTTTAATTATTTAATGACTATCTCATCTTTGTACCCCACACACACAATTATCTGTAAGGACCCTCAGTCGAGCAGTGAATTTCAAACACAGATTCAACCACAAAGACCAGGGAGGTTTTCCATAGCCCCGCAAAGAAAGGCAGCTATTGGTAGGTGGGTGAAAACAACAGACATTGAATATCCCTTTGAGCATGGGAGAGTTATTAATTACACTTTGGATGGTTATCAATACACCCAGTCACTACAAAGTTACAGACGTCCTTCCTAACTAAGATGCCGGAAAGGAAGGAAACCACTCAGGGATTTCACCATGAGGCCAATGGTGACTAAAACAGTTTCAGAGTTTAATGGCTGTGACAGGAGAAAACTGAGGATGGATCAATAACATTGTAGTTACTCCACAACACTAACCTAATTGATAGAGTGAAAAGGAGGAAATCTGTCAAGAAAAAAAATATTCCAAAACATGCATTGTTGTTGCAACAAGGCACTAAAGTAATACTGCAAAAAATGTGGCAAAACATTTAACATTTTTCCAGTGCCTTCAGAAAGTATTCAGACCCTTTGACATTTTCCACATTTTGTTACATTACAGCATTATTCTAAAATTGATTTTAAAAAACTGAGCAATCGGGAGAGACGGGCCTTGGTCAGGGAGGTGACCAAGAACCCGATGGTCACCCTGACAGAGCTCTAGAGTTCCTCTGTGGAGATGGGAGTACCTTCCAGAAATACAAATATCTCTGCAGCACTCCACCAACCAGGCCTTTATGGCCTTTTACTACGGAAGCCACTCCTCAGTAAAAAGCACATAACAGTCCGCTTGGAGTTTGCCAAAAGGTACCTAATGTCTCAGACCATGAAAAACAAGATTATCTGGTCTGATGAAACCAAGATTTAACTATTTGGCCTGAATGCCAAGCGTCACGTCTGGAGGAAACTTGGCACCATCCCTACGGTGAAGCATTGTGCTGGTAGCATCACGATGTGGGGGTGTTTTTCAGCAGCAGGGACTGGGAGACTAGTCAGGATCGAGGCAAAGATGAACGGAGCAAAGTACACAGAGATCCTCGATGAAAACCTGCTCAAGAGCGCTCAGGACCTCAGAAAGGGGGCTAATGTTCACCTTCCAACAAAACAACAACCCTAAGAAAACAGACAAGACAACGCAGGAGTGGCTTTGGGACAAGTTTCTGAATGTCCTTGAGTGGCACAGCCAGAGCCCGGACATGAAACTGATCAAACATCTCGAGAGAGACCTGAAAATAGCTGTGCAGCAAGCTTCATATCCAACCTGACAGAGCTTGCGAGGATCTGTAGAGAAGAATGGGAGAAACTCCCCAAATACTGGTGCGCTAAGCTTGTAGCATCCTACCCAAGACGACTCAGTGCTGTAATCGCTGGCAATAGGTTCTTCAACAAAATACTGAATAAAGTGTCTTAATGCTTACAATTGAAGTTGGAAGTTAACATACACATTAGCCAAATACCTTTAAACTCAGTTTTTCACAATTCCTGACATTTATTCCTAGTAAAAATTCTCTGTTTTAGGTCAGTTAGGATCACCACGTAATTTTAAGAATGTGAAATGTCCGAATAATAGTAGAGATAATTATTTATTTATTTCATCACATTCCCAGTAGGTCTGTCACGTTCCTGACCTGTTTTCCTTTGTTATGTATTTGTTTTAGTTGGTCAGGGCGTGAATTGGGTGGGTTAGTCTAGGTTTCTATTTCTATGTGGGGTTTTGTGTTCGGCCTGGTATGATTCTCAATCAGAGACAGGTGTGGGTCGTTTGTCTCTGATTGAGAGTCATACTAAGGCAGCCAGGGTTTCACTGGTGGTTTGTGGGTGTTTGTTCCTGTGTCAGCGTTTGGGCCACACAGGACTGTTGCAGGTTAGTCACGTTTGTTGTTTTGTTAATTTGTAGTGTTTGTTGGTTTGCCATTAAAACATGAATTCCTACTACTCCGCATCTTGGTCCGATCCATGCTCCTCCTCGTCTGAGGAGGAGAACGACATTGACAGCCATTACAGGGTCAGACGTTTACATACACTCAATAGGTATTTGGTAGCATTGCCTTTAAATTGTTTAACTTGGGTCAAATGTTTCGGGTAGCCTTCCACAAGATTCCCACAATAAGTTGGGTGAATTTTGGCCCATTCCTCCTGACAGAGCTGGTGTAACTGAGTCAGGTTTGTAGGCCTACTTGTAGGCCCACAAATCTTCTATCAGATTGAGGTCAGGGATTTGTGATGGCCACTCCAACACCTTGACTTTGTTGTCCTTAAGCCATTTTGCCACAACTTTGGAAGTATGCTTGGGGTCATTGCCCAATTGGAAGATCCATTTGCGACCAAGCTTTAACTTCCTGACTGATGTCTTGACATGTTGCTTCAACATATTCACATTTTTTCCTTCCTCATGATGCCATCTATTTTGTGAAGTGCACCAGTCCCTCCTGCAGCAAAGCACCCCCACAACATGATGCTGCCACTCCAGTGCTTCACGGTTGGGATGGTGTTCTTCGGATTGCACAATGGCCATTATGGCCAAACAGTTCTATTTTTGTTTCATCAGACCAAAAAGTGCGATCTTTGTCCCCATGTGCAGTTGCAAACCGTAGTCTGGCTTTTTTAGGGCGGTTTTGAGCAGTGGCTTCTTCCTTGCTGAGCGGCATTTCAAGTTATGTCGATATAGGACTCGTTTTACTGTGGATAAAAATACTTTTGTACCTGTTTCCTCCAGCATCTTCACAAGGTCCTTTGCAGTTATTCTGGGATTGATTTGCACTTTTCGCACCAAAGTACGTTCATCTCTAGGAGACAGAACCTTCCTGAGCGGTATGGCGGCTGCGTGGTCTCATGGCGTTTATACTTGTGTACTATTGGTTGTACAGATGAACGTGGTACCTTCAGGTGTTTAGAAATTGCTCCTAAGTATACACCAGACTTGTGGAGGTCTACAATTTGTTTTCTGAGGTCTTGGCTGATATCTTTTGATTTTCCCATGATGTCAAGCAAAGAGGCACTGAGTTTGATGGTAGGCCTTGAAATACATCCACAGGTACACCTCCAATTGACTCAAATTATGTAAATTAGCCTATCAGAAGCCTCTAAAGCATGACATCATTTTCTGGAACTTTCCAAGCTGTTTAAAGGCATAGTCAACTTAGTGCATGTAAACTTCTGACCCACTGGAATTGTGATACAGTGAATTATAAGTGAAATAATCTGTCTGTTAACAATTATTGGAAAAATGACTTGTGTCATGCACAAAGTAGATGTCCTAACCGACTTGCCAAAACTATAGTTTGTTAACAAGAAATTTGTGGAGTGGTTGAAAAACTTTAAATGACTCCAACCTAAGTGTATGTAAACTTCCAACTTCAACTGTATATCATAGCAATTGATGGTTTTTGCGACTACACTTGAAGAAACTTTCAAAGTTCTCTAAATTTTCCGGATTGACTGACAATCATGTTTTAAAGGAATGATAGACTGTCATTTCTCTTTGCTTATTTGCCCTGTTCTTGCAATAAAATGGAATTGGTATTTGACCAAATAGGGCTATCTTCTGTATACCAACACCACCTTGTCACAACACAACTGTGAACCAAGATGGCGTAGCAGTGCAGATGTGGTTTTTCGTCCTCTCGTTTACTTTTTGTATTTTATTGTCTTTTTTTATATACTTCAATTTATTTTTCAATCTCTTTTTCCATTTTTCAATTAAATAAACCTTCCGGTAACGCGCCTCACTCAATGTTATTTAGTCATTGTTAGCCACTGCTAGCGACCTTTACCCTCTGCTCAGGCACTAGCCTGTTTTTTAGCCTGGATAATACCTGCCAGCCTCGGACTGTTTTTCTCCATTACAACGCCGGATTCCTGCCATAAACCCTGGACCATTGATCATCACAGCTAGCTAGCTAGCCCCGAAGCTAGCCCTGAGCCAGGCGCATCTCCCGGCTAGCAAATGTAATTACCACAACTACAATACCTCTTTCGCCATCTGGCCCGGTCCCTTCGTCGATTCGGCGCCCCGCCGTACCACCACGACTGGTCCGCAGACGTAATTCCATCAGCTGTGCCTTCATCCGGCCTTTGCTGGATGTCAGAGCAGACGCTTCTACTTAACCCGGACTGCTAACTTTAACACGTTGTGTCTCCCGCGTGCTAGCGTAGCAACGACTACCCCACGGCTTCCCTGTTCCATCTATTGCTGTACACTGGACCCTATGATCACTTGGCTACATAGCTGATGCCTGCTTGACTGTTAATTTATCACAGTACTCCACTTTGTTTACCTTTGTTTATCTGTCGGCCCTAGCCCCGAACTCAGGCCCTGTGTGTAGTTAACCGACGCTCTCTGCCCATTCATCGCCATTTTACCTGTTGTTGTTGTCTTAGCTGATTAGCTGTTGTTGTCTTACCCGTTGTTGTCTTAGCTAGCTCTCCCAATCAACACCTGTGATTGCTTTATGCCTCGCTTTATGTCTCTCTCAAATTTTAATATGCCTTGTATACTGTTGTTTAGGATAGTTATCATTGTTTTAGTTTACTGCGGAGCCCCTATTCCCACTGTACATGCCTTTGTCCCACCTCCCACACATGCGGTGACCTCACGCAGTATAACCAGCGTGTCCAGAGATGCAACCTCTCTTATCATCATTCAGTGCCTGGGCTACCTCCACTGTACCCGCACCCCACCATACCCCTGTCTGCACATTATGCCCTGAAGCTATTCTACCATGCAAAGATATCTGCTCCTTTATTCTCTGTCCCCAACGCACTAGACAACCAGTTTTGCTAGCCTTTAGCCGTACCCTCATCCCACTCCTCCTCTGTTCCTCGGGTGATGTGGAGGCTAAAGCAGGCCCTGTGTGTCCCCAGGCACTCTCATTTGTTGACTTCTGTAATCGAAAAAGCCTTGGTTTCATGCATGTTAACATTAGAAGCCTCCTCCCTAAGATTGTTTTACTAACTGTTTTAACACACTCCGCCAACCCTGATGTCCTTGCCGTGTCTGAATCCTGGCTTAGGGAGGCCACCAAAAATTCTGAGATTTCCATACCCAACTACAAAATGTTCCATCTAGATAGAACTGCCAAATGGGAGGAGTTGCAATCTACTGCAGAGATAGCTTGCAAAGTTGTGTCATACTTTCCAGTTCTATGCCCAAACAGTTTGAGCTTCTAATTTTTAAAATTAATCTCTCCAGAAATAAGTCTCTCACTGTTGCCGCCTGTTATAGACCCCACTCAGCTCCCAGCTGTGCCCTGGACACCATAGATGGGGGACAATCAATTCATATATCTTCAGAGTTCGTTCTGTTAGGTGACCTAAACTGGGATATGCTTAACATCCCCGGCAGTCCTACAATCTAAGATAGATGCCCTCAATCTCACACAAATTATCAAGGAAACCACCAGGTACAACCCTAAATCCGTAAACATGGGCACCCTCATAGATGCTATCCTGACCAACTTGCCCTCCAAATACACCTCTGCTGTTTTCAATCAGGATCTCAGTGATCACTGCCTCATTGCCTGCATCCGCTATGGGTCCGCGGTCAAACGACCACCCCTCATCACTGTCAAAAGCTTCCTAAAACACTTCTGCGAGCAGGCATTTCTAATTCTTTAAAAGTAATTTCCTCACCATCTTAAAACTTCTCTAGGATAGGGGGCAGCAAATTCACTATTGGATAAATAGCGTGCCCAATTTTAACTTCCTTCTACTCATCCCCAGAATATAAGATATGCATATTATTAGTAGATTTGGATAGAAAACACTCTGAAGTTTCTAAAACTGTTTGAATCATGTCTGTAAGTATAACAGAACTTATGTAGCAGGCAAAACCCCGAGGACTAACCATTATTATTTTTATTTTTTTAAAGTCACTGTCTGTTCAATGAGTTTTCATTGGAATACTGGATTTCTAATCACCCTGTTTTCAGTTCCTACCGCTTCCACTGGATGTCACCACTCTTTGGAAATAGGTTGAGGTTATTCCTTTGTGCAATGAAGAAGTGAGGCCACCTGGAAACAGTGTAATGTCATGTGTACTGTTTGAGAGTTGCGCAAGACTAGAAAGGTAGCGTTAGTTTGTTGATCTCCTGTATTGAAAACAGATAGACCCGTCTTCAATTTGATCGATTATTAACGTTTACAAATACCTTAAGTTGTATTACAAAAGTAGTTGTAAATGTTTTGGCAAAGTTTAGAGGTAATTTTTTAGATATTTTGTAGTGACTTTGCGCAAATTGGAAGCTGTTTTTTTCTGGATCAACCGCGCCAAATAAATAGACAATTTGGATATATATGGACGGAATTAATCGAACAAAAGGACCATTTGTGATGTTTATGGGACATATTGGAGTGCCAACAAAAGAATCTCGTCAAAGGTAAGGCATGATTTATATTTTATTTCTGCGTTTTGTGTCATGCCTGCAGTGTTGAAATATGCTACACTCTCTTTGTTTACTGTTGTGCTATCATCAGATAATAGCATCTTATGCTTTCGCCGAAAAGCCTTTTTGAAATCTGACATGGTGGCTGGATTCAAAACGAGTGTAGCTTTAATTTGGTATCTTACATGTGTGATTTAATGAAAGTTTGATTTTATATCATTTTTTTGAATTTGGCGCTCTACATTTTCCCTGGCTATTGGCCAAGTGGGACGGTAGCGTCCCACATATCCTAGAGAAGTTAAATAAGCATGCCCCTGTCAAAAAATGTAGAACGAAAAACAGATATAGCCCTTGGTTCACTCCAGACCTGACTGCCCTTGACCAGCACAAGAACATCCTGTGGCGGACTGCACTAGCATCGAATAGTAAGTCGCTCTGGATAAGAGCGTCTGCTAAATGACTTAAATGTAAATGTAAATGTCCCCGCGATGTGCAACTGTTCAGGTAAGTCAGGAATCAATACACGCAGTCAGTCAGGAAAGCGAAGGCTAGCTTTTTCAAACAGAAATTTGCATCCTGTAGCTCTAACTCCAAAACGTTTTGGGACACTGTAAAGTCCATGGAGAACAAAAGCACCTCCTCCCAGCTGCCCAATGCACTGAGGCTAGGCAACACTGTCACAACCGATAAATCCATGATTATCAAAAATGTCAATAAGAATTTCTCTACGGCTGGCCATGCTTTCCTCCTGGCTACCCCAACCCCGGCCAACAGCTCCGCCCCCCGCAGCAGCTACTTGCCCGAGCCTCCCCAGCTTCTCCTTCACCCAAATCCAGATTGCAGATGTTCTGAAAGAGCTGCAAAACCTGGATCCGTACAAATCAGCTGGGCTGGACAATCTGGACCCTCTCTTTCTAAAATGATCCACCGTCATTGTTGCAACCCCTATCACCAGTCTGTTCAACCTCTCTTTCGTATCGTCCGAGATCTCTAAAGATTGGAAAGCTGCCGCGGTCATCCCCCTCTTCAAAACGGGTGACACTCTAGACCCAAACTGTTATAGACCTATATCCATCCTGTCCTGCCTTTCTAAAGTCTTTGAAAGCCAAGTTAACAAACATATCACTGACCATTTCGAATCCCACCGTACCTTCTCCGCTGTGCAATCCGGTTTCCGAGCTGGTCATGGGTGCACCTCAGCCATGCACAAGGTACTAAACGATATCATAACCGCCATCGATAAAAGACAGTACTGTGCAGCCGTCTTCATCGACCTGGCCAAGGCTTTCGACTCTGTCAATCACCGTATTCTTATCGGCAGACTCAATAGCCTTGGTTTCTCAAATGACTGCCTCGCCTGGTTTACCAACGACTTCGCAGACAGAGTTCAGTGTGTCAAATTGGAGGGCCTGTTGTCCGGACCTCTGGCAGTCTCTATGGGGGTACCACAGGGTTCAATTCTCGGGCCGACTCTTTTCTCTGTATATATCAACGATGTCGCTCTTGCTGCGGGTGAGTCCCTGATCCACCTCTATGCAGATTACACCATTCTGTATACACCTGGCCCTTCTTTGAACACTGTGTTAACTAACCTCCAGATGAGCTTCAATGCCATAACACTCCTTCCATGGCCTCCAACTGCTCTTAAACGCTAGCAAAACCAAATGCATGCTTTTCAACCGTTCGCTGCTCGCACCCGCCTGCCCGACTAGCATCACTACTCTGGATGGTTCTGACCTAGAATACGTGGACAACTACAAATACCTAGGTGTCTGGCTCATCTACAATGTCATCTACAATAGCTTCCAATACTCTACTCAGCAAATTGGATGTAGTCTATCACTGTGCCATCCGTTTTGTCACCAAAGCACCTTATTTATTTATTTATTTTTTATTTAACTAGGCAAGTCAGTTAAGAACTATTTCTTATTTTCAATGACGGCCTTTGAAACAGTGGGTTAACTGCCTTGGTCAGGGGCAGAACGACAGATTTCTACCTTGTCAGCTCGGGGATTCAATTTTGCAACCTTTCGGTTACTAGTCCAACGCTCTAACCACTAGGCTAACCTGCCGCCCTTATACCACCCACCACTGCGACCTGTATGCTCTAGTCGGCTGGCCCTCGCTACATATTCGTCGCCGGACCCACTGGCTCCAGGTCATCTATACGCCTGTGCTAGTTAAAGCTCCGCCTTATCTCAGCTCACTGGTCACGATAACAACACCCACCCGTAGCACGCGCTCCAGCAGGTGTATCACACTGGTCATCCCAAAAGCCAAAACCTCCTTTGGCCGCCTTTCCTTCCAGTTCTCTGCTGCCAGTGACTGGAACGAATTGCAAAAATCGCTGAAGCTAGAGACTTACATTTCCCTCACTAACTTTAAACATCAGCTATCTGTGCAGCTAACCGATCGCTGCAGCTGTACATAGTCCATCTGTAAATAGCCCACCCAATCTACCTACCTCATCCTCATATTGTTTTTATTTACTTTGCTGCTTTTTTGCACACCAGTATCACTGCTTACACACCATCATCTGCTCATCATCTGCTCATCTATCACTCCAGTGTTAATCTGCTAAATTGGAATTACTTTGCTACTATGGCCTATTTATTGCCTCATGCCATTTGCACACACTGTATATAGACTTTATTTTTTTTCTATTGTGTTATTGACTGTATGCTTGTTTATTTTTTGTGTAACTCTGTGCTGTTGTTTCTGTCGCACTGCTTTGCTTTATCTTGGCCAGGTCGCAGTTGTAAATAAGAACTTGTTCTCAACTAGCTTACCTGGTTAAAAAAATAAATAATAATAATAATATAAATTGATTGGCTCAAATGCATTAAGAAGGAAAGCAATTCCACAAATTAACTTTTAACAAGGCACACCTGTTAATTGAAATGCATTGCAGATGACTACCTCATGAAGCTGGTTGAGGGAATGCCAAGAGTGTGCAAAGGTGTCACCAAGGCAAAGGGTGGCTACATTTGAAGAATCTCAAATATAAAACATATTTTGATTTGTTAAACACTTTTTTACTACATGATTCCATATGTTTTATTTCATAGTTTTGATGTCTGAATTATTATTATACTATGTAGAAAATTGTAAAAAATAAAGACAAACCCTTGAATGAGTAGGTGTGTCCAATCTTTTGACTGGTACTGTATATATATTTATTTTGATCCTGACAAACTCATCTTTCCCTGCCGGTGACAACCATAAACATAATATAATGCTGCCACCACATTACTTCAAAATACAGAGGGGTTCACTCTGTGATGTGTTTTATTAGATTTGTCCCAAACCTGAAGGCAAAAAGTGTATTTATTTGCCATGTTGTCTTACAGTATTACTTAAGGACCTTTTTGCAAACATAATAGATGATTTGAAATAGATTTGTTTTAATGCAGGCTTCCTTCTTTTCATGTTGTCATACTGGCCAGCAATGTGGAGTGAATGTCATATTGTTGATCCCTTTTGTGGTGGCAGCATTATGTTATGGGTATGCTTGTCACTGGCAGGGGCTGTAGAGTTTGAAAGGATCAAAAGAATATGAAAGGAGCAAAGCCCAGGTAAAAAGCTAGAGGAAAACATGCCTCAGTCTTCTGAATGCATGTTTTGAACACTGGGATAGAGTTGTATTTTTCAGTGGGACAATTAAACAAATGTTTATGCCAAAGATAACAGAATGGCTTTCCAAGAGTTGTTGAGTGTTCCTGAGGGGTGCATTCTCAGTCCTGACATTAAAACTGCTTGAAAAGGTTTGAAGATTGCCGTCCAATAATGATTCCCAACCAAATCTACCGAGCTTCAGCAATTTTGACAAAAAACAATGGATATACAGTGAGTCTACAAAACATTAGGTACACCTTCCTAATATTGAGTTGCACGCTTTTTTGCCCTGAGAAAAGCTTTAATTCATCGGGGATGGACTCTTACAAGGTTTTGAAAGCTTTCCACAGGGATTCTGGCCCATGTCAACGCCAATGAGTTGGCTGGATGTCCTTTGGGTGTTGGACCATTCTTGATGCACACGGTAAACTGTTGAGCATGAAAAACCCATCAGGGTTGCAGTTCTTGACACACTCAAACCGGTGCGCCTGGCACCTACTACTATACCCTGTTCAAAGGCACTTAAATCTTGTGTTTTGCCCTTTCACCCTCTGAATGCCACACATACACAATATATGTCTCAGTTGTCTCGAGGCTTAAAAATCCTAATTTAACCTATCTCCTCCCATTAATCTACACGGAGGTAGATTTAACTAGTGAAATCAATAAGGGATCATAGTAAAAATGGTAAAAATCTAATTGAATCCCTTTTTAGATAAACATTTTAAGGCAGCAAAATGTGACAATTGTGACAGGGGTGTGTAGACTTTCACTAGACACTGTATTTGTATGATAGATGTATGTGTCCTGAAGTGTGTGTTGTTGGTGTCTGGAAAGAGTACAAATTGTGAGTAGTCTAGGTCAGTGGTTTTTAACCTGTGTACCGCGGCACACTGGTGTGACTTGAGGAACTCTCGGGTAAACATTTTTGGAACACTCTTATAACACTTATAAACGTGACCTGTGGAATGAACATGGGATTTTGACTTGGGAGCACCAGTGCCACTTACAGTCGTGGCCAAAAGTTTTGAGAATGACACAACTATTAATTTCCACAAAGTTTGCTGCTTCAGTGTCTTTAGATATTTTTGTCAGATGTTACTATGGAATACTGAAGTATAATTACAAGCATTTCATAAGTGTCAAAGGCTTTATTTGACAATTACATAAAGTTGATGCAAAGAGTCAATATTTGCAGTGTTGACCCTTCTTTTTCAAGACCTCTGCAATCCGCCCCCGCATGCTGTCAATTAACTTCTGGGCCACATCCTGACTGATGGCAGCCCATTCTTGCAAAATCAATGCTTGGAGTTTGTCAGAATTTGTGGGTTTTTCTTTGTCCACCCGCCTCTTGAGGATTGACCACAAGTTCTCAATGGGATTAAGGTCTGGGGAGTTTCCTGGCCCTGGACCCAAAATATCGATGTTTTGTTCCCCGAGCCACTTAGTTATCACTTTTGCCTTATGGCAAGGTGCTCCATCATGGTGGAAAAGACATTGTTCGTCACCAAACTGTTCCTGGATGGTTGGGAGAAGTTGCTCTCTGAGGTTGTGTTAGTACCAATCTTTATTCATGGCTGTGTTCTTAGGCAAAATGTTGAGTGAGCCCACTCCCTTGGCTGAGAAGCAACCCCACACATGAGTGGTCTCAGGATGCTTTACTGTTGACATGACACAGGACTGATGGTAGTGCTCACCTTGTCTTCTCCGGACAAGCTTTTTTTCGGATGCCCCAAACAATCGGAAAGGGGATTCATCAGAGAAAATGACTTTACCCCAGTCCTCAGCAGTCCAATCCATGTACCTTTTGCAGAATATCAGTCTGTCCCTGATGTTTTTCCTGGAGAGAAGTGGCTTCTTTGCTGCCTTTCTTGACACCAGGCCATCCTCCAAAAGTCTTCGCCTCACTGTGCGTGCAAACGCACTCACACCTGCCTGCTGCCATTCCTGAGCAAGCTCTGTACTGGTGGTGCTCCGATCCCGCAGCTGAATCAACTTTAGGAGACGGTCCTGGAGCTTGCTGGACTTTCTTAGGTGCTCTGAAGCCTTCTTCACAACAATTTAACCGCTCTCCTTGAAGTTCTTGATGATCCGATAAATGGTTGATTTAGGTGCAATCTTACTGGCAGCAATATCCTTGGCTGTGAAGCCCTTTTTGTGCAAAGCAATGATGACGGCATGTGTTTCCTTGCAGGTAACAATGGTTGACAGAGGAAGAACAATGATTCCAAGCACCACCCTCCTTTTGAAGCTTCCAGTCTGTTATTTGAACTCAATCAGCATGACAGAGTGATCTCCTGCCTTGTCCTCGTCAATACTCACACCTGTGTTAACGAGAGAATCACGAACATGATGTCAGCTGGTACTTTTGTGGCAGGGCTGAAATGCAGTGGAAATGTTTTTGGGGGATTCAGTTCATTTGCATGGCAAAGAGGGACTTTGCAATTAATTGCAATTCATCTGATCACTCTTCATAACATTCTGGAGTATATGCAAATTGCCATCATACAAACTGAGGCAGCAGACTTTGTGAAAATGTATATTTGTGTCATTCTCAAAACCTTTGGCCACGACTGTAGATAATACATTGAATGGCACACATGGTTGCATCTGTATCGTTGTTTCAAGTCCAATGCGCTGGAGCTGTTACATTTGTATCATTTGAGGGGCGCACAACGAGCATGGTCATTCGTATAATTTTACTTCTCCTGCGAGAACCCTTTGCACAGGCAAGTCTGACGAGACTTAGCAATACCACAGCCTCTGCCAAAGAAACAAACGGAGCATGGCTTTGTGTTTGGGGTTGCACATTTTACAATGCCAAAAACCCAAAGACCTATTTTACTGGATCTACCAGAGTTTTTCTTTCTATTGGAGATTTGCAGGACGCTTATAAATGGGTCCATACAAACTAAACATGAGTAAGGAACTATGAAAATAGTTTAAATAAACCCTATTTATTCGATGATTTTTTTTCTTTTACATAAAATTGATTACTTGCAGTATGGATCAGATTACCACAAAATACCTTATTAGGAAAAGTTTAGGTGTGCTACAGAATGTTTTATCCCATCAAGGTGTGCCACGGTTAAGAAAAGGTTAGGAACCAATGGTCTAGGTTTATGTTATAGACAGAAGTAGAAAATAGTTGGTAGTGAGTGCTACTACTTTCCTAATGTTAAGGAAAGGTACAGACAGTGGTGTTTTTTGAATGACACCACAAGTCTATGATAATGTGTGTATTGTCTCGGTAGATGTGTTGGTTGTGAAGTGTGTATTGATTTTGTCTGAAAAGCCTACGTAGTCTACGTGTGTATAACACTATATGATGCATTGATATGTATAAGACTGTCCTCCTTTCCATGAACAGTAAAACAGTGTCATCGTTGACCAAGGCTTATATAACAGTAAATTCAAATGTAGACATTACGGTAATCAAATAATCAATTATTCAGATAGGAAGTTTAAGCAGTATTTATCTAATTGTGAAACATGGCCCACTGCATGTTCATACACACAAACACACAAATACACAAACATGCACACAGTAAGACATTCATTTGAAAACACACAGAACAACAAATGCTTTTTCAGCATTCTCACAATATATAGACAAGGACACAGACACAAAAAGGACACAGAAAGGGCGGAATGACAGAAGGATTTGACAAGGTTTTATTTTCTTGGCTTCTGTTTTGATTGGATGACTTTCAGTAGGATAGGCCTTCTGTTTTTAGTTAGACTACTTTTTCTATAAGCTGGGGAGTGAGAATGAAGAAAGCTGGGTAGCTTAGTTCTGATTCGTGCAAATGGTTGAGTGACGTGTGTGTGTGTGTGTGTGTGTTGTGTGTTGTGTGTAGTATGTCACTTCTGAAGCGTCATATGCTGCCTCCCCAGTAGAGAGATACATATGTATACATCAATGTGACATGTTCAAGAATGGTTGATCACTCATAAAGAGATATAAGAAAAGTAAAAACTTGTTCCATAACCAACAGCATACACAAACACATAGTGATCTTTTTTTAAAACTATTTTCTACTTTTTAGAATAAAAGTGAAGACATCAAAACTATAAAATAACACATATGGAATCATGTAGTAATCAAAAACGTATATTTTAGATGCTTGAAAGCAGCCACCCTTTGCCTTGATGATAGCTTTGCACAATCTTGGCGTTCTCTCAACCAGCTTCATGAGGTAGTCACTTGGAATGCTTCTCCAACAGTCTTGAAGGAGTTCTCAAATATGCTGAGCACTTGTTGGCTGCTTATCCTTCACTCTGCAGTCCAACTCACCCAAACCATCTCAATTGGGTTGAGGTCATGTGATTGTTTTCGGCCAAGTCATCTGATGCAGCACTCCATCACTCTCCTTCTTGATCAAAAACCTTGGCGTACACAGCCTGGAGGTGTGTTTTGGGTCATTGTCCTGTTGAAAAACAAATGATAGTGCCACTAAGCGCAAACCAGAGGGATGGCGTATCGCTGCAGAATGCTGTGGTAGCCATGCTGGTTAAGGGTGCCTTGAACTCTAAATAAATCACAGACAGACAGCAAAGCACCCCAACACCATCACACCTCCTCCTCAATGCTTCATGGTGGGAACCACACATGCAGAGATCATCCGTTCACCTACTCTGTGTCTCACAAAGACAAGGCGGTTGGAACCAAAAATCTCAAATTTGGACTAATCAGACCAAAGGACAGATTTCCACCGGTCTAATGTCCATTGCTCGTGTTTCTTGGCCCAACCAAGTCTCTTCTTCTTATTGGTGTCCTTTAGTAGTGGTTTCTTCACAACAATCCAACCATGAAGGCCTGATTCACGTGGTCTCCTCTGAACAGTTGATGTTGAGATGTGTCTGTTACTTGAACTCTGTGAAGCATTTATTTGGGCTTCAATTTCTGAGGCTGGTAACTCTAATGAACTTATACTCTGCAGCAAATGCATTCCAGGTGACTTCCTCATGAAGTTGGTTGAGAGAATGCCAAGAGTGTGCAAAGCTGTCATTAAGGCAAAGGACGGCTAAATATATTTTGAATTGTTTAACACTTTTTTGGTTACTATATGATTCCATATGTGTGTTTTTTTCATAATTTGTCTTCACTGATTTCTTCGCTATGATTCTACAATGTAGAACAGTAAAAATAAAGAAAAACCCTGGAATGAGTAGGTGTGTCCAAACTTTTAACTGGCACTGTATGTTGTGTATACATACAGTAGTGCGGAAAAGCCTTTGGCCCCTTTCGGATTTTCAAATTTTTTGCATATTTGTTATTAGATTTTGTAATCAACCAAAACCTAATATTAGATAAAGGGAACCTGAGTGAACAAATAACACAACAATTACAACATTATTTAATTTATTTCATAAACAAAGTTATGCAACTGATCAACAATTACAGGAAGCTTTCTTTGCAGTCATTGCACTTAAGGTGGCACAAACAGTTATTGAGTGTAAGGGGGCAATTACTTTTTCACACAGGGGAATTGGGTGTTGCATAACTTTGTTAATTAAATAAATACAAATAATAGATAGATTTTTTGTTATTTTTAAACTTAGGTTCCCTTTATCTAATATTAGGTTTTGGTTGAAGATCTGATAGCATTCAGTATCAAAAGTATGCAAAAATAGAGAAAATCAGAAATGGGCAAATGCTTTTTCATGGCCCTGTATATTCATACATCAAACATGAAATGAGTCACGTTTGGTCATTTTTAGAAGTAGAAACTGCACATCTGCTAGGGGTTTGGGAACTGACGGTGCTGCCAGGGAGAAAAGCAGGTAAAACGCTGGGTAAAAGACAGTTAGAACAGTTAAAATGCCAGGCATAGTTCAAAGTGCTGGTCAATGTACAGATTAAAGGGTCAGGTTATAGCACAGATGGTCATAGAGGTAAAAGAAAAGGGAAGATGGCAGGTGCCAGTTATGGACCAGATCGAAGTCCGGGTTAAGGGCCAGCTAAAGGCACAGGTGGAGGTAAGGTCAAAGGGCAGTGGTACAGTTCCAGTAAATTGGAAGTTTCAGTTAGTGTACAAAGGGAAGGGCTTAGCTGAAGTAAGTAAGGGCCAGCTAAATTAAGGAGGGCCAGGTAGGTATAGTGGTAAAAGTAAAAGGAGGAGGGAGGAAGAAAGCTTGCCCTGGCTCCTTGTCCTGAGATGGAAACAGATTATTATATCACTGAGGTTTGATGTCTGTATATATGAGTATACCAATCACCTTGAAATACCACAGGATGAAGATGTCTCCACAAAACACAAAACACAAATAAGCAGAGTGCCCCTGGATGAATGCAATACAGACGAGACAAAACAGCTACATAGTGGTGGGACAGGTGACAGGGGGACGGGGCTACGGGGTGAGGAAAATACGATTTGGGGATGGGGTCAGACAGCCGACACACAGGTGAACACAGAGAGACAGGGACAAGGGCCCCACGTGGGCTCACAAGCACTTTCTTTCCAGCTTGGTCTCTTATTCTGTGGTGGCATGCGGCGGTACCTGACTATAGCCTGGCTGGGGCTCGAAGGGCTGGTGCTGGGGAGTACCGCACGGGGAAGGAACCCCCGATGTAGAGGCTGACCGGCCCAGTTTGCACACCGCTTTGGATTCTGTAGGGAGACATGCTCAGTCAATTAGGATGTACAGTACGTTGTTGCGAGAGATGTTGTGAGGACCTGTGTTGTCAGGACCTATAGGCACATTTGCCCTGTCCTTCGTTTAGCTGTGCTTTAGCCTTCAAAAGGAGATAAAACCCAAATAATTAAACACAATTCTTTCGGTTAGCTAACCTTGACTGCTCTGTCCTCAGCACCTGCGTTTTATTAACTTCATCTCAGTTGCACTGAATGTCAGAAATGCATAGTGGTCACACAAGTTGCATTTCAGTTGCATATGACTTTAACCAACTCAACAGTAAATTCAAGAAGAGATCAATCTTAATGTACAGTGCATTCGGAAAGTATTAAGAATCCTTTCGTTTTTCCAAATGTTGTTATGAAGTTACAGGCTTATTCTAAAATGAATTTTTCTTTAAATTTCCTCATCAGCAGCAGGGACTGGGAGACTTGTCAGGATCGAGGGAAAGATGAACAGAGCCAAGTACACAGAGATCCTTGATGAAAACCTGCTCCAGAGCGCTCAGGACCTTAGACTGGGGTGAAGGTTCACCTTCCAACAGGACAACGACCCTAAGCAAACTGCCAAGACAACGCAGGAGTGACTTCGGGATAAGTCTATGAATGTCCTTGAGTGGCCCAGCCAGAGCCCGGACTTGAACCCGATCAAACGTCTCTGGAGAGACCTGAAAATTGCTGTGCATCGACGCTCCCCATCCAACCTGAGAGAGCTTGAGAGGATCTGCAGAGAAGAATGGGAGAAACTCCCCAAATACAGGTGTGCCAAGCATCATACCCAAGAAGACTCAAAGGTGCTTCAAAAAAGTACTGAGTAAAGGGTCTGAATAGTTATGTAAATGTGATATTTCATTAAAAAAAATCTAAAAACCTGTTTTTGTTTTGTCATTATGGGGTATTGTGTGTATATTGATGAGGGAATAAAAAAAAAAATACATTTTAGACTAAATCTGCAACGTCACAAATTGTCAACCGGTCTGAATCCTTTCCCAATGCACTGTATCAAGGATTCTGAGCCACATTTTGTACACATTAAAATTTAAAGAAGTAACATTCATTTCTTTCACCATATCTGAATTATTTAGCCTACCTTGATATAATGCATTTTTTCTGTAAAAAAATACTCATATAGCCTACTTATAATTCTCAGATGTCATGCCAATACATTTTGTAGACACATTTCATGTGCCTTCTAAATTATTAGCTCTTAGCAATCGAACACTATGGGCTCCAACATTGGAAGTCAAATCATTTTGAACTATTTCCATCTAAAACACATTAATTCAAAACCAATCAATTATGGAAACATTCTCTTCCACATTCATTTCTGTAATTAAAAACAATTTGTGTGTAACTCCAGGCAGAGGCCCTCACCTGTGACCCCACTCCCAAGCATCATGGTGGGGCTGACAGAAGAGCGTCCCAGGCGGCTGGGCATGGCAGTGGGGTTGGATGAATGTCCGGAGGGCCCATCCCACTCCTGGGATTTGGGAGACTCCTGGCTGCCTCCGTGGTGAGCTTTGCTCTCGTGCCTGGATAGAGGTTCTGTACTGTGGCTCCTGGTCTTGGCCTCACCTGGGAGGGAGAGGGTTGTTTTCAAAAGGCTATCACATTTAGTAAATGCTTATACGCAATCTATATGCACGCTGCCACCACTACACTAAAACCTCTGGACTCGGTGTACCATAGTCCCCTTCCTGTTATTACTGAAACCAGACCACCATCTACTGTGGCCTGGTTTCCATTGCTGCTTAATGCAGTTTTACAGAAACTCCCTACAGCTGCATTTACACAGACAGCCCAATTCCGATCTTTTCCCCAAATATTGTAGAAAGAGCTGTCAAAAGACCAATACGTGGGAATAAGCACAGCATACCTATCACTCATCCCTTCTTAATTGGAGGCATACCACCTGTGTTTATACTACCAAACTAAGAACCTAATTCAGATTTGTATCCAATTTTACTCAGATTTACATGTGGCCCATATCAAAGTTGCGCATTTATACTGATGCAGCCTCTGAAGTAGCATACAGATGGAATGCTCATTTTCTGTCACTGTTCCTTTACATTTTGGGTGATTGTTGTGGTAGCTGCAGGTCATATGCAAAAAAAGCCAATTCACAGCCCAAAAAATCTGATCTGAGGGTCCAGACTGAGGTCACATATGGAACATGAGAATTGTATCAGGATTGAGATCTACCAGTGGCGGTCAGTGCCGTTTAAGATGAGGGAGGACAAAACATGCTTCATGAGCATGGCCTTATTTCTATTACTGCATATTGGATGACTCTCATTCATATTCAATTCACCCAGTTCACATGGTACTTTAATTTCCCCTATGCTCATGAGGTTGCTACAACCTAGCCGATGAATGAAAGTTTACAACGTAGGTGCACACAGGTTCGAGAGACAAATTTGAGGTGATAGAAAGTGACATTCAATACCGCCTTGCAAACTCTTGCCTGCATCTAGCTGCTATAGGGTGTAATCATTAGTCCAACAGTTGCAGTTTGTTACGTTTAAGAAAAAAAAATTCAACAGAATCAGCGGAATGACTACACCTTTGATCACGCGTTAACAGAGTTCACTCTCATAACAGCCACACTGTATTTGCTTGTGGACTTTAATGCACAACAAATCAAAAGCTTACCTTGACTTGGAAGAGTTCCAGTGTTGTGTTGGAAAGTCATAGCCAGCTAGCTAACATAGCATCCCTCTGTTTGAGCAGGGTGTTTCAGTAGGCTAGGCTAGCTAGCTGCATTTGCTAGTTAGGGAAGTGAAACTGAGAGTGAAATAAATGACAAAATCTCTCCCTCTCTATTTCTCTCTTGCTTCTCCTTCTTTTTGGAAGAAATTAATTTGTTTAAAACTGTTCCACTATTGTCTTCCTCTCTCTTTGAGTCAACTACTCACCAACTTTTATTCACCGTAGTGCTAGCTAGCTGTAGCTTATGCTGTCAGTGCTAGATTAATTATCTGATACTTTGATTGGGTGGACAACATGTCAGTTCATCCTGCAAGAGCTCTGATAGGCTAGAGGACAACCTCCGGAAGTTGTCATAATTACTCTGTAAGTCTATGGGAGGGGGTGAACACCATGAGCCTCCTAGGTTTTGTATTGAATTTGTACCGAGAGGAGGACGGAAGCTTAGTTGTCCTCCGGCTACACCATGGTGCTATCCTACAGAGTGCTGTTGAGGCTACTGTAGACCTTTGCAAAAGAGTGTGTTTTAATCAGTTATTTGGTGATGTGATTATATTTAGTATAGTATTATCTAAAAAGTTTTACTTTTAAAATGTTTTACAATTAAACATTTTATGAAATTCACTGAGGAGGATGGTTCTCCCATTCCTCCTCTGAAGAGCCTCCACTGAGATCCACATTTGGAAGTGGAAGTCAAAAGATTAGATTGCATATTTATTTTGCCTGTTCACCCATTTCACCTGTTCACCCATTAGTGGAAAGATCAGATAGGTATCAGATAAGGAACTAATTAGCATAAGATCTGAATTGGGCTTCCTGTGTAAACACAGCCATTGACTTGCTCACAGAACTGGCTTCTTCTTGATGTCCCCCGTACCTCATCATGATTAGGGAAAACTGCATTCGATTATATATATATATATATATATATATATCAGACATGGAATGAACTCCAGGAAGAATTGGACAAAGCTATCCCCCTAAGGTTGTTTTAATGCCATGATTATTTGATTGATTATGTGTATTTTGGTATTTGCTTCCCTGGTGTATACATTATATTTGATGTGTGTGTTTTGTATTTTATATGTTGTGCATAGGTCATTTGAATAAGAGACCCGAGTCTCTCAATATGACTTCCCTGTCTAAGCAAAGGTTCATATTTACTTCCAGAGTGTATTTATTTTGTATTGATGTATGTGTTTATTATGTTGTATGTCGTGCAGGGGTCACTAAAAAAACAGCAGCATGAGTTTCAATATGACATCCCTGACTAAATAAATGTTAAATCACCCCCCAAATAAATACAAATACAAATGTATGTAGATAAGAAAGGATCAGATCTTCAATCAGGGCTCCACTCCAATCCTCTCAGATCAACACAGAACAGGTCCCTAGGGAGTCCTTGGGTCTTTCGGGATGTTAAGATACTGCAGTATGATATGACCACGGGGTGTCACTACAGAGCTGAATACTGTTGGGTGCAGAGGTGTGTAGCAAGGAAGGGAGGAGGCCATACTTCCAAAAATGTTGCAGATGTCTAAGGTTGTGTACATTGTGCCAAGAGGATGCTACAGCAAAGCCAGATGGCCTATTATCTCTGTACAACCCCTCAGGTTGTATGGTCTAGCACCCTACACCAGCGAGATCATGGTGTCGTGTTCTGGTCATCCCTTCTCTTCTACACTGTCCATTTCTGCATGCTTATTCTACTCATGCTTTCTCCTTTCTCCGCCCGCCCACACATCCTCATCCCTCTCTTCCTGTCCTCTGCTGGGCGGCTGGGCTGTCTTTTTAAACCCTGCAACCTGCGCTCACAGCCTGTCCATTTGCCACCACATTCATCACGTCCTTCATGTGCTCTAAAGGCATTAAGGAAATTGCTTTGCTAGCAGATGAAAGCTTTTTTCAATTATATTCACTGGCAAGTGTATGAGCCGTAATAACCTTCTTGAGCACGGTCCATTTGCCAGCCAGAGCAGAGAATATAGAGAGAGAGCGAGAGAGAGCGAAATAGAGAGAGAGAGAGAGAGAGTGAGAGAGGGAGGGCGAGAGAGAGAGAGAGAGAAAGAGAGAGAGAGAGAGAGGGAGAGAGAGGGAGAGAGAGAGGGAGAGAGTGTGTGTGTTTTCGTGTTGCTATGTCGCCCTGTAGCACTCACATCTCTAGTCATGAAATGCCTTGAAAGGCTGGTGAGCTCACATCAACACCATCATCGCAAACACCCTGGAACTACTCCAATTCGCATACTGCTCCAACAGAGCCACAGATGATGTAATCTCTATTGCACTCCACACTGCCCTTTCCCACCTGGACAAAAGAAACACCTACATGAGAATGCTGTTCATTGAGCATGCTGTTCATTGAGCACCTTGGCATTCTTGGGCACAGGGACTATGGTGGTCTGCTTGAAACATGTAGGTATTGCAGACTAGGTCAAGGAGAGGTTGAAAAACACAAAATAGCACAATTGGTCAGGTGCGTGTGTGTGTGATCTGCATCATGATAGGACTATGGGAGAAGCAGTGTTTCACAGAAGTTCTGGGCTCCCGAGTGGTCTAAGCTACTGCATCGCAGTTGTCTAAGGTACTGCATCGCAGTGCTAGATGTGCCACTAGAGATGCTGGTTCGAGTCCAGGCTCTGTCGCAGCTGGCCGCGACTGGGAGACCCATGGGGTGGCAGACAATAGGCCGCGCGTCGTCCGGGTTAGGGGAGGGTTTGTCCGGCAGGAATGTTCTTGTCCCATCGCAGCCTAACGACTCCTGTGGCGGGCCGGGTGCAGGTGTACGGTGTTTGCTCCGACACATTGGTGCGGCTGGCTTCCGGGTTAAGCAGGCATTGTGTCAAGAAGCAGTGCGGCTTGGCTGGGTTGTGTTTTGGAGGACGCACGGCCCTCGACCTTCACCTCTCCCGAGTCCATACGGGAGTTGCAGCGATGAGACATGACTGACGACCAATTGGATACCACGAAATTGGGGACAAAACGGGGTAAAAGTAAAAAATATAAATATATTTCAGTTCTGGGCTCATGCTAATTCTCCTTGCTGGACACACACTGACTGACAGCGTCTGTGCACACACACACCACCCGTTGGTCTTGCCTCCTCCATGCTCCCTCAATTCCACAGCAGAAAATATACACACTATACACACACATACACATGGATTTTATGTTGTAAGATATGTGATAGTATAGTAGTGGCCTGAGGGCACATACTTAATACAGTTGAAGTCGTAGTTTACATACACTTAGGTTGGAGTCATTAAAACTTGTTTTTCAACCCCTCCACAAATTTCTTGTTAACAACCTATAGTTTTGGCAAGTCGGTTAGGACATCTGCTTTGTGCATGACACAAGTAATTTTTCCAACAATTGTTTACAGACAGATTATTTCACTTATAATTCACTGTATCACAAATCCAGTGGGTCAAAAGTATACATACACTAAGATGACTGTGCCTTTAAACAGCTTGGAAAATTGCAGAATATTATGTCATGGATTTAGAAGCGTCTGATAGGCTAATTTACATAATTTGAGTCAATTGAAGGTGTACCTGTGGATGTATTTCAAGGCCTACCTTCAAACTCAGTGCCTCTTTACTTGACATGATGGGAAAATCAAAATAAATCAGCCAAGACCTCAGAAAAAAAATTGTAGACCTCCACAAGTCTGGTTCATCCTTGGGAGAAATTTCCAAATGCCTGAAGGTACCACGTTCATCTGTATAAATAATAGTACACAAGTATAAACACCATGGGACCACGCAGCCGTCATACCGCTCAGGAAGGAGAAGCGTTCTGTCTCCTAGAGATGAACGTACTTTGGTGCGAAAAGTGCAAATCAATCCCAGAACAACAGCAAAGGACCTTGTGAAGATGCTGGAGGAAACAGGTACAAAAGTATATATATCCACAGTAAAACAAGTCCTGTATCGACGTAACCTGAAAGGCCGCTCAGCAAGGAAGAAGCCACTGCTCAAAAAACTCCATAAAAAAAGCCAGACTACGGTTTGCAGCTGCACATTGAGACAAAGATCGTACTTTTTGGAGAAATGTCCTCTGGTCTGATGAAACAAAAATAGAACTGTTTGGCCATAATGACCATTGTTATGTTTATAGGAAAAAGGGGGAGGCTTGCAAGCCTTACACCATCCCAACCGTGAAGCACGGGTGTGGCAGCATCATGTTGTGAGGGTGCTTTGATGCAGGAAGGACTGGTGCACTTCACAAAATCGATGGCGTAATGAGGTAGGAAAAGTATGTGGATATATTGAAGCAACATCTCAAGACATCAGTCAGGAAGTTAAAGCTTGGTCGCAATTGGGACTTCCAAATGGACAATGACCCCAAGCATTCTTCCAAAGTTGTGGCAAAATGGCTTAAGGACAAAAAAGTCAAGGTATTGGAGTGGCCATCACAAAGCCCTGACCTCAACCCTATAGAAAATTTGTGGGCAGAACCGAAAAAACTTGTGGGAGCAAGGAGGCCTACAAACCTGATTCAGTTACACCAGCTCTGTCAGGAGGAATGGGCCAAAATTCACCCAACTCTTTGTGGGAAGCTTGTGGAAGGCTACCCAAAATGTTTTACCCAGGTTAAACAATTTAATGGAAATGCTACCAAATACTAATTGAGTGTATGTAAACGTCTGACCCACTGGGAATGTGATGAAAGAAACGAAAGCTGAAATAAATCATTCTCTCTACTATTATTCTGACATTTCACATTCATAAAATAAAATGGTGATCCTAACTGACCTAAAACAGGGAATTTTTACTCGGATGAAATGTCAGGAATTGTGAAAAACGAATGTAAACTTCTGACTTCAACTGTATGTTGTGAAATGTATTGTAATGTTTTTTAAATTGTATATAACTGCCTTAATTTTACCAGACCCCAGAAAGAGTAGATGCTAATGGGGATCCATTATAAATACAAACACTGTCTGTTTTCTCTCTCCACATATCACTGGCTCTCTTATACACCGGACACACACACGTGCACACACACATACACAAACACACACACACACACACACACACATCTGACACTGCCTCCCTCTCTCTTTGTGTCTCTTAATCTATTCCCAACACTGTCTATCTTTCTCCTTCTGACAATGCATCCACCCGCCCCCTCCTCTTTTTTTCTTTCTTAAATGGCCTGTGTCTTTATTTTTCTCTCAGGGTATCTGGGTAGAAGACAGATTGACAGGTATAATCCGTGGGTGGATATATTCAGTACTTTTTTGCAACTTTTTAGCAGTCACTCTGAATTTACATAGATAATTTGAGACGTTTGTAACAGTACTGAAGATTAACATTCATTGAAGTTTTACTTTAAGAAGCTACACTTGAGGTGGGGCTCCGGGAAAATCTGGGTCAGTCCCTCTTAGTACAACATTCTCAAACCAACCTGTCTCAACCAAAATAAAAATAAACATAGCAGCCATCTGTCATTAACAAAATAATTTCCATATTTGAGAAAACATCTACAGTACCAGTCAAAAGTTCGGACACACCTACACATTCCAGGGTTTTTCTTTATTTTTACTAGTATCAAATTTGTAGAATAATAGTAAAGACATCAAAACTATGAAATAACACATATGAAATCATGTAGTAATCAAAAAAGTGTTAAACAAATCAAAATATATGTTATACTTAGGTAGCTATCCTTTGTCTTGATGACAGTTTTGCACACTATTGGCGTTCTCTCAACCAGCTTCATGAGGTAGTCACCTGGAATTGCATTTCAATTAACATTTGTGCCTTGTTAAAAGTTAATTTGTGGAATTTCAAATAAGTTCAAAATAAAGGAAGAGAAATGACAGTCCATCATTACTTTAAGACATGAAGGTCAGTAAATCCGGAGTTTCTTGAATTTTTTCGGATTAAACTGGCTTTCATTAGGAACGCCAGAGGAAAGGAAGACCCAGACTTCCCTCTGCTGCAGAGGATAAGTTCATTAGAATTACCAGCCTCAGATATTGCAGCCCAAATAAATGCTTCAGTGTTCAAGTAACAGACACATCTCAACATCAACTGTTCAGAGGAGAATGTGTGAATCAGGCCTTCATGGTCGAATTGCTACATAAAAAACACCACAAAAGGACACCAATAAGATGAAGAGACTTGCTTGAGCCAAGAAACAAGAACAATGGACATTAGACAGTGGAAATCTGTCCTTTGGTCTGATGAGTCCAAATTTTAGAATTTTGGTTCCAACCGCTGTGTCTTTGTGAGAATCAGAGTAGGTGAACGGTTGATGATCTCTGCATGTGTGGTTCCCACCGTGAAGCATGGAGGAGGAGGTGTGATGGTGTGGGGGTGCTTTGCTGGTGACACTGTCAGTGATTTATTTTGAATTCATGGCACACTTAACCAGCATGGCTACCACAGTAGTGGGACTATCATTTGTTTTTCATCAGGACAATGACCCAAAGCACACCTCCAGGCTGTGTAAGGGCTATTTGACCAAGAAGGAGTGTGATGGAGTGCTGCATCAGATGACTTGGCCTCCACAATCACCCGACCTCAAACCAATTGAGATGGTTTGGGATGAGTTGGACCGCAGAGTGAAGGAAACGCAGCCAAAAAGTGCTCAGCGTATGTGGGAACTCCTTCAAGACTGTTGGAAAAGCTTTCCATGTGAAATTGGTTGAGAGAATGCCAAGAGTGTGCAAAGCTGTCATCAAGGCAAAGGGTGGCTAATTTGAAGAATCTAAAATCTAAAATATATTTTGATTTGTTTAACACTTTTTTGGTTACTACATGACTCCATAAGTGTTATTTCATAGTTTTGATGTATTCACTATTATTCTATAATGTAGGAAATAGTATAAATAACCTCTCTTGGGCAGAGGGCAGTATTTTTACCTCCGGATGAAAAGTGTGCCCAAATTAAACTGCCTGTTACTCAGGCCCAGAAGCTAGGATATGCATATAATTAGTAGATTTGGATAGAAAACACTCTAAAGTGTCCAAAACGGTTAAAATAATGTCTGTGAGTATAACAGAACTGATATGGCAGGCAAAAACCCGAGGAAAATCCAACCAGTAAGTACTATTATTTTGAAAGGCTGTTTTCCATTGAAAGCCTATCCACCATACAAAGACTTAGGACCCAGTTCACGAGCTCTATGGCTTCCTCTACATGTGACCAGTCTTTAGGCATTGTTTCAGGCTTTTACTCTGAAAATAAGGGAGATACAGCACTTTCAATGAGAGGACAGTGGAAATTTCCAGACATGAGCCAAGCGCGTGATCGGGAGCGCGCCTTTCTTGTTTCTCCTTTTCTATTGACGAAGCTTTTGTCCGGTTAAAATGTTATTGATTATTTATGACAAAAACAATCTGAGGATTGATTTTAAACATCGTTTGACATGTTTCTAAGAACTTTTATTGTACTTTAAAAAAACTTTTAGTCTGGATTTAGTGCCCACGCATTGTGCATTCGGATTACTGGACTAAACGCGCAAACAAAAAGGAGGTTTTTGGTCATAAAGAGGGACATTATCGAACAAAACAAACATTTATTGTCTAACATGGAGACCTGGAAGTGCCACCAGATCAAGATCATCAAAGGGAAGTGATTAATTTTAATGCTATTTCTGACTTTTGTGACACCTTACCTTGGCTGGAAAATGGCTGTATTGTTTTCTGTGGCTAGGCGCTGACCTAACATAATCGCAAAGTGTGCTTTCGCCGTAAAGCCTTTTTGAAATCTGATACAGCGGTTGCATTAAGGAGAAGTTTATCTTTATTCGTATGTTTAACACTTGTATCTTTTATCAATGTTTATGATGAGTATTTCTGTAATTTGATGTGGCTCTTTGCACATTCACCAGATGTTTGTTTGAGACAATGCATTTCTGAACATAACACACCAATTTCAAATGAGGTTTTTGGACATAAAGAAGGACTTTATCGAACAAAACACACATTTAATGTGTAACATGAAGTCCTGTGAGTGCCATCTGATGAAGATCATCAAATGTTAGTGATTAATTTAATCGTTATTTCTGACTTTTGTTAGCCCTCTCCTTGGCTGGAAAATGGCTGTATGGTTTTCTGTGACTAGGCGCTGACCTAACAATCGTTTGGTGTGCTTTCGCCGTAAAGCCTATTTGAAATCGGACACTGTGGTTGGATTTACAAGAAGTTTATCTTTAAAATGGTTTGTAATACTTGTATGTTTGACGAATTTCAATTATGGGATTTCTGTTGTTTTGAATTTGGCGCCCTGCAATTTCACTTGCTGTTGTCGAGGTGGGACGCTAGCGTTGTACCAGAGAGTATAAAGAAAAACTCTTGAATTAGTAGGTGTGTCCAAACTTGTGACTGGTACTGTATACATATTTTCCATGTGGGTAAACACTACGACTCTCGACTATCATCCGTGCCATGTGTTTGTTCCTATTCCTGTTCGCGTGTTGTATTCCTGCTACACTCTGTGCTGTGCTGTGCTGTGAGTCTCAGGATGCATGCAATTTCAGGCCTATAAATAGGCCAGCCATGCTGTGTTATACTGCTGCTACACTGCTATGCTCCAGAATCTTCTAACCTCCCCTGCTTCTCTAGCCCCATGCTGCTGAATCCTGGAGGTTATACTTTTATTGGGTGCACAGAGCTTCGTTGAGGTATCGCAGCCAATCCCCCTGGCACCAGAGCAAAGGCCTTCGCCAATCAGAAACAATAAAACAATAAGACAAGCGCAGCCAAGTCCTATGACAGGAGACTGGTATCAGCCCGGCAAGTCAACACAGAATTATAGTGAAGAATATAATGCTGTGAAGAATAGATTCCTAATATGGACACCAAACATTAAAAAGCTCTGTGTATTATTTCATAAAAACTGAAATCAATGGATTTAACCTAAATCAGTGCCATTCTAGACACAGAAATCAGACTTTACCCTCTTGATCCCATTTAGGGCACCTTATGGGTTGCCTTGCCGTGCGTTACCGTGTGGCTTGCCTTGCATGCCAGTATGTGGTTGATGGTGAAGAGGTCCTCATGAGAGTTTACTATAATCTGTGGCGCACTTGCTCTATAATCTGGTTCAATCTGCGACATCCACAGCAACGTTAAAGGTCCTATCTAACAGGATTCCAGGATTCCAAGTGGGGATTAATAATCTCATTGAGAACTGGTTTGGAACGTGTTTTTAAATTGAGTACTTCAGTTGCTTTTTTATTCTTAGTTTGCATGTGTGTGGGGGGGATGAGTGTGTGAGATTGAGGGAGTCTTTCTGTGTGTCTGTGTGTGTGTGTGCCCATGCTTGTGATCTGCATCATGACAGGTTTATGGGAGAGACAGTGTGTCACAGAAGTTCTAGGCTCATGCTAATTCTCCTTGCTGGACACATACTCCTAACACTGCTGACAGTGCCCATGCACAAACACCACCCGCTGATTTGACCTCCTCCATGCACCCTCAATCCCACAGCACACACTGTCTGCTGTCTCTCTCCACATCTCGCTGGCTCTCTGATACATCCGGGCACACACACTAGTGCTGAGCGATTAGTATTTTTTTAAGTCGGTTCGGTTTCGGTTCGATGTTGAAAAAATGATCACAGTTTTTGATTACGATTTTTACACAGTACAGTAGATGCAATATGCATTATGTGGATTGAATGCTGTAAACAACACAGAATATTTTTTTTAAAATAAAAGTCACATGATGGTAGTGACTGCCCATTACTGCTTCTCACTTATTAACCATAATGTATTCACGTTAATTGACTTTAATAAAATATTTGTTTTATTTAATGACTTCCCATTTTTAACCATTTAATGTGTCTGAAGGTAGAACTCTGCAAACCCGGCAGGCCCAGAGAGAAAATTAAATGCAGCTATAGGCCTACTGCCGACCAATCAGATAGCTCAGATTACTGTGTTTGCACAGTTTCATCGAGCCATAGACTGTAAAAACAAGCCTCGAGCGGACAGCAAAGTTGATACAGTGAGATTTCAAAACGTTTAAAGCCCTGACTAGAGAGAGACTAATTTAATACAACAAAGAGCTGTCAATAGTTTCTTCAACACTTTTATAGAGTGCCTTCGGAAAGTATTCAGACCTCTTGACTTTTTCCACATTTTGATAAGTTACAGAGTAATTCTGAAATGGATGAAAAAAGAAATCACAATCTACACGCAATACACCATAATGACAAAGCAAAAACTTTAGAGATTTGTGGACATTTTTAAACAATAAAAATACCTTATTTACATAAGTATTTGGTATGAGACTCGAAATTGAGCTCAGGTGCATCCTGTTTCCACTAATCATTCTTGAGATGTTTCTACAACTTGATTGGATTCTACCTGTGTTAAATTCAATTGATTGGACATGATTTGGAAAGGCACACACCTGGCTATATGAGGTCTCACAGTTGACAGTGTGTTGACAGTGTATTTCCGAGCAAAACCAAGCCATGAGGTTCAAGGAATTGTCCATAGAGCTCCCAACCTGACAGAGCTTGAGAGGATCTGTAGAGAAGAGTGGGAGAAACTCCCCAAACACAGGTGTGCTAAGCTTGGAGCATCATACCCAAGACTCTCGATGCTGTAATCACTTTTAAAGGTCCTTCAACAAAGTACTGACTAAATAGTCTGAATACTTATGTAAATGTGATAAATATTTATTTTCATATATAAATTTGCTAAAATGTCTAAAAACCAGTTTTTGCTTTGTCGTTATGTGGTATTGTGTGTAGATTTTTTTTTTTTATCCATTTTAGAATAAGGTTGTAATGTAACAAAATGTGGAAAAAGTCAAGGGGTCTGAATACTTTCCGAAGCCACTGTAAATCATAGAATGCATGTTCTCCCTACTTGCACTCATGCTACAACCAGCACTGGAGATGCAATGAATGAGTATAACGAAGTGTTTCAATAAGCTTGCGTTGTTATTGTTAGTAGCATGTCTCTTTTTTAGTATCGAGGAATATTTCACTTTCTCTGGTCGTAGGTATAACAACATGATGCACCACATCAGCTGGACTGATGACTGTGTCCCCTTTTCTCAGCGCAAGGAGGGAGAGCAGAGGAACGGTGAGACAGGTGAGAGGCAGCCTCCTTTCCTCCCTACCCTCCAACCATCAGATGCATGCCATCAGTCCAGTAAAATAAAGAAGGCAAATTATTATGCTCACTCCGCCATGTCTCACAACGAATATAACAAATAATCTATTACCATTGTGATCATATACATTTAAAATATATATATAATTTCTAAATGGTCTGAGAAGAACACCATTGGCAGGGCAATTCAACCAAAGCCAACATAGGCCTATAGCCTACTGCACAAACCTCATTGCTTACAGAACAGTTTTGTATCCTTAAGAGTCTATTGACACCCCCTTCAAGTAACATAATTTTTAAAAAAAATGCCCGTCAGAATCTGTCAATTTAAGCTAGAGATGTCAGTTTTTCTGCATGGGCTGCGTTTCAATCCACCACATCTGCCAATGTCGGCCTTCCGCAACTGCGGTGGAAGGTGGACGATATACAGCTATGTTTGTCAGAGCATGAGACGTCCCGAAAATTGGTCTTCTTGCGAAAATAGTAGCGTACGAACGGTTTGGCCTTCAAACTAGTATGACAACTATGTGGAAAGGGGAGACTCTCACATACACACTGGTAATCTCTGGGGGTTTTTTCACAAGTGTCACGGGACTCGTCTGAAGGTAACCCATACACAATACAGTTGAAGTCGGAAGTTTACATACTCTTAGGTTGGAGTCATTAAATCTCGTTTTTCAACCACTCCACAAATTTCTTGTTAACAAACTATAGTTTTGGCAAGTTGGTTAGGACATCTACTTTGTGCATAACACAAGTAATTTTTCCAACAATTGTTTACAGACAGATTATTTCACTTCTAATTCACTGTATCACAATTCCAGTGGGTAAGAAGTTTACATACACTAAAAAAAGCGTGCCTTTAAACAGTTTGGAAAATTCCAGAAAATTATGTAATGGCTTTAGAAGCTTCTGATAGGCTAATTGACATCATTTGAGTCAATTGGAGGTGTACCTGTGGATGTATTTCAAGGCCTACCTTCAAACTCAGTGCCTCTTTGCTTGACATCATGGGAAAATCAAAAGAAATCAGCCAATTGTAGACCTCCACAAGTCTGGTTCATTCTTGGGACCAATTTCCAAACACCTGAAGGTTCCACGTTCATCTGTACAAGCAATAGTATGCAAGTATAAATAACATGGGACCACGCAGCCATCATACCGCTCAGGAAGGAGACGCGTTCTGTCTCCTAGAGATGAATGTACTTTGTTGTAAAAAGTGCAAATCAATCCTAGAACAACAGCAAAGGACCATGTGAAGAAGCTGTAGGAAACGGGTATAAAAATATCTATATCCACAGTAAAACAAGTCCTATATCGACATAACCTGAAAGGCCGCTCAGCAAGGAAGAAGCCACTGCTCCAAAACCGACATAAAAAAGCCAGACTATGGTTTGCAACTGCACATGGGGACAAAGATCGTACTTTTTGGAGAAATGTCCTCTGGTCTGATGAAACAAAAATAGAACTGTTTGGCCATCGTTATGTTTGGAGGAAAAATTAGGAGGCTTGCAAGTCGAAGAACACCATCCCAACCGTGCAGCACGGGGGTGGCAGCATCATGTTGTGGGGGTGCTTTGCTGCAGGAGGGACTGGTGCACTTCACAAAATAGATGGCATCATGAATAAGGAAAATTATGTGGCTATATTGAAGCAACATCAGTCGTGAAGTTAAAGCTTGGACGTAAATGGGCCTTCCAAGTGGACAATGACCACAAGCACACTTCCAAAGTTATGGCAAAATGGCTTAAGGACAACAAAGTCAAGGTATTGGAGTGGCCATCACAAAGCCCTGACCTCAATCCCATAGAAAATTTGTGGGCAGAACTGAAAAAGCTTGTGGGAGCAAGGAGGCCTACAAACCTGACTCAGTTACACCAGCGCTGTCAGGAGGAATGGGCCAAAATTCACCCAACTTTTTGTGGGAAGCTTGTGGAAGGCTACCCGACACGTTTGACCAAGTTTAACAATTTAAAGGCAATGCTACCAAATACTAATTGAATTTATGTAAACGTCTGACCCACTGGGAATGTGATGAAAGAAATAAAAGCTGAAATAAATCATTCTCTCTACTATTATTCTGACATTACACATTCTTACACAAAAAGTGGTGATCCTAACAGACCTAAGACAGGGAATTTTTACTTATTCCTGATTATTTATGTTACTTTTTTTCCCGGTTATGACTGTGTTATTCAATGCGTTTCTATGGGCTATAGTAGTAAAGGCAAAATGTATTTGATTAAATAACGACTTAGACTTTTTTTTATATAAGTTAATGTTGCATAGGCTTTTGTTTTTTAAAACATGTTTTAAAAATATATATTTTTGGTAACCAGTGACTAAGATCATGTATTTTCAGGTAGAGATACTGTACCTCGCAAAGCAACTGCTTTCTTTCCCTCTAGTGCATTCTCTCTTCTCTCCCTGACAAGTAAGGAAAGGAAAGGGGGATACCTAGTCAGTTGTACAACTGAAAACCTTCAAATGAAATGTGTCTTCCGCATTTAACCAAACCCTTCTGAATGAGAGGTGCGGGGGACTGCCATAATCAACATCCAAGTCTTCGGCACCCGGAGAACAGTGGGTTAACTGCCTTGCTCAGGTGCAGAGTGACATATTGTTACCCTGTCAGCTCTGGGATTCAATCCAGCAACCTTTTGGTTACTGGCCCAATGCTCTAACCACTAGGCTACCTGACACACCAAAGCGGGTGAGCAATGCATTATGGCCATTGTAGTTTATTGCCACGTGCTCTGCACTAATCTATGTAGAATATTGGTCTGTTGGAAACCACAACTCCCTACTATATCGCACAGTTCTGGCTTGTTCTGACTCATCTCTACAGGACCATGCCTCAGGACTGCCTCAGGTTTACCTGGCCTGATGTCTCCTGGCTGTCCCCAGTCCACCTGGCCATGCTGCTGATCCAGTTTCTGCTGTTTTGCCTGTGGCTATGGAACCCTGACCTGTTCACCAGACATGCTATCTTGTCCCAGACGCGCTGTTTTTTCGACCGACCCTCCCTCCCTCCCTCCCTCCCTCCCTCCCTCCCTCCCTCCCTCCCTCCCTCCCTCCCTCCCTCCCTCCCTCCCTCCCTCTCTATCTCTACCACACCTGCTGTCTCAACCTCTCAATGCTCGGCTATGAAAAGCCATTTACTCCTGAGGTGCTGATCTGTTGTACCCTCTACAATCACTGTGATTATTATTTGACCCTGCTGGTCATCTATGAATGTTTGAACGTCTTGAAAACCCCTCTGACACTGACACTATCTCTTTGTGTATTTTCCTCTATTCCCAACACTGTTTCTCTATATTTCTCCCTCTGACACTGCCTCTCTCTCTCACTCTTTTTTCTCTCTGACATGGCCTGTCTCTCTCTATGTGTCTCTCATGGTCTCTGGTCAGGAGACAGATTGACAGGTATAATCCATGTGTGAATTTATTCAATACCTTTTAGCAACTTTTTAGCAGTCACCCTTTGAATTTACATAGATAGTTTGAGACAATTTAACCCTCATGCACAAAATACTGTATGTGCCAATACCTAATCATAGGCACTCACATTCAGCGGACTCCTTGACCTTCCTCCCTCCCGATCCCTTCTTTAGCATATTCCGTCCACCGGTAAACAGGTTGGTGAGTTCATCCAGAGGGCTTGTAGAGGTGCGGGAACGCGACACATTCTGCATGGAGCTGTGGGCCGAAGAAGAGTTACTCAGTTTGCCTCCCCCTTCCTTACCAACCGAGCTCTTGGCGGCATGCGCAACGGAGGTGGATCGAGGCATGCTGCCGCCTAGCTTCAGGGCGTCATAAGGTGGTGGGCGCTTGAGGCTGAGCGGTGTGATCGAGCGGCCCATGCTTACAGGTGAGGGACATGCGGAATGGCTTCTGGGATACCCATGGGCCGACGCCGATGCCTTGTAGAGAGTGGAGGGCATGGGAGGGGCAGAGGAGCGACCAGACGCAGTGATAGTGTGGGTGAATTGGTGATCCCGCTCTACCCGCTCTCTATCCTTCTCCCGTTCTCGTTTCCTGTCTCTCTCTCTCTCCCCCTTGCGGTGGTGGGGGGAGGAGGAGGGGGGAGGAGCCTCAGAGGTCGTGGGTGAGGCACCCCCCCCGGGCTTGTTGGTGTACCCAGTGGCAACATTCTCCAGCATGGGCAGCTTTGTGACGTCCAGCGGTGTGAGGGGTGACTCATCCGAGTTAGGCGAGCACTGGGCAGGCGCTGGCGGAAAGACCAGCAAGGGCGGCCGGTGGGTGAGCAAGTTGGGGAAGGGGGCGGGGATGTCACAGAGGGACCCCCGGGGGGTGGTGTGGGAGGAGGAGGAACGACCCTGCTCCATGTCCTGTTCCCACTTAGCGTCCTGGAGCATGTCGTCGAACATGGGGTATTTCATTTCCTCATAGACCGACTCACTCTGGTCCTCGTCCTCCAGGAGGCGTTGCTTCAGGTCCCTATGAATGTTACCCACCATCTCGATGTAGACAGGCTCGTCCTCATCCTCCGTGTCTGGGGCTGGGCTCGGGCTCTGGCTCTGCGATGAGGACTTTTCCCTCCTTCCTTCCTTCCTGTTGCCATGATTCTGGATGTAGGACTCATCAAAGGAGGTACTCAGCTGCGTGTTAGGGTTCCTCTTTGGCTTGGGAGGAGGGATCCGCTTGTACTCCTCACTGAACGGTCGCGACTTGGACCCTGCACGGGGGACAGACAGACAGCAGCGTTAAAACAGGTCATCAGCAGATGGCCATGATACAAAGGACAATAGTGGCAGAATTGTTTAAGTTTAAGATCACTTTATTGGTCCAGCCAAATTTGACTTACGCTTTTTTACCCTTCTGAAAGACACAGATACATAAACATACATATACATGGAGAGGTGCAGGGGACTGCCACACTGTATTTTGTTCCCCCACTTGCAAGTACATGGGTACTTGTTTCTTCAGAGTTAGGGTTAGCATTAGGCTCAAGGTTAGGGGTAGAGTTGTCATTCCAAGCCGGGCCTCAAATTCCAGCTCGGGCTTGTCTGGCTGTGTACATAAAATAAAATAAATGCAGCACCTTGTCTCTCTCCTCCTCTCTGTCAATGAGCAGGACAGGCAGTGCAGCCAGCAACAGTGTGTATCCCGTTGTCCATGTTGCTGACGCTATACCCAATTACAGTCATTTTATTCATTTTTTTACTTGTTGTTTCTCTTACTGAAAAGTTCTGTTATTAATGAAATCCCTCATTTGTTTCGACAGCAAAACCATTTCCCTTCAACCGTTACCATGCTCTATTCATGTGGCACTTGCATGTAGTAGGGCATGACCGATAAGGTAGGGCCGGACCATAGGACAGCCAACCATAATTGCATTAATAAATTGGTTATAACCTCAGAAAACTGTTATAACACAGCAAAATGGATGTGAAGAAGGGTCTTGCCACAGGCGAATGTATATTGGTTGCTCAGGAGGGAAAGGGGAAGTCTGATCTCTGGAAAACATTTGACCTGGTTGTTCAACCACTGGCGAATCCTCTGGCAATGAAAAATGCAAAGCTTGCGGGGCATTTTTAAAGTATGACAGCAAGACAACTGGTACGTCTTCTCTGTAGTGCCATTTTAACAGGTGCCCTGGTGCGACGGCCTCTTCCCCAGTCCAAACCTCTATGTCTGCATTTGTAAACAAAAACGTAACTGCGCCACTTAAAGTAAAGCAGTCGGTACCTGACAAATCCGTCAGTTTTTGCTGTAAGGATGTTTGGCCCTGTACTGTAGAAGGGGCAGGCTTTGACGAGCTCGCCCAAAAGCTTATTGATGTGCTGGCTACTTACGGGGAGGTGCATGCTACCTCTGTTCTGCCCCTCCACCAGACTGTCTCCGCCAGATGTCTGAGCCTGGCAGACGAAAAGAGAGAAACCCTGACAGAGAAGTTGAAACATCCTGACATACGGACTGATGACTATCGGCAGCTTAGTTATCTGACGATAACATGCCGTTATACTACTGCCGATTTCCAGATTTCCAACCTGACCCACAGCACAGTTTCCAGCAGAAGATGCCAAAACCGGGGGAAATAGTGAAGCTGCTAGTGACCAAATTTGGCCTCAACGCTACGTCATTTTAAGCAAAATTGTTTGGGTAACTGACCAGGGCTCCAACATCGTTCTAGCCCTTCGGCCATATCAGAGACTGGACTGCCGGGAACCAAGTTCTATATGCGGTGCTGTGACATGGCCTTGAGGGAGCAGCACTGGCCATCGATGCACCTGACGTTGCTGAAACGCTCACCGCAGTAAAGTCCCTTGTCAGGTAGGCTACTTATGACATGATGATATAAGCAAAATAAATACAATGCAGTATGTTATCCTAATTATTTTGCTTTATATAAACATGTAATACCTTTAGCAACAATGCATTTAGGAATATAATGAATATAGCCAATATAATAATAATAACAATGTAGACCTAATGCATTCATATAGCTTTCCATGGGCATCTTATTTGCCATGTAACGGGTTTGAAAGTTTATGATGTGCTTATTATACTCTCTACAGCTATGTCAAGCAGTCTGGGCTGGCTGCGCAACTCTCAAAGATCCTGCTGCAGATGGGAGACACAAGGTTTAGTACGGTGTACCCGACCCTCAACTCTGTTCAGGACATGTACAATGAAGTGCACGCGAAGCTGGAGGCCCGCAGAAAGAGGCCCTCAGAGAGAGGCAAAATAATTACCTGCAGTATCCCCTGGAGTTCCTAAAGCCATTTTCTGACACACAGAAGGAACTGGAAAAGTATCTTCCTCATAATTAACCTGGTTTGTCTCGGGTTAGAGAGACTAAGGTATCCCTGTCAACCCCACGCACTTGATTCGACAGCGTCACAGCGGTTGATTGGAGAGGAAGGTGAACATCGAAGACCCACACAAGGTGGCAACATTCCTCTGGCCCAAGTTCAACCAGTTGAGGATGCTGCCCGCCCAAGACAGGCAAGATGTCTTTGACCATGTGCGCAAACTTTTACAATCCATGGTCGTGCCACCATCAGAGGAGCCTACAGAATACGAAGCGTCTGTGCCACAACCCGCCAAGAGAAGAGAGTTGGACTTTTCAGAGTGGGAAAAAAGAAGATGATGACGACGTGACAAGATACACAACAGAGGCCTGTGATGGCAGACAAAAGAGATATGTTTGGCTGGGGGAAGTCCAAAAGAGCACAGTATATCCACGGCTAGCCAAGTTGGCGAGAAGTGTGATTTGCGTCCCAGGCCAGCAGCAGCAGTGAATGAGTATCCGACGTGGCAAGCTGGACCATAGGCAAAAGGAGAACCATGCCTGAACCCTCCACCGTGGAAGTGATCCTTTTTCTTAACAATAATATGCAGGATTTATGTGAGTAAACAACTAATTGGAACTTTGAAATTAAAATTAAATGCATATGGCCTACAGTAACTATTGGTATCCCAATTATTCTGACATTTCCAATAAGTTGCCTAGGCTATTAAATTATTCATGAACTATCCATTCTATTTAATTTCAACTTGCCAGCGGCAGGAAGGTACTTTCTTTGTCCCTATGACCACCAGCAATCCCTGGGACTCGTGGCGGGCCTCCCTGGATCTGTCCAAAGATATGTGTTCTTCTGTTAGCCTAATAATAGCGACAACATGTATAATACCAGTCAAAAGTTTGGACACACCTTCTCATTCAATGTTTTTTCTTTATTTTTGCTACTTTCTACATTATAGAATAATAGTGAAGACATCAAAACTATAAAATAGCACTTATGGAATGTAGTAACCAAAAAAAGTGTTAAACAAATCCAAATATATTTTACATTTTAGATTCTTCAATGCCTTGATGACAGCTTTGCACACTCTTGGCATTTTCTCAGACAGTCTTGAAGGAGTTCCCACATATGCTGAGCACTTGTTGGATGCTTTTCCTTCACTCCCCGTCCATCTCATCCCAAACCATCTCAATTGGGTTGAGGTCGGGTGATTGTGGAGGTCAGGTCATCTGATGCAGCACTCCATCACACGCCTTCTTGGTCAAATAGCCCTTACACAGCCTGGAGATGTGCTTTGGGTCATTGTCGTGTTGAAAAACAAATGGTAGTCCCACTAAGCGCAAACCAGATGGGATGGTGCATCGCTGCAGAATGCTGTGGTAGCCATAATGTTTAAAAGTGACTTGAATTCTAAATAAATCACTGACAATGTCACCAGCGAAGCACTCCCACACCATTACACCTCCTCCTCCATGCTTCACCTACTAGGCGTCTCACAAAGACATGGCGGTTGGAACCAAAAATCGTACATTTGGACTCATCAGACCAAAGGACAGATTTCCACTGGTTTAATGTCCATTTCTTGTCCGTTTAATGTCCGTTTCTTGGCCCAAGCAAGTATTTTCTTCTCATTGGTGCCGTTTAGTACTGGTTTCTTTGCAGAAATTGGACAATGAAGGCCTGATTCACACAGTCTCCTCTGAACTGTTGATGTTGAGATGTGTCTGTTACTTGTGTGAAGCATTTATTTGGGCTGCAATTTATGAGGCTGGTAACTTTAATGAACTTATCCTCCGCAGCAGAGGTAACTCTGGGTCTTCCTTTCCTGTGGTGGTCCTCATGAAAGCCAGTTGCATCATAGCGCTTGATGGTTTTTGCGACTGCATTTGAAGAAACTTTCAAAGTTCTTGAAATATTCTGAATAGACTGACCTTTATGTCTTAAAGTAATGATGGACTATCGTTTCTCTTTGCTTATTTGAGCTGTTCTTGCCACAATATGGGCTTGGTCTTTTACCAAATATGGCTACCTTCTGTATACCACCCCTACCTTGTCACAACAAGGTAATGCTTTTGATTGGCTCAAAAGCATTAAGAAATTCCACAAATTAACTTTGAACAAGGCACACCTTTTAATTGAAATGCTTTCCAGATGACTACCTCATAAAGCTGGTTGAGAGAATACCCAGAGTTTGCAAAGCTGTCATCAAGGCAAAGGGTGGCTACTTTGAAGAATCTCTAATATAAAATATATTTTGATTTATTTAACACTTTTTTGGTTACTACATGATTCCATATGTGTTATTTCATAGTTTTGATGTCTTCACTTGTCACGTTTGTCATAAAGATCGGACCAAGGTGCAGCGTGGTATGCGTACATTCTTTTTTATTAAAGAAAGAACACTGGATGCTCACTTGAGCCCGGCAAGTGCGGAGCGCTAACACAGGACGCACTGGGCTGTGCAGACGCACCGGAGACACAGTACGCAGAGCCGGCGCAGGATATCCTGGCCCAAGGAGGTGTACTGGAGACCAGGAGCGCTGAGCCGGCACCATCCGTCCTGGCTGGATGCCCATTTTAGCCCGGCAAATGCGAGGAGCTGGAATAGAGCGCACCGGGCTATGAATGCGAACTGGAGACACCGTGTGCATCTCTGCATAACACGGTGCCTGACCAGTTACAAGCTCCCCATGGTAAACACGAGGAGTTGGCTCAGTCAATCACTCTTTCACTTTGAGCCATGAGAGATTGACATGCATCTCATTAATGTTAGCTCTCCGTGTACTTTTAAGTGCCAGCCGTGCTGCCCTGTTCTGAGCCAACTGCAATTTTCCTAAGTCCCTCTTTGTGGCACCTTACCACATGACTGAACAGTAGTCCAGGTGCGACAAAACCAGGGCCTGTAGGACCTGCCTTGTTGATAGTGTTGTTAAGAAGGCAGAGCAGCACTTTTTTATGGACAGACTTCTCCCCATCTTGGCTACTGTTGTATCAATATGTTTTCACCATGACAGTTTACAATCCAGGGTTACTCCAAGCAGTTTAGTCACCTCAATTTGCGCAAATTCCACATTATTCATTACGAGATGTAGTTGAGGTTTAGGGTTTAGTGAATGATTTGTCCCAAATACAATGCTTTAGGTTTTGGAAATATTTAGGACTAACTTATTCCTTGCTACCCATTCCGAAACTAACTGCAGCTCTTTGTTAAGTGTTGCAGTCGTTTCAGTCGCTGTAGTAGCTGGCGTGTATAGTGTTGAGTCACCCGCATACATAGACACATTGGCCTTACTCAAAGCCAGTGTTACGTTGAGATTGCATAATTTATGGATCTGTTGGGGCTGTATGCAAATTGGAGTGGGTCGAGGGTATCTGGGATTGTGGAGTTAATGTGTGCCATAAATAGCCTCTCAAAGCACTTTATGAATACAGAAGTGGGTGCTACAGGGCGGTAGTCATTGTGGCATGAAGCATTAGAGTTCTTGGGGACAGGAATGAGCGTGATCATCTTAAAACATGTGGGGATTACAGACTGGTACTAGGAAAGGTTGAAAATGATTGTGAATATGCCTGCCAACTGGTCATTGTGGGACTTGTACTTATTCCTGTCGGCATAGTCTCAGGGTTGTCTACGATAGTTCTGTGTGTGGTAGCCCTGTTCTCAACCTCTGTGTTATTCCAGGGCTTTTGATTGGGGAAGCAGGGAACCCTCACTGTGGGGAAAATGTAGTCAATGCACTTTCTAATGAAGCCGGTGACAGAGGTGGTTAGCTCATCAATGCTATCGGGGAAGTCTCAAAACATATTCCTATCAGTGCTAGCAAAGCAGTGCAAAGCAGTCCTGTAGCATAATCTCTAATTCTGGTAGCCATTTCTCAACGGAGCGAGTCACGCGTACTCCCTGTTTGAATTTCTGTATGTAAACAGGAAGCAGGAGTAGAGTCATGATCGGATGTTCCGAATAGCGGACGAGGGAGGGCCTTGTATTCTTGCTTGTAGGTAGAATAGCAGTGGTCTAAGACTTTATCGTCCCTAGTGCCGTTGGAGATGTGTTGATGGAAGTTGGACATCACGTGTCTTAGTGACGCAGAATTAAAATCGGTGGCAACCAGAAAAGCAGCCTCTGGATACAGGTTTTATTGCTTGTTTATAGCCTTGTACAGTTCGCTTGTTATTTTTGTTGGTCCTGAGGCGGAATGTATACAGCAGTCATGATAACAGACGCAAACTCCCTCGGGAGGTAGAAGGGTCAGCGTTTGACCATCAGGCATTCCAAGACAGGTGAACACTTCCACCGCGCTGGAGTAAGCACACCAGTTGGTTTTGATGAAGAGGCAAACCTCCCCCCTCGATTTCCCAGACTCCACTGTCCTGTCCGCCCGGTGAATGGAGAATCCATCAAGTTGGAGAGCCATGTTTCAGAAAAGCAAAGAATATTGCAGTTTCGAGAGTGGTGGTAAATCCCCGATTGGAAGTCATCCAGATAATTATCAAGTGACTGGCGAGTAGAATGGAGGGAAGAGGTGGCCGGTTTACCATTTGCCTTCATCTCACTAGGATCCACCCTCTTGCCTCTGTAACGCCGGAGTTTATTCTTGGTAGCCCAAAAATTGGGTTGGAATTACAGAGAGAGCCCAGGGCAGATGAGTCGAAGTTGAAGCCAGAATTGGGGTAAGTAATTGCCAAGATGATGTTCAAAAGTTCTTGTCAATTGTAGGAAATAATAGCACCCAAACAATAGACCATTGATGGCCTCCTATTTCATAGGCTTTTTCCTGTGCACACACTGTTCCTACTACGCACAATCTCAAAAGCAAACAAACCTATCATATTGAAACACTTCACTACCCAGTACGCAAAAAAAGGCCTCTGGCTTGATATTTGCCATTTCCCTATACCCAAGGCTTTAAATTCCTACCACTAGAGGGCGAGCAGAGTTTGCCATTTAAGATGTTATTTGCATCTCTGGCAGGAAGCCCCCACTCAGAGGACCACTGTAAAACCTCATCAAGCAATCTAGCCATGGGTTCATTTGAAAGACAATATATATTTTTTGCCTTATTAAGTCTTGATATATGCTACAGTCTATGATTCATACTCTCACTACAACACTGTCAATACTAGAGAAATGCACACTACGTACAGTAGGTGGTGGCACCTCTTAAACCCCAGAGAAGAATCCGAAAAGCCCACACCAACAGGAAGTTACCATCAACCATATCCTCCATTGAATGTAATAGCAGCAGAGATTCTCTTTGGAAGAATGACAAATTTTGGAAAGAAAATACCACAGGCTTTTGGAACTAAAGAACAGTTAAATTGTTTGTATTTATCACCACTGAACATTTTGAAATACGGAACTACAGTGCAAAGTACTCAGACCCCTTGACTTTTTTGACATTTTGTCACGTTACAGCCTTATTCTAAAATGTATTAAAATGTTTTTTCGCCCTCATCAAGCTACACACAATAATACTCCATAATGACAAAGCAAAAACACGTTTTTAGACATTTTTGCAAAAAAAACATTTTAAAAAATGAAATAATACATTTACATAAGTATTCAGACACTACTCAGTAATTTGTTGAAGCACCTTTGGCAGCAATTACATCCTTGAGTCTTCTTGGGAATGACGCTACAAGCTTGGCACACCTGTGTTTGGGGAGTCTGTCCCATTCTTCTCTACAGATCATCTCAAGTTCTGGCTGGTCCACTCAATGACACTCAGAGACTTGTCCAGAAGCCACTCCTGCATTGTCTTAGCTGTGTGCTTGGGGTCATTGTCCTGTTGAAAGGTGAACCTTCGCCCCAGTCTGAGATCCTGAGTGCTCTGGAGCAGGTTTTCATCAAGGATCTCTCTGTACTTTGCTCCGTTCATCTTCCCTAGATCCTGTCTAGTCTCCCAGTCCCTGTCACTCAAAATATTCCCACAGCATGATGCTGCCACCACCATGCATTAATGTAGAGATGGTGCTAGGTTTCCTCCAGACGTGACGCTTGTGCCTCGACACAATCCTGTCTCGGAGCTCTACGAGCAATTCCTTGGACCTCATGACTTGGTTTTTATTGTGACATGCACTGTCAACTCATGTCCGTGACATGCACTGTCAACCTTATATAGACAGGTGTGTGGGCTTGAGGTTGCTTCCTTGAGCACGCAGGTCAACAGTCTAGGTAAGAAACTTTGGAAAGCACAGAGTGGAATGTTTACCTTTTCTAGGCCGGTGTTGCCCGGAGTTCGTTTGCATCTCCTGCCTCTCATCCCCCATCTGATTGCGGAGTCGAAGGAGCACAGCAAGAGGAGCATAGCAATCGACGATGGTCGCATGTCACAAGTTGTAGAAGCCGAACACAGCGGCCTCCCGCAAAGCAGTCTACACTCCCAACGAGAGGCCCAGAACGGATTGAAACAACGAATAGTTTCACAACCCTGGACCCTGATCTTCCTGCACATTTGTCGCTGGAGGTACCTGTGTCTGCGGCCACTGTGCCTACTCCTACTCCTTCCCCTAACTTGAGCCCCACTCTGGATCGATGGCTTCTCCATCTGTCGGATGCCTGCACCAGGCACTAGGAGCTACGGGCTCAAGTTATCCTGCCACTCACACATTCTTAAAGGGTTCTCCGAATCCTGTGAAGCATGGGAGTGGGCGGATTTCCTCGTCCTTCTCGCCAGGAGTGATTTTGGGCAGCTCCATGGTAAGAAATGTGACTGTTCCTGGTGCATAAACTATATCGAGTCAATGACATAAATAAGCTGCTCCCGAATGTACAACGTTAGTAGATAGAAATCGATTCTATTGCGGTCCATGTGGGTTTAATTGACATTATGAAGGGCAGCTCTGAACAGTTGAAACTGGATTTTAAAGAGTTGATTGACTCTCTGCTATACACTGATAAAAGACACATCATATCCGACACTGTGCCCTCTCTGAATTGTGGCATGCAATGTTTTAGCAGGATTCTTTCTCTTCACAACTGGCTACGTGATTATTGCTGCTCAATGTGTATAACTTTTGTTGACAATTTCGATACCTTTTGGAAACAAAACCCATTTAATAAGGAGGATGGAATCCACCCAAATCATTTGGGTTCCTGGATCCTTTCACAGGATTATATGGCTGTGCTGAGACAATGACTTATCAATGACCCAAGCCCAGCTCAGTTAATCCCTACCATTGTGTTGCTGAGTTGTCATAATTCTTCAGCAAATGTACATTAAACCAGGGGTGTTGGTAACTGCCCTGAATTCCTCTGCTGATCCTACATATATTGTATGCAGCAATCATGTGCCCATGAACCAGATGTATGCTGTTAGGACTGAGGCGGTGTGCCCTGGTAGGAAGTCCACTGTGTGCAGCTCACCCTGCACTAACATAAATAACATGAGCATGTCTACTTCTGCTAAGCTTCACAGTAAAGCAATGAAAACAAGCAAGAATCCCAGAAAAGTGCTCAAAATAGCCCATGTTAAACATATGTAGCTGAAGAAACAAGTTTCATGAAATTAATAACTTGCTAGTAACAGATTACATTCATATTCTCTGAAACTCACTTAGTAATCACTTTGATGATACAGTGGTAGCAATACAAGGTTATAACATTTACAGAAAATACAGAAATGCCAATGGTGGATGTGTTGATGTTTGCATTCAGAACCAGAATCCTGTAAAGCTTAGAGAGGATCTCATGTTAAATACTGTTGAAGTAATATGGCTACAGGTTCATATGTGTAACGTCCTGACCAGAGTTCTTATGTGTTTTGCTTGTTTAGTGTTGGTCAGGACGTGAGCTGGGTGGGAATTCTATGTTGTGTGTCTAGTTCGTCTGTTTCTGTGTTCAGCCTAATATGGTTCTCAATCAGAGACAGCTGTCAATCGTTGTCCCTGATTGAGAATCATATATAGGTGGCTTGTTTTGTGTTGGGGATTGTGGGTGGTTGTTTCCTGTGTCAGTGTTTGTGCCACACAGGACTGTGACGGTTAGTTCGTTTGTTATTTTGTATCGTGTCTATGTCTAACGTTAGTAGCTTGTGTATTGCACTTTCGTTTGTAGCTTCACGGTCGTTTGTTGTTTTGTATTAGTTTGTCAGTATCTTGTCTTTGTGTTTATTAAATTCATGGAAAATTACCACGCTGCACATTGGTCCTCCGATCCTTCTCTCCTCTCCTCGTCCGAGGAGGAGGAAGAGCTAGACTGCCGTTACAGAACCACCCACCTAACTCGGACCAAGCAGCGTGAGTACGAGCAGCAGCGGCCCACTACACAGGAATCCTGGACATGGGAGGAAATTCTGGAGGGTAAAGGACACTGGGCTCACATTGGAGAATATCGCCGCTCTCGGGAAGAGATGGAGGCAGCTAAAGCCCAGGAGCGGTGGTATGAGGAGGCAGCACGTAAGCGAGGCTGGAAACCCGAGAGGAAATCCCAAAAATTTCTTGGGGGGGGGGGGGGGGGGGGGGCTAAAGGGTAGTGTGGCGAAGTCAGGTAGGAGACCTGCGCCCACTTCCCATGCTTACCGTGGAGAGCGGGAGTACGGGCAGACACCGTGTTATGCGGAAGAGCGCACGGTGTCTCCTGTACGTGTGCATAGCCCGGTGCGGGTTATTCCACCTCCCCGCACTGGGCGGGCTAGATTGAGCATTGAGCCAAGTGCCATGAAGCCGGCTCAACATATCTGGCCTCCAGTACGTCTCCTCGGGCCGGTGTACATGGCACCAGCCTTACGTATGGTGTCCCCGGTTCGCCAACACAGCCCAGTGCGGGTTATTCCACCTCCCCGCACTGGACGGGCTACGGGGAGCATTCAACCAGGTAAGGTTGGGCAGGCTCGGTGCTCAAGGGAGCCAGTACGCCTGCACGGTCCGGTATATCCGGCGCCACTTTCCTGCCCCAGCCCAGTACCACCAGTGCCTACACCACGCACCAGGCTTCTAGTGCGTCTCCAGAGCCCTGTTCCTCCTCCACGCACTCTCCCTGTGGTGCGTGTCTCCAGCCCAGTGCCTCCAGTTCCGGCACCACGCATCAAGCCTCCTGTGCGTCTCCAGAGCCCTGTATGCACTGTTCCTTCTCCCCGCACTAGCCTTGAGGTGCGTGCCCTCAGTCCGGTACCACCAGTTCCGGCACCACGCACCAGGCCTATAGTGCGCTTTGAGAAACCAGTGTGCCCTGTTCCTGCTCCCCGCACTAGCCTTGAGGTGCGTGTCTCCAGTCCGGTACCACCAGTTCCGGCACCACGCACCAGGCCTACTGTGCGCCTCAGCAGGTCAGAGTCGGCCGTCTGCCCAACGCCGCCTGCACTGCTCGTCTGCTCAACGCCGCCTGCACTGCTCGTCTGCCCAGCGCCGTCTGAGCCATCTGTCTGCCCAGCGCCGTCTGAGCCATCTGTCTGCCCAGCGCCGTCTGAGCCATCTGTCTGCCCAGCGCCGTCTGAGCCATCTGTCTGCCCAGCGCCGTCTGAGCCATCTGTCTGCCCAGCGCCGTCTGAGCCATCTGTCTGCCCAGCGCCGTCTGAGCCATCCGTCTGCCCAGCGCCGTCTGAGCCATCCGTCTGCCCAGCGCCGTCTGAGCCATCCGTCTGCCCAGCGCCATCTGAGCCATCCGTCTGCCCAGCGCCGTCTGAGCCATCCGTCTGCCCAGCGCCGTCTGAGCCATCCGTCTGCCCAGCGCCGTCTGAGCCATCCGTCTGCCCAGCGCCGTCTGAGCCATCCGTCTGCCCAGCGCCATCTGAGCCGTCCGTCTGCCACGAGCCATTAGAGCCGCCCGTCAGTCAGGAGCCGCTAGAGCCGTCCGTCAGTCAGGAGCTGCCAGAGCCGCCAGCCAGTCAGGAGCTGCCAGAGCCGCCAGCCAGTCAGGAGCTGCCAGAGCCGCCAGCCAGTCAGGAGCTGCCAGAGCCGCCAGCCAGTCAGGAGCTGCCAGAGCCGCCCTTCAGTCATGAGCCGCCCTCCAGTCATGAGCCGCCCTCCAGTCATGAGCTGCCTTCCAGTCATGAGCTGCCCTCCAGTCATGAGCTGCCCTCCAGTCATGAGCTGCCCTCCAGTCCGGAGCTGCCATTCAGTCCGGAGCTGCCATTCAGTCCGGAGCTGCCATTCGTCCTGAGCTGCCTCTCTGTCCGGAGTTGCCCCTCTGTCCTGAGCTACCTCTCTGTCCTGAGCTACCTCTCTGTCCTGAGCTACCTCTCTGTCCTGAGCTACCTCTCTGTCCTGAGCTACCTCTCTGTCCTGAGCTACCTCTCTGTCCTGAGCTACCTCCTAAATCATGTGGGGGCCTTGGGGAGGATTCTTAGGCCAAGGTCGTGGGCGAGGGTCGCCACTCAAAGGACGCTAAGGAGGGGGACAAAGACAGTGGTGGAGTGGCGTCCTCGTCCACCGCCGGAGCCGCCACCGCGGACTGATGCCCACCCAGACCCTCCCCTTGAGTTTTAGGGGTGCGTTCGGAGTCCGCACCTCAGGGGGAGGGGTACTGTAACGTCCTGACCAGAGTTCTTATGTGTTTTGCTTGTTTAGTGTTGGTCAGGACGTGAGCTGGGTGGGAATTCTATGTTGTGTGTCTAGTTCGTCTGTTTCTGTGTTCAGCCTAATATGGTTCTCAATCAGAGACAGCTGTCAATCGTTGTCCCTGATTGAGAATCATATATAGGTGGCTTGTTTTGTGTTGGGGATTGTGGGTGGTTGTTTCCTGTGTCAGTTTTTGTGCCACACAGGACTGTGACGGTTAGTTCGTTTGTTATTTTGTATCGTGTCTATGTCTAACGTTAGTAGCTTGTGTATTGCACTTTCGTTTGTAGCTTCACGGTCGTTTGTTGTTTTGTATTAGTTTGTCAGTATCTTGTCTTTGTGTTTATTAAATTCATGGAAAATTACCACGCTGCACATTGGTCCTCCGATCCTTCTCTCCTCTCCTCGTCCGAGGAGGAGGAAGAGCTAGACTGCCGTTACAATATGGCACACCTAAAGCCCATTATTGTGGGAAACTGCTATAGACCACCAAGTGCTACCAGTCAGTATCTGGATAACATGTGTGAAATGCTTGATAATGTATGTGATATCAACAGAGAGGTATATTTTCTGGGTGTTTTAAATATTGACTGGCTGTCATGAGGCTGCCCACTCAAGAAAATGCTTCAAACTATAACCAATGCCTGCAACCTGTTTCAGGTTATCATCAGCCTACCAGGCTAGTTAAAAACAGTAACGGAATTAAATCATCAACATGCATTGATGACATGTTTATTAATGTTTCAGAAATTAGCTTGAAAGCAGTATCCAGATCCATCGGATGTAGTGATCAAAATATAGTAGCCATAACATAGTGTATAAGAGGTCATACAATAAGTTTGTAGTGATTCCTATGTTGTTGATGTGAAGAATATTTGTTGGTCCGTGGTGTGTATTGAAGAGCAAACACATTTACGAAATTGCTTGTCCCAGTTACTAATAAGCATGTCTCCATTAAGAAAATGACTGTAAAAAATGTTAAATCCCTGTGGATTGATGAGAAATTGAAAAATGTTATGGTTGAGAGGGATGAGGCAAAAGGAATGGCAAATAAGTCTGGCTGCACAACCGATTGGCAAACATACTGCAAATTGAGAAATCATGTGACTAAACTGAATAAACAGAAGAATAAACTACACTATGAAACAAAGACACATGACATGAAAAATAATAGTAAAACATTTTGGAGCACCTTTTTAAATGTTTATTTAACTAGGTAAGTCAGTTAAGAACAAATTCTTATTTACAATGATGGCCTAGACCGGCCAAACCCTAACCAAGACAATTGTGCACCGCCCTATGGGACTCCCGATCACAGCCGGTTGTGATACAGCCCGGGATCAAACAGGGTCTGTTGTGAAGCCTCTAGCACAGCGATGCAGTGCCTTAGACAGTTGCGCCACTCAGGAGCACTTAAATGAAAGCACCAGGTCTCATTCATCACAAAAATAACTGATATTATCAACTACTTTAATGATTTTTTCATTAGCAAGATTAGCAAACTTAGGCATGACATTACAGCAACAAACGCTGAAACTACACATCCAAGTATATCTGATCAAATTATGAAAGACAAGCATTGTAATTTTGAATTCTGTAAAGTGAGTGTGGAAGAGGTGAAAAACATATTATTGTCAATCAACAATGACAAGCCACTAGGGCTATTTGCCATTATCTTCATTTTAAGCCTACTAGAAAGTGTGTGCCCTGAGGCCTGAAAGGAAGCAAAAGTCACTCCACTACCTAGGAATAGTAAAGCCCCCTTTACTGGCTCAAATAGCCGACCAATCAGTCTGTTACCAACCCTTAGTAAACTTTTGAGAAAAATGTTGTTCGCCCAGATACAATGCTATTTTACAGTAAACAAATTGACAACAGTCTTTCAGCACTCTGATACGGAAGGATATTCAACAAGCACAGCAACAACAACAAAAAACAAGCCATGAAGTCAAAGGAATTGTCCGTGTCGAGGCACAGATATGGGGAAGGGTAAAAACTAATTTCTGCAGCATTGAAGATCCCAAAGAACACAGTGGCCTCCATCATTCTTAAATGCAATAAGTTTGGAAGTACCAAGACTCTTCCTAGAGCTGGATGCCTGGTCAAACTGAGCAATCGGGAGAGGAGAGCCTTGGTCAGGGAGGTGACCAAGAACCCAATAGTCACTCTGACAGAGTTCCAGAGTTTCTCTGTGGAGATGGGAGAACCTTTCAGAAGGACAACCATCTCTGCAGCACTCCACCAATCAGGCCTTTATGGTAGAGTGGCCAGACGGAAGCCACTCCTCAGTGAAAGGCACATGACAGCCAGCTTGGAGTTTGCCAAAAGGCACCTAAAGACTCTTAGACCAAGATTGACCTCTTTGGCCTGAATACCAAGCGTCACGTCTGGAGGAAACCCGGCACCATCCCTACGGTGAAGCATGATGGTGGCAGCATCATGCTGTTGGGGTGTTTTTCAGCGGCAGGGACTGGGAGACTAGTCAATCACACTCCACACTGCCCTTTTCCACCTGGACAAAAGGAACACCTATATGAGAATGCTGTCCATTGACAACAGCTCAGCATTCAACACCATAGTGCCCACAACGCTCATCACTAAGCTAAGGACCCTGGAACTAAACACATTCCTCTGCAACTGGATCCTGGATTTCCTGACGGGCCGCCCCCAGGTGGTAAGGATAGGCTACAACACATCTGCCATGCTGATCCTCAACACTGGGGCCCCTCAGTGGTGTGTGGTTAGTCCCCTCCTGTACTCCCTGTTCACCTACGACTGCGTGGCCAAGCACGACTCCAACACCATCATTAAGTTTGCTGACGACACAACAGTGGTAGGCCTGATCACCGACAACGATGAGACAGCCTATAGGAAGGAGTTTAGAGACCTGGCAATGTGGTGCCAGGACAACAACCTCTCCCTCAATATCAGAAAGACAAAGGAGCTGATCGTGGACGACATGAAAACGGAGGTCCGAACAGGCCCCCATTAACATGGGAATCAGTGAAGAACAAATTCTTATTTACAAGGACAGCCTACTCCTTCCTCCCAGTCGGGGAATTGAACCCCGGTCTCCTGCGTGCCTGCTTTCAAATGCTTCTCAAAGATGCCCTCTGGTGGTCAAACTAGCACTAACTAGCATTAATGGTACCAGGGGTTCACACTTAATAATGTACCATAGAATTCTGCAGCACCATGCAAACTGTGCCTCAGTACACTGCAACTTTTAAAGGAGGAACCACTGTATGGCAACTGCTAGGCGTCCGACCGTAAGGCGCCACAGAGGGTATTGCGTATTGCCCAGTACATCACTGGGGCCAAGCTTCCTACCATCCAGGACCTATATACTAGGCAGTTTCAAAGGAAGGCCAAAAAATTGTCAAAGATTGCAGTCACCCAAGTCATAGACTATTCTCTTTGCTACCACATGGCAAGTGGTATCGGAGCGCCAAGTCTAAGTCCAAAAGGCTCCTTAACAGCTTCTACCCCCAAGCCATAAGACTGCTGAACAATTAATAAAATGGCCACCCTAACTATTTACATTGACAAGCTCACAGACGGGACCACCGAGGGCTGAAGTGCATCGAGCATAAAAAGTGGTCTGTCCTTTGTTGCAACACTCACTACCAAGTTCCAAACTGCCTCTGGAAGCAACATCAGCATAAGAACTGTTCGTCGGGAGCTTCATGAAATGGGTTTCCATGGCCTATCAGCCGCACACAAGCCTAATATTATCATGTCGTAATGCCAAGCGTCGGCTGGAGTGGTGTAAAGCTCACCACCATTGGACTCTGTAGCAGTAGAAATGCGTTTTCTGGAGTGATGAATAACGGTTCACCATCTGGCAGTCCGACGGACGAATCTGGGTTTGGCAGATGCCAGGAGAATGCTACCTGCTCCAATACATAGTGCAAACTCTACAGTCTGGTGCAGGGGGAATAACGATCTGGGGCTGTTTTTCATGGTTCAAGCTAGGCCCCTTAGTTTCAGTGAAGGGAAATCATAACCCTACTGCATACTAGCATACATTCTAGAAAATTCTGTTCTTCCAACTTTGTGGCAAAAGCTTGGGAAATGCCCTTTTCTGTTTCAGCATGACAATGCCCCCATGCACAAAGTGAGGTCCATACAGAAATGGTGTGTCGAGATCGGTGTGGAAGAACTTGACTTGCCTAGACAGAGCCCTGGCCTCACAACCCCATCAAACATCTTTGGGATTAATTGGAATGCCGACTGTGAGCCAGGCCAAATCACCCAACATCAGTGCCCGACCTCACTAATGCTCTTGTGGCTGAATGGAAGCAAGTTCTCGCAACAATGTTCCAACATCTAGTGGAAAGTCTTCCCAGAAGATTGGAGGCTGTTATAGCAGCAAAGAGGGGACCAACACCATATTAATGCCCATGATTTTGGAATGAGATGTTTGACAAGCAGGTGTCCACATACTTTTGATAATGATGTGTATGTAGATGTCCTACCCTAACTCTTTCAGGTAATACATTCTACGCAGTGTTAGCCTTATATTTAGCTAATGAATAATGGGTTATGCATGGCCTCACGCCTTAAAAAAGGCTTCTTAGCTCCTGGAGTCCAGTGAAAAAAGAGCAGGTATTTATTCAGACCCATTACCATTCAGTCTTTGTGAAGAGAAGTGAAGGCTGCCTGCATCTTATTCTAGTCCAATATTATTCAAGCATGTCATTACAATGCTGACGATAAGGACAACGAAACGAATTTCAGTTAACTGTTGAAAGCGAGGAAGGAATGAAGCAAGAGAAAGAGTAATAAATCAAATCAAATCATAATCAACGTTTATTTGTCACGTGCGCCGAATACAACAGGTGTAGACCTTACAGTGAAATGCTTACGTACAGGCTCTAACCAATAGTGCAAAAAAGGTATGAGGTGAACAATAGGTAAGTAAAGAAATAAAAACAACAGTAAAAAGACAGTGAAAAATAACAGTAGCGAGGCTATAAAAGTAGCGAGTCTACATACAGACATTATTTATATTTCTACTTTGCACATTCTTCCACTGCAAATCTACCATTCCAATGTTTTACTTGCTATATTGTATTAACCTCGCCACCATGACCTTTTTTTGCCTTTACCTCCCTTATCTCACCTCATTTGCTCACATTGTATATAGACTTATTTTTCTACTGTATTATTGACTGTATGCTTGTTTTACTCCATGTGTAACTGTGTTGTTGTATGTGTCGAACTGCTTTGCTTTATCTTGGCCAGGTCGCAATTGTAAATGAGAACTTGTTCTCAACTTGCCTACCTGGTTAAATAAAGGTGAAACAAAATAAATACAAATAAAAGACACTGGTTAGTCGGGCTGATTGAGGTAGTATGTACATGTAGATATGGTTAAAGTTACTATGCATATATGATGAACAGAGAGTAGCAGTAGCATAAAAGAGGGGTTGGCGGGTGGTGGGTGGCAGGTGGCGGGACACAATGCAGATAGCCCGGTTAGCCAATGTGCGGGAGCACTGGTTGGTCGGGCCAATTGAGGTAGTATGCACATGAATGTATAGTTAAAGTGACTATGCATATATGATAAACAGAGAGTAGCAGCAGCGTAAATCGCACATCGCACATCGCACAACATTAGGATAAATATTATGAATGGTATATATGGGTCTGCCTACTAAACATAACAATTTTAAATAGGTCGTATCTTATTTCAAAATTCAAATCAAATTCGCTAGCATATAATTGCAACTTTGTGGGCCGCATGTCCTGCACCAGCATTGCATGTTCTCTCCCAGCTTCATGGTTCGAATGAGGTGTGTAATTCCAGTATATAACACAGTAGAATACAATACAGTACAGTAGTATAGTTCACACTCAAAAAGATTAGCCTACTAGAGCTTGTTTCATTTATTTATCCAAGACAACATAACTACATCTATGGGCTTTTATGTTTTTCTGTAGTGCGTAATGTGCTATCCATGTGTTGGATAACGGCACAGTCATTTGGGCTTTTTTGGGTTTGGGCTCATAAAAAATCTTAAGCTCATAAAAAATCAGTAATGTATGGCTCATCAAGCTCAGGTAGCATCAGGCTTGAATTGTAATGCTGATCACAGCTCAAATGAAATTCAGACATATTTATGTGCTTTATATGCTTCTAAATGACACTTCCGGTTTTGACAGGAAACACCGGGTTGGGAGAAAAGTTATTTATTCTCAGGATGGAAGATTAGCAAAATACCGTGAAAATATTCAACCATAGTATGTATGAAGACATGTGAAAGCCTAAGAGAGGAATGACAAGTGTAGAGTGGGGAACAGAGAGAGATAGGAAAGAGAGGGAATTGATGACATCTGCATACAGACAATGCTGAGGAGATGAAGAAGAATCCTATATTTCTCTCCTGAAAGATTCAGAGTATAGACATATACAGCACATCAGCAGCACACTGCTACTGCTGGTACCAACGTGCTGCTACTGCGGCTTGGGGAAATGACGGTGACGTAAATAAACGAGAAAATGCTCACCCAAAGGTAACGTTTCTAGTGGGTAGAGACTTTAATGTGGGGAGACCCCACTTTTACCAACACTCTGGACCACTTTTACTTTACCCACAGAAACGCATACAAGGCCCTTGCATCCCTTTGGCAAATCAAACCATGCCTCCATCCTCCTGTTTCCTGTTTACAAGCAAAAACTCAAACAGGAAGTACCAGTGGTCAATATGGAAGTGGTCTGAAGATGCGGACGCTAAGCTACAAGACTGCTTCGCTAGTACAGACTGGAATATCCGATAACATTGAGGAGTTTACCAATTCACTCAGGGGTTTCATCAATAAGTGCCAGCTGGCAAGTATCTTCATGGACATTTTCAAAATGTCCTTGTCCCAGTCTGTAATCCCAACAAGTTTCAAACAGACCACCATTGTCCCTGTTCCTAAGAACTCAAAGGTAACCTGCCTAAATTCACATCTGTAACCATGCTTTGAAAGGCTGGTCATTGTACACATCAACAAGATCATCCCAGACACTCTTGACCCACTCCAATTCAGATACCGCCCCAACAGATCCACAGATGACGCAATCTCTATTGCATTCCACACTTCTCTCTTCCACATGGACAAGATCAGCGTTCAACACCATAGTCACCTCTAAGCTAGGGCTGGGCGATGTGGCCTAAAAATCATAACTCGATTGTTTCAAAAACGTTCACTATATATTCACTATATATATATAGATTCACACTAACATTTATTTTAATGTTTTCTAGAAAAAAGATTTGTTGTGCAATTATAGGTCAATACACTGCATTTCAAACAGTGAGGAATGATCTAATGAATGTAGGTAGGGCTTGTAAAATTATACCTATGCTAAATATAAGCCTTCCAGAACGATAACACCCAGCATTTTTTATATTTGTTAATGTCTTATTTAACCTTTATTTGTGACCCGATTCAGGAAACTAAGCGTATGTCGTAAGTCACGATTTCCCAGGAGAGCCGTTTGAATATTTTTTATCAAACTGCGTTTTTTTGGCAGACATTTCTTCTCGAACTTGTGAACTTTCATGTGCCGTAATAACACACTTGTATGGTTATGAAAATGCAATTTTTGTTACAAATTTAACCAGAACAATGCACAATGCACATCCACTAATAATGACCAACTTCTTGTAGCAGGCCTTAAGAGAAAATGAACACAGGTCTCATAAACAATGTCTGGTAAGACTTTACTTGACACCTAACGCATAACATGTTATAACACGGTCATGACCATTTCATAATATGGTCATAACATGGACATGACACATTTATTTAGACCTGTTGTGAAATATATTGTGTTATTTTATGGCTGGTTATGACATCTACATAAGAGTGTAAAAACCAACAAAACCTACCACGGTACTTATTTTATGGCTATTATGACACCTACATAAGAATGTCAAAACCAACAAAACCTACCACACAAGGGAAAACATTCCATTACACCATAGCCTACAGTGGTTCGTCCTTTAAAAGTTACATTATATGGAATGCAGAATTCTATAGCACGTTATTTAAGTGCCAACCACTGCTACCATTAATGCTAGTTAGTGCTAGTTTGTCCACCAGAGGGCATCTTTGAGAAGCATTTGATAGCCTTCAATCGCGGCTGTACAAGACAATTTAAAACCTTTTTTTGTAAGAACATAGTATATGGGACTAATTTTAAGAAATTTAGCTTAATTCATTTGATTAATATTATGGTGTTTCTACTCCAAAAAAAACAAAAAGCCCTCGGGTTTCCGTTAGGATGGAACGGAAAATATGGTGCTGTACAGTCGTGGCCAAAAGTTTTGAGAATGACACAAATATTAATTTTCACAAGGTCTGCTGCTTTAGTGTCTAGATATTTTTGTCAGATGTTACTATGGAATACTGAAGTATAATTACAAGCATTTCATAAGTGTCAAAGGCTTTTATTGACAATTACATGAAGTTGATGCAAAGAGTCAATATTTGCAGTGTTGACCCTTCTTTTTCAAGACCTCTGCAATCCGCCCCCGCATGCTGTCAATTAACTTCTGGGCCACATCCTGACTGATGGAGTTTGTCAGAATTTGTGGGGTTTTATTTGTCCACCTGCATCTTGAGAATTGACCACAAGTTCTCAATGGGATTAAGGTCTGGGGAGTTTCCTGGCCATGGACCCAACATATCGATGTTTTGTTCCCCGAGCCACTTAGTTATCACTTTTGCCTTATGGCAAGGTGCTCCATCATGCTGGAAAAGGCATTGTTCTTCACCAAACTGTTCCTGGATGGTTGGGAGAAGTTGCTCTCAGAGGATGTGTTGGTACCATTCTTTATTCATGGCTGTGTTCTTAGGCAAAATTGTGACTGAGTCCACTCCCTTGGCTGAGAAGCAACCCCACACGAGTGGTCTCAGGATGCTTTACTGTTGGCATGACACAGGACTGATGGTAGCACTCACCTTGTCTTCTCCGGACAAGCTTTATTTGGATGCCCCAAACAATCGGAAAGGGGATTCATCAGAGAAAATGACTTGACCCCAGTCCTCAGCAGTCCAATCCCTGTACCTTTTGCAGAATATCAGTCTGTCCCTGATGTTTTTCCTGGAGAGAAGTGGCTTCTTTGCTGCCCTTGACACCAGGCCATCCTCCAAAAGTCTTCACCTCACTGTACGTGCAGATGCACTCACATCTGCCTGCTGCCATTTCTGAGCAAGCTCTGTACTGGTGGTGCCCCGATCCCGCAGCTGAATCAACTTTAGGAGACGGTCCTGGCGCTTGCTGGACTTTCTTGGGCGCCCTGAAGCCTTCTTCACAACAATTGAACCACTCTCCTTGAAGTTCTTGATGATCCGATAAATGGTTGATTTAGGTGTAATCTTACTGGCAGCAATATCCTTGCCTGTGAAGCCCTTTTTGTGCAAAGCAATGATGACGGCATTTGTTTCCTTGCCGGTAACCATGGTTGACAGAGGAAGAACAAGGATTCCAAGCACCACCCTCGTTTTGAAGCATTCAGTCTGTTATTCAAACTCAATCAGCATGACAGAGTGATCTCCAGCCTTTTCCTCGTCAACAATCACACCTGTGTTAACTAGAGAATCACTGACATGTCAGCTGGTCCTTTTGTGGCAGGGCTGAAATGCAGTGGAAATGTTTTTGGGGGGGATTCAGTTCATTTGCATGGCAAAGAAGGACTGCAATTAATTGCAATTCATCTGATCACTGTTCATAACATTCTGGAGTATATGCAAATTGCCATCATACAAACTGAGGCAGCAGACTTTGTGAAAATTAATATTTGTGCCATTCTCAAAACTTTTGGCCACGACTGTACAACGTGACGGTCATGAGTAGGCTACAGCGCTGGGCTGTTTAGCAAAATTATCCCTGTGTTGTGTGGGCATGTGGGAGACTGGGGTTCAATTCCTGCTGGGGAGGAAGGAGTAGGCTGTCCTAGTAAATAAGAATTTGTAACTGATTCCATATGTGTTATTTCATAGTTGTGATGTCTTCACTATTATGCTACAATGTAGAAATTAGTAAAAATAAAGAAAAACCCTGGAATTAGGTGTCTCCAAACTTTTGAGGCCATCAAGACATTTTGACTAGAGAATTTGATGATACTACAATGCAACAAATACATTGATCATCTCAGCAAGGTTTTACCCTTGGTCGTGGAACAGAGTGGATGTCACGTTCCTGACCTGTTGTCTGTTATTTTTGTATGTGTTTAGTTGGTCAGGGCGTGAGTTGGGGTGGGCATTCTATGTTTTGTGTTTCTATGTTTAGGTCATTGGTAATTAGCCTTATATGGTTCTCAATCAGAGACAGGTGTTTGACGTTTCCTCTGATTGGGAACCATATAAAGGTAGGGTGTTCACACTGTTTGTTTGTGGGTGGTTGTCTTCCGTGTCTGTATGTATGTTCGTACCACACGGGACTGTAGCGTTTTTTGTTTGTAGTCTATACCTGTTCGTGCGTTCTTCGTGTTATTTGTAAGTTCTCTAGTTCAGGTCTGTCTTCGTTCGTTTTGTTATTTTGTAATTATTCCAAGTGTTGTTTCGTGTTCGTCTTCGTCGTTTAATAAATTCATTATGTTTTCTAAACCCGCTGCATGTTGGTCTGATCCCTACTCCTCCTCTTCGGACGAAGAGGAGGAGAACAAGCGTTACAGTGGAAGTGCAACTAAAATGTGGTTGAAATAACCATCTGCATTTTGAATGTCTTTTTTCAAGTTATTTTATTAATGAAAGCATAAAGATGATGAATAAATACTGTATCGCTGTTTTGAATGAGAAATGTAACACTTCAGAGTACTTAAGCATTGAATATGTTGCAGTTAGGGAGGTGTTCACACATAGAGAAGCCGGTCTATAAAGAGTCTATTGTCCTGATAAACGGGCTACAAATGCTCGAAAACCTGTTTTCAAAATGCCACCAGCTGTCCATCACTACTGTAAATTAAAACACAGCATCTTGTTTACATTCTTTATTGTAACCACAATGTCACAAATAATTTGTATCTACCGTTCCAATTACTTTTAGAGTTTGGGATTCATTTCATTAATATTATGTTGTTGATATTCCAAGAAAAATGAAAAATCCTCTGGGTTTCAGTTAGGATGGAACGAAAAATAAGTCGCTGTACAACTTGATGGTTGGTGGTAGTCTACACAGTATTGGGCTATTTAGCTAAAGAATTCCTGTGTTGTGCGCAGGCATGCAAGAGACCAGGGTTCAATTCCCTGACTGGGAGGAAGGAGTAAGCTGTCCTTGTAAATAAGAATTTGTTCTTAACTAAAGGTTACACTAAGAGCATAACATTTCTACCCCATAATTGTAGTCTAACCAATACCCAAACGGAGATTCAGTCCAAATACAAATCTTGTTGATTTATCAAGACCTGTCCCCATGCTTGTCTCAGAGCAGCGCGAAATGATGCTGAAATAGTTGTAGGCTAATGATTCATATCCTATTGCTTCTAACTTCAAAATGCCCTTTAAATAAATAAGACCTACACCACTTTTAACAGCACATTACTCAACACTAGTGAGACTCATGTCGCCTACGGTAGGACATACAGTATATCAAAAAATATGACGTGACTCTCAACCAATAATTACATATAGAGGATTGGAGGATTGGAGGATTCTAAATTAAAACCAAAAGCCACCTCACGTGTCTTCCGGAGGCTTCCTGCACTGGTATCTGTAGCAAAGCATTTTGCATTGCAATGCGGCCCCATCCGCAAAGTATCAAAATACAGAGAGGTGTTGGTAAAGGTATATTGTCCTGATAATAGCCCATAATGGGCTATTATAATACTGTACATGGTGTCCAGGTCAGGATAACCCCCTTTTTTTTTTTTTAAGACTATCAGAAATAATGTTGGTATTTATTTATTTTGATCCAAAACCATGAATGAGTGAGTCACAGCTTATGTAGGTGCCGCTATATGACTGTGCCATCAACTTGATAATATATGAATCCTACAGACGAAGAACCATATATGTGACAATTTTTCCATTTTAAGATAATCAGTTATTTTTATATTATTAATTGTGTGTACCACATTATGTGTTTTATGGTTGACAAATAATTCACCATACCCATATCTTCCAACAACAATTCATCTTTTTTTGTTATTTCAAAAAATACTTTTTTTATTGCTGTTTTAATTTTTAGAATGTGGAAGAACAGTTTATCTCCAGTGATGATTTCAGTTTGTGGAAGAACAGTATATGTGACATTTTGCATGACTCTGTAAGATGTCCTTTTTTTAACACCTGATATGATGTTATAAGTACTTTCAAGTACAGATGCCCTTCATGTAAATAACTTAAATGCAATATGTAGTTAATTCATTTGTATGGAGGTTCATTTAAAGGTGATCTATCAACTTTAACACTGATGACTTTTCTTAAAAGTTGAGTCATGAAATCTTAGTCTCATTTAAAATGAAGCCCTCAATGTGAACATACCATAGAATAACTACACAAATAGAATACAATTAAATAAATTCAATCAAAACAAGCACAACTTGTACATATCAAATATGGATCAATGTGATGTGCCAATATGCATGTCCATTATGCAGGTCCCTAAGGTCAATATTACAAAACGTTCAGAAAACCATTCTCTTTGCGTTTAACACTATGATCAGCAATTAAGTTTTGAATTGCGTTAAACCCATGCTAAAGGCAAGAAATGTCCTTCTGTACTGAGGTGACAGCAGTAAATAAGTATTAACTGCTTAGAGTTGATGCTAAATGTGGTGACAGAGAGACGTACTGTATATTGTAATGAATAAAAAAAGGGAATCAAGATCAAATGAATACTCACATACTGTATGTGATGACTTATTTGTTTTTAATTAATTCAGATTAAAAACGGTTCAAATGATCACACACAAAATAATTCTCAACAGAACACATTGTACATAACATTTTCTACACTAGGAACAACATCTTAAAATTAAATTAATTCAATATATTGTGCTGGTTCAAATCATACACAAATTGACTCACATAGAAAACACCTACTATACATTTAATTTCCTACAATAGGGGTGACATGTCTTCTGAAATGTATTCAGATTCAACATACTATACAGGTTCAGGGGATCATAAACTCACAGAAAAAACGGTTAATTATGTAGCTTGGTTTAACAACAAATTATTCACTCTGCAGTGATATATAAAAAGAGCGTGCAGCAGCTGGCAAGTAGTTGAGCATGGTCATCAGATCTTGGTACTTGTTTTTTTTGATGGGCAGAGGACTCTCATATGCTCTAGGGTAGTGGCTTGCAAAATAGGGAGGTTGTGGTGTAGCTCCTTGTTTTGGTTTGGAGATCAGCCACGATTTCCATCCCTCAAATAGACTGTGGCTCTGTCTGGCGTACAGATTCCAAGGATCCTCAACTGAAATTAGAACAGAAACATTTTAAGTTCCTGACATCAATAAACAACTTTCACAGTCAAGCATTAGGATATTTTATTGTTAGAACAACATGTTGCATGTTGATGGGATGTTAGTAAACTATTCTCTGTGCAATACCTGTGACTTTTAACCACCTCACTGAGGTGATCTGTAGTCCAGCTGGTCGCTTGAGAACAGAATCTGGGAGGTGCCTGAAGTCTTCACATTGCATCCTCATCACCTTGAATGGTTTTGCTGGTTGTGCTTCAAGTATTATCTTTGAAACATCATCAGGTGTATGAAGGACTGACACCTTGCGCCTCTTCTCGATGGTGGCAAAAGATCGATCACAAGGAAGAAAAGAATGACCAGAGACCATGAACTTCTGCTCAACTTGCGTAAAGTAACCCATAGAGACGAGCATCGACATCAGATTGAGCATCCGCCAGTTGTTATTCTGCCCACAGCATCTGTCACTGAAGATGATCAACTTGCGCACCTCTGGTTTGGTGAGTGGCGTGAATTTATATGCAATATGCAGCTTGCCACCTCAATGGACCCTCGGTGTGCAATCCCCCCATGCCAAACACACATGTATGCAGGATCTTCTTTTCCAAGTTCCTGGATGCAAAGGTTAAAATTTGACAGCTGCCGCTGGTAGTAGACATTGGAGTGGGTCAGATTAGGGGTGTACATCACCCCCTGTAGATCCACAGAAATGACATGGCAGTCAGCATTGGCTTTAGCCCACTCAGTGTCACTTTGAAGCTGTGTGTAGGCCTTTTCGGCTTTTCGATGGTGCAACTCACTTTCAACTGCAATCTTCCTCTTCTCCTCTTCAGATGTTGCTGCTGACATCTTAGTGAAGAATGCGTCACATTTGCCACAGGTGTCACTCCTGGGTTGGCCGAAATTGAGACTCTGCTGTTTGAAAATGTCCCTATAAACCCAGAATTTTGCAGATGTGGTATTCTTCTCTTTGTAGAGTCGGTACATTCGCAACAAATTCAGATCAGGGCTGAGGTATTCTCTGTGTACATCCCCCTTCATCCGAGAGTAGTGGTTCTGGGTTCTTGGGAAAGATAGAATGTGCTCCTTGATGTCCTCTTTCACTGTAGCATGTATCCGATGTGGCCTGTAAGGAGACAACAAGATGTTGTTAAACTTGTATTCTCTCAATGGTCTACGGACCTGACTTAGAGTGCAACTGTGTCGCTATAACCGGGGTACAAATCCCGGTCGCGCCATTGCCGTTTGTGGCCGGGGGGCCTGTAGGGCTGCGAGAATTAGGCCAGTGCTGTCCGGTGGGAGGGGGAAGGAAATCGGCACTCAGTCTTCAATGCTCAGGTTGTAGTTGGACAGCTTAGTTACCATCATTTTGTTTAAAAGTAATAAACATTTTTATATTTTTGTTTCAGAATTCGCTATTCATCCATTCGATACTCTATGTTAATGTTTAGAAGATTGTTTAGAGCACTGCTATAGTGAAATAATCCAGGCTGGAATCCATAGCGCATTACCTATTGCTATGCTTCCCTCTTCCATCTTCTAAAGGAGACCTAGCCTCAGTAGCTTGATCTGGAGTCCCTGCAACCTCACCTGCCTCAGCTTGAACTCCTAACTTTTCCTGAACAACCTGACCAAAACAATTACATTTCAATCAGCAGGTTCTTAAAAACTAGTACAGAGAATACAATATGTTTGTAATTGATATTATTATAGACATTAATTCATATTTTCACTTGCCTGAAGACGGCTGTTGGTTAGCTGGAACACAGACATGAAAGTGACCTTGCACACATTCAATCTCTGGCCTGCTTGGTGTACATGGTATTTGAAGGTTTGTTTCCGTCGTTTGTTCTCCTTTGTATCCTCAGGTTAACGTCTCCGTTTCACCTCATGCTGCAATAAAAATCGACAATGATAAATTCAGAATTTAATATACTGTTGCACATTCAGGGTATTGCTTGATCAGGACCTCCATCTTTCACACACTCCCAACCTATACACAGAATGAGTTTGTATTGCACCATTGTGTTACACTGCACTTTTAGAGTTAACGTTTAATGTACGTATCATTACTCAATATAGCTATTATAATAATAGTCGTTTTGTCTTATTTCTAACCTGTTCTAAGCCGGAGAGAATCAACGCTTGTTGTTTCTCGTATGGGACAGTGTAGAAACTGTTGAACAGATGCAGCTTTGCGCTCATCAGTCAACTTTCCACAATCCTTTCTGCACGTCGTGGAACACGCTCTTCCCTGCAGGATACAGTGTAACGTTACCTATAACTAGCTAGCTACTGTAGCCATGTAGAATCATCCGGTGGATGGGTCAAAGTAGCTAGCTATGTTTCTTCTATAATCTAGCAATAACATTTGTAACGATAATGTATAAATTAGTAGCCAATTAACTTTAGCTAATATGTTTTCTCTATAGTTACAAATTAGACAACCCATAACATACATGTTATTACTGTACTCTATAGCTAGCTAGCTAGCTTGATTGTTTGATATACGGTTCTTCCACATACCTCTTTTGGACAGCTTTTCACAGTTTTTTCTTGACCCTTACGATTTGTATAGGGTTTTCCCGCATCCCGTAAGATCTTCCTTTGCCTGTCTTTCCATTCTTTTAGGGTTTTTTTACTTCTCTTTCCCACATTTCGGCGATTTTCATCAGCAACAGAAAAGTTGTGCGCTTGTCCCATTCTGAGTGGTGCACATCAACGGTTATTCCACGAGAGCCTATCTTTAAATTTAAAATGATTGTTAATTAGCGCGTGGAAAGCTTGTGAAACCGGTTCACTATAGAAAAAGGGTGTCCAATAATGATTTTTCATGTATATCTAATTTTTTTATGTCACATATATGGTTCTTCGTCTGTAGGATTCATATAACGACATTTTGGAGGTTATTTCGTTTTCAAAAAAACGAAAGTGAGTGATAGTAATCTGAATAAAGGCCAAAATAATATTTGTAAAAGCCAAAACCTTTATTTCAGTTTTTTTAGGGAGAAACACTGGGCCAATTGTGCACCGCCCTATGGGACTACCAATCACGTTCAGCTGTGATACATAATGATAATAATAATACTTAACTTAGAACCTTTCTTAGAAATACATTTGACAATAGAATTCTCCCCCTACCCTCCATCTAGGCAAGTCTATTGTACAGCGGGAATGTTTCCCTCGTCGGCGCTATTATTAGAGCAATGTCCCTTAAAGTGTTGATCTGTGCTACCCAGTTGGCGGGGTGGGGGTCCACCTCCCCTCCCTCCTCCTCCCTTCCCCATGGGCTAAGTCTGTCTTCTGTGCGCGGCTCTGCGGCACATCCAGTGCCCACTGCCCTCGTGCCTTGAACCTCGCGCTTTCAGTGGATACAAACTGCAAGGCAATCCCATTGCATGACCAATATATATTGTCCTGCTAATAACAGGGTTAATAATATATCTGTGAGAATATCTAAGGGGCTTTTATATAATTCTAAATTAATTAATAATAATAATAATCGCTTTGTTAAAAAATAATACTATTTTGGAGATTATTTATTTTGTAAATAAAGTAAAATGAGCGAGAAAAAGGCAATTTTTGAACATGGGGTGAGACATTGTTACTCATTTGTAAATAAAGCCAGTTTGTTATTAAGAATTATTTATTTCGGTTTTTAGAGGGAAAGAAACCAAAAACCTACATTCAACGCATGGGTCTCCCAGTCAACGCATGGGTATTGAACCAGCATCTGTAGCAACGTAGCTTGCACTGCTTTGCAGTGTTTCAGACCTTTGCTCCACTACAACGTGACCGGTTGGAAGTGGGCTACAGTACTACAGTAAGAGCAAAATAATCCTAATAACATAATAAAAACCTTAGTGTAACAACAGTTTTAGTAAGTAATACTGAATTTGTGCACAATTCTCAGTTTCTATTTATGTTTATGTCGCCCATTCATTGTCAGTTAGAGACACAGTAGGACCCAAAAGCATAATCAGTGCTCTAACTCCCCCTTGTGGTGGTCTGGAACAATGAAGTGGTGACGCAGGGTACCGTACTAAACCACAAATTACCTCTAAGTTCCACAGCATAATCGCAAAACTTTTAGATGAGCAACCACTGTACGTGTCAACAGTATGTTTATATATATATATACAGTACCAGTCAAAAGTTTGGACACACCTACTCATTCAGGAGTTTTTCTTTATGTTTACTATTTTCTACATTGTAGAATAATAGTGGAGACATCAAAACTATGTTATAACACATATGGAGTCGGGTGATGTGGAGGTTAACCCAGGCCCTGCGTGTCCCCAGGCACTCTCATTTGTTGACTTCTGTAACCGAAAAAGCCTTGGTTTCATGCATGTTAACATCAGAAGCCTCCTCCCTAAATTTGTTTTACTCACTGCTTTAGCACACTCCGCCAAACCTGATGTCCTTGCCGTGTCTGAATCCTGGTTTAGGAAGGCCACCAAAAATTCTGAGATTTCCATACCCAACTACAACATTTTCCGTCAAGATAGACCTGCCAAAGGGGGAGGAGTTGCAGACGACTCCAGAGATAGCCTGCAAAGTTCTGTCATACTTTCCAGGTCTATTCCCAAACAGTTTGAGCTTCTAATTTAAAAAAATAATCTCTCCAGAAATAAGTCTCTCACAGTTGCCACCTGTTATAGACCCCACTCAGCTCTCAGCTGTGCCCTGGACACCATATGTGAATTGATTGCCCCCCATCTATCTTCAGAGTTTGTTCTAACCTAAATTGGGATATGCTTAACACCCCGGCAGTCCTACAATCTAAACTAGATGCCCTCAATCTCACCCAAATTATCAAGGAACCCACCAGGTACAACCCTAAAGCTGTAAACATGGGCACCCTCATAGATATTATCCTGACCAACTTGCCCTCCGAATACACATCTACTGATTTCAATCAGGATCTCAGCGATCACTGCCTCATTGCCTGCATCCGCTATGGGTCCGCGGTCAAACGACCACCCCTCATTACTGTCAACCGCTCCCTAAAACACTTCTGCGAGCAGGCCTCTCTAATCGACCTGGCCCGGGTATCCTGGAAGGATATTGACCTCATCCCGTCAGTCGAGGATGCCTGATCGTTCCTTAAAAGTAATTTCCTCACCATCTTAAATAAGCATGCCCCTTTCAAAAAATGTAGAACTAAGAATAGATATAGCCCTTGGTTCACTCCAGAACTGACTGCCCTCGACCAGCACAAAAACATCCTTTGGCGGACTGCACTAGTATCGAATAGTCCCCGGGATATGCAACTTTTCAGGGAAGTCAGGAACCAATACACGCAGTCAGTCAGGAAAGCAAAGGCTAGCTTTTTCAAACAGGAATTTGCATCCTGTAGCTCTAACTCCAAAAAGTTTTGGGACACTGTAAAGTCCATGGAGAATAAGAGCACCTCCTCACGGCTGCCCACTGTACTGAGGCTAGGTAACACTGTCACCACCGATAATTGAGAATGTCTATAAGCATTTCTCTACGGCTGGCCATGCTTTCCTCCTGGCTACCCCAACCCCGGCCAACAGCTCCGCACCCCCCGCAGCTACTTGCCCAAGCCTCCCCAGCTTCTCCTTCACCCAAATCCAGACAGCAGATGTTCTGAAAGAGCTGCAAACCGTGACCCGTAAAAATCAGCTGGGCTAGACCATCTGGACCATATCTTTCTAAAATTATCCGCCACCATTTTTGCAACCCCAATTACCAGCCTGTTCAACCTCTCTTTCGTATCGTCCAAGATCCCTAAAGATTGGAAAGCTGCTGCGGTCCCCCCCCCCTCTTCAAAGGGGGTGACACTCTAGACCCAAACTGTTATAGACCTATATCCATCCTGCCCTGCCTTTCTAAAGTCTTCAAGAGCCAAGTTAACAAACAGATCACTGACCATTTCGAATCCCACCGTACCTTCTCCGCTATGCAAATTTGGCTTCCGAGCTGGTCACGGGTGCACCTCAGCCACGCTCAAGGTACTAAACGATATCATAACCACCATCGATAAAAGACAGTACTGTGCAGCCGTCTTCATTGACCTGGCCAAGGTTTTCGTCTCTGTCATTCACCGTATTCTTATCGGCAGACTCAACAGCCTTGGTTTCTCAAATGACTGCCTCGCCTGGTTCACCAACTACTTCTCAGACAGAGTTCAGTGTGTCAAATCAGAGGGCCTGTTGTCCGGTACTCTGGCAGTCTCTATGGGGGTACCACAGGGTTAAATTCTCAGGCTGACTCTTTTCTTAGTATATTTCAACAATGTCACTCTTGCTGCGGGTGATTCCCTGATCCACCTCTACGCAGATGACACCATTCTGTGTACATCTGCCCCTTCTTTGGACACTGCGTTAACTAACCTCCAAACGAGCTTCAATGCCATACAACACTCCTTCCGTGGCCTCCAACTTCTCTCAAACGCTAGTAAAACCAAATGCATGCTTTTCAACTGTTCGCTGCACGCACTTGTCCGCCCGACTAGCATCACTACTCTGGACAGTTCTGACTTACATGCTGACCAGACCGGACATGTCGCATGCACGAGCGTCGCAAAATAAATGTAGAAATCCATGTTATTCAATTATTGCACCCACACTGCTCGTGCGCGCCAATGAGCGTCTGCAACACCAAGGGCTAAAATAGAACTCCTTTCTATTTCTGACGCAGATCGCGCTGAATGTCCTGCCTCTCCAGTCTCCTCATTGGTTTATAGAAGCAGGTACCCACGTGCCATCTTCTCATTGGTTATACCCACGTGGGTGATTGAAAGACGAACTGTTTTACCGGTAGTCGTAGTAATACTATGAAAGTTTAGATGCTGATCACCATATAAGTTCAAAGATGAAAAAGCCTGGAAGGAGAAGAGATGATTAGAAACGATTCGGTTGGCCATTTTATACATGGATTAATTGTCGGAGTAGAGGACCTTGTGCATTTCAGATAAAATAACAACTCAATGTTTACATCCCAGGACAAATTAGCTAGCAACAGCAAGCTAGCTAAATAGGACAAATTAGCTAGCAAGTGCAAGCTAACTAGCTAAATTGCCATACATGTTTAATGCTTTTCGACCTGTCCCCAAATTAATGTCATTGGTTCAGAGTTTGTTTTGATATTTTAACCTGGTGTAGAGGAACAAAATTAATTTATGCACGATAGCTAACGATGGCGCACGCGCGCAGCCGGTTTGGGTTCCGTGTTAGAATATGTGGACAACTACAAATATCTAGGTGTCTGGCTAAACTGTAAACTATCCTTCCAAACTCATATTAAACATCTCCAATCCAAAATTAAATATTGAATCGGCTTCCTATTTCACAACAAAGCCTCCTTCACTCACGCAGCCAAACATATCTCAAAAAACGGACTATCCTACCGATCCTCAACTTCGGCGATGTCATTTACAAAATAGCTTCCAGCACTCTAATCAGCAAACTGGATGCAGTCTATCACAGTGCCATCTGTTTTGTCACCAAAGCCGCTTATACCACACCCACCACAGCGACCTGTATGCTCTAGTCGGTTGGCACTAGCTACAAAATCTTCGCCAGACCCACTGGCTCCAGGTCATCTATAAGTCTATGCTAGGTAAAGCTCCACCTTATCTCAGCTCACTGGTCACGATAACAACACCCACCCGTAGAACGCGCTCCAGCAGGTATATCTCACTGGTCATCCCCAAAGCCAACAACTGCTTTGGCCGCCTTTCCTTCCAGTTCTCTCCTGCCAATGACTGGAACGAATTGCAAAAATCGCTGAAGCTGGAGACTTATTTTGCCCTCACTAACTTTAAACATCAGCTACCTGAGCAGCTAACCGATCGCTGCAGCAGTACATAGCCCATCGGTAAATAGCCCACCCAATCTACCTACCTCATCACCATATTGATTTTATTTACTTTTCTGCTCTTTTGCACACCAATATTTCTACTTGCACATCATCATCTGCTCATCTATCACTCCAGTGTTAATTTGCTAAATTAACACTGGAGTGCCATTTGCACACACTGTATATAGACGTTCTTTTTTTTCTATTGTGTTATTGACTGTACGCTTGTTTATTGTCAAGGTGTGCGCTACTGGTGGAGAAGTCAGGTGCAGGAGAGCAGAGAGTTGTGAACAGGCGCACCCTTTATTTAGGCAGAGGCAATAAAACAGACAGACGCCACTGAGTCAAAACCTCCAGCCAAAGGTAAAAGTGCAAGGTGCGAAACAGTCACAAAAATGAGCAAATGTTTACAATTAACATCCTTCGTGAAAATACCACGGAATAACGGGAAAAAACCCAACCTGGCGCATACACATGAAACACGTAACAAAAACAATTTCACACAAAGACATGGGGGGGAACAGAGGAATAAATACATGCAGTGTGATTAGGGAATGTAAACCAGGTGTGCAGGGAACAAGACAAAACAAATGGAACAATGAAAAAATTAGCGGCGATGGCTAGAAAGCCGGTGACGTCGACCGCCGAACGCCGCCTGAACAAGGAGAGGAGCCAACTTCGGCGGAAGCCATGACATTTATTCCATGTGTAACTCTGTGTTGTTGTTTGTGTTGCACTGCTTTATTTTATTTTGGCCAGGTCGCAGTTGTAAATGAGAACTTGTTGTCAACTAGCTTACCTGGTTAAATAAAGGTAAAATAAAATATAAAATATAGTAACCTAAAAGTGTTATATTTTATATTCTTCAAAGTAGCCACCCTTTGCCTAGAGGAAGACCTAGAAAATTGTCAAATAGCCCAGACATTCAAGCTATACACACTCTGCTACGGCAAGTCTGGGGCCAAAAGGTATCTGAACAGCACACACACACAAACAAAAAACACACAGACATGTTCATATTGACGCCACACACACATGCACTTTTACACTCTCCACCTACGCTGCTGCTACTCTGTATATTTTCTATCCTGATTGCCAATTGCCTCGTCACTTTTACGTCTACCTATATGTACATTTTACTTCAACTACTTCATACCCCTGTACATTGGCTATGTACCGGTACTCCATGTACATATCCTTGTTATTGCTATTTACTGTTTTACCATAAAACATTTTTTAACTCAGCTTTGTTGGGAAAGGGCTCGCAAGTAAGATTTTTACAGTAAAGTCTTCACCTGTTGTATTCGGCGCATGTGACAAATACAATTTTATTTTATTTGACACACACATAAAGATACACCCCAGTTTGACAACATCACTAAGTTGGGTATAGAGGCCTCTCTCCTCATGAGGAACACATTTGCCTCAAAGGGGCAATCTGCAGTTGCTACATACATTTTTTACTTTTAATTAATGATTATACTGATTAATTCTTGAAGAATATAACTTAAATGTTTCAGGAGCTTCGTTCAACTGATGTGCCCCATCAGAACCCAAAATATAAACTGGTTTTACTCCTTTGCCTGTAAAACAAAGTCATTGTAAACAAACACTGTATTGCCACAAAACAAGGTTTAAACTATGATTTTGTTATTATGGATGGTCAGTCCTTCCATACATAGCTCTATCTATACACTTGAGTGTTTAGATTTCTTCAGCCCCATCCCACATGGGAACACCACGTCATTTCAATGTGAATATAATATAAAATCTAATTTTATTTGTCACATGCGCCTAATACAACAGGTGTAGCCTTACCGTGAAATATTTACTTACAAGCCCTTAACCAACAATGCAGTTTAAAGAAAAATAAGAGTTAAGAAAAGATTTGCTAAATAAGCTAAAAAAGAGTCAATGTACAGGTTAGTCAAGGTAATTGAGGTAATATGTGCATGTACTGTAGGTGGAGTACAGTGAATAATTGGGTAATATTTATTTGAGATGTTGATCAATGAGATTACAACCTATATTCACCCACTCAAAAAGACATTTACATTTACATTTAAGTCATTTAGCAGACGCTCTTATCCAGAGCGACTTACAAATTGGAAAGTTCATACATATTCATCCTGGTCCCCCCGTGGGAATTGAACCAAGGGCTAAAAAGACAGCCAAAGGTTTGATTCATTTCCTTTTGTGTTATCACTAAGCTTTCAACCATCTAAAAGCACAACCAAATTCCAATGGAAAAACAATACCAGATTTTTGGTTTAGTTGTCACCCAAATGTCTATCACTACATGTGCTTTCAAATATTTAAAAGCACAGCAAAGTTGCAATGGGAATACAATGTCAGATATTTTGTTTATTTATAGGTGTACAACATCACTGTGCTTCATCTAATAGCAGAACCAAAAGACCTGGATTGCAGTTGAGATTACATTAAAAGTACATAGTGCAAGTGGTCAATGCCGTTCGAGTTCTTTACAGCAATAGTGAAGCTCTCCACAGACCTGCAAGTACCTACGCATGTTATCTTGAACATGCACACCGTTGCTTTATATGATTACATAGCTAGCTAGGTAAACAATTAACCATAATCCCAACTCATGACATTACTACCCTGCATGAATCTGCAGGTAGCTAACCAACCAGCCAAGCAAATGGCTCTGAGATACAAATAATAAGATCATACATGTAACATTAACTAGCGAGACAGCCAGCTAACGTTAGCTAGCTAGCTAACAGTACACTTTAACTTGAAATGAAAAAAAAACATGTAATTTCGGGAAATGTAGCTGGCTAGACTATCTTACCCGTCCGTATACATTATGGTCGGATGCTTCTCCCTGTCACGGATGCCATGGTTGCCCTTAGTTTGAAGATGTAATCCGGAGACAGGTCTTTTGTCCATTTCCTTAGCTGTCATACTCTATTCCACTGATTTCAAAACTCGGTCCACCAGAAAGTGGAGAGCAACACTTATGCAGTTCTACTAAGCAATAAACTTGTTTTAAAAAGCCGCGTTAGACAGGATTACCTACACATACTAACCAGCTCAAATAGACAGAAGTGTGCTATATGGCAGACCAATCCAAACTCACCTCTCGGCATGTCCAGCCCACTCATTATCTCAGCCAATCATGGCTAGCAGGAAGGTTGCTTACTTTCTCTGTGGTTAAACCAACTAGGCTCATAATTTAACTATTTTATTCATATTTACAGATGGCATACACGTTTGTTATTAAGGCACATGAAAGTGCACATGTTCCACAAGGCATTTCTGCCAAAAACCGCATTTTGAAGTGCTACCTGTCCCAGACCTGCTGTTTTCAGCTCTCTAGAGACAGCAGGAGCGGTAGAGATACTCTGAATGATTGGCTATGAAAAGCCAACTGATATTTACTCCTGAGGTGCTGCACCCTCGACAACCACTGTGGTTATTATTATTTGACCCTGCTGGTCATCTATGAACATTTGAACATCTTGGCCATGTTCTGTTATAATCTCCACCCGGCACAGCCAGAAGAGGACTGGCCACCCCTCATAGCCTGGTTCCTCTCTAGGTTTCTTCCTAGGTTCTGGCCTTTCTAGGGAGTTTTTCCTAGCCACCGTGCTTCTACACCTGCATTGCTTGCTGTTTGGGGTTTTAGGCTGGGTTTCTGTACAGCACTTTGAGATATCAGCTGATGTAAGAAGGGCTTTTTAAATACATTTGATTTTGATTTAAAAAAAGATTATGTTCAAATGTAGTGACCCGTGACATACGCCTAGTTTCCTGAAACATGTCACAAATATCAACATTTAAAAGAGGTGTCTACTGCTTGGATAGTTCCATCTGAGCCACTGACCTAGTCTGGCTTTAATTCGTATACGTTGGACACTCATCATTACATCTGAAATCCTAGGAATCCCTTGGCCTATTGAATTGTCTATTTTTAAATACATTCTGGGTTGAATTGAAACAATAGCTGTTGATGACTTTGCAAATGCTTTACAGTGTATAGTCTTAATTTTGTCAAACCCTTAAAAAATCGTATTCTCATGAACTGTTAGTCCTATTGACTCGAAACATGGTATGTATGCTCAGGACACTTAAAAGTTTGATATCTCCCAAGATGGCAGGGAAATTGGCCAATCAAAAAATGTCAAACTGTTTCCCCATTTAAACGCATGGTAACTGCGTGTCACTTTGCTCCATTAACTTGAAACTTGTCATGTCGGTCAAGGACACCATCCTGATGGTACATATCAAGTTTGGTGTTGATATCTTGAAAGAAAAAAAAGATGGACATTCCAGGCCAGCTAATAGCACTATAGCAAACTTAAGGATATAACTTCTGGAATGTTAAAATTAAAGTAATGCAACTTGGTATACTTTATGTAAATAAGGACAGTAGCCTGTGGCAATGCTGTGCGGGACTGTAAACAGAAAATAGTCTCACCCTGGCCTTGTGCTAGGACAACGAAATGCGGCTTCACGTTGACTGTTTTGTCTTGTTGCATGTACCAAATAAGATGCCAATTCCCATATTGTATGTGCTGTAGCCAACTTCTATTTTGTTGTCATGCCATATACAATATTTAGGACCAGGCTACCTAAAAGGTTTCCTCATAAGAACAGTAATCTAATTTGAAGTTGACATGGACACACACATACACACACAGCCCAGGCCACTCACGGTCAAACTTGACCAGGCTGTCGCTGTTGCAATTGCTGGAGGCAGATCCAGAGTTCACACCCTCAGAGGAGATGCTGAGCTTGGTGTTGGGGTCTCTCTTGGGTTTGGGCGGCGGTTGCTTACGGGAGTTGGGGCTCCCATCCTCGTCACCCCCACCAACGGAGTGTAGAGACTGGGAACGCACAGTGAAGCCCTGGCCACAGGAGGAGGGAAGGCGGTCCTGGGGCGCCGGCATGGTCATGAAGCCCATGCGGAAGTGTTTCCCTGCGTAGCTTCCCTCCGTCGCCCTCGCCACATCCTCACCGATCCTGCCAGGAAACATCTTTTAAATAATTTTGTTTCATCCAAAAATCACATTACATTTGAAAAATGATTCAGACATACCAAATGTCATAGATGCAAGGACACAATTATGGACCCAAAAAGCACTTTCTCCTCCATATTACCAAGTTGCCTATGACTATGACAAATGATGCACACACGTGCACACATACACATACAGCCTCATGTACGCACAGACACACACACACACACACACACACACACACACACGACAACAACAACAACAGAGAATATATACAGACAGCTTAAATATGTGTCCTATCTGTCCCATATACACTGAGTGCACAAAACATTAAGAACACCTTCCTATTATTGAGATGCCCTAGTCTTAATTCACCATGTTGGGTCATTGACTCTACAAGGACACGCTGTTGAAAGCGTTCCACAGGGATGCTGTCCAATGTTGACTCCAATGCAGTTGTGTCAAGTTGGCTGAATGTCCATTCTTGATACACACAAGGGAACTGTTGAGTGTGAAAAACCCAGCAGCATTGCAGTTCTTGACACAAACCGGTGCGCATGGCACATACTGCCATACCCTGTTCAAAGGCACATACATCTTATGTCTTGCCCACTCTGAATGGCACACATTCACAATCCATGTCTCAATTGTCTCAAAGCTTTAAAAATCCTTAATTTATCTATCTCCTCCCCTTCATCTACACCGATTGAAGCGGGTTTAACAAGTGCCATCAATAAGGGTTCATACCTTTCACCTGGACTCCTCTCAACTCTAACAATTCCGTAGTTCATTGCCTTAAATGACAATGTGTTCTCAGTCAACTTACCTGGTAAAAGAAGGGTAAAATTAAAAATCCCCCAAAAATGCACCTCTCATGGAAATGTGTCATGTTATGTACACCCAGTATATATGTATAGCAAGTTTTAGAGGAAAATATTGTGTCTCACTTGTAAAGTTCATCAAAGTATTTATCGGCAGTTTTATGTTTGTTTGTGGCCTCTCACAAATCCACTCACAAATCCAAAAAGGAGTAAGCACAGAATCCCAGAAAATTCTTGCCACATACAGTACCAGTCAAAAGTTTGGACACACCTACTCATTCAAGGGTTTTTCTTTATTTTTTATATTTTCTACATTGTAAACTCAGCAAAAAAATAAACGTCCTCTCACTGTCAACGGTGTTTATTTTCAGCAAACTTAACATGTGTAAATATTTGTATGAACATAACAAGATTCAACAACTGAGACATAAACTGAACAAGTTCCATAGACATGTGACTAACAGAAATTGAATAATGTGTCCCTAAACAAAGGGGCATTCAAAAGTAACTGTCAGTATCTGGTGTGGCCACCAGCTGCATTAAGTCCTGCAGTGCATCTCCTCCCCATGGACTGCACCAGATTTGCCAGTTCTTGCTGTGAGATGTTACCCCACTCTTCCACCAAGTCACCTGCAAGTTCCCGGACATTTCTGGGGGGAATGGCCCTAGCCCTCACCCTCCGATCCAACAGGTCCCAGACGTGCTCAATGGGATTGAGATCCGGGCTCTTCGCTGGCCATGGCAGAACACTGACATTTCTGTCTTGCAGGAAATCATGCGTAGAACGAGCAGTATGGCTGGTGGCATTGTCATGCTGGAGGGTCATGTCAGGATGAGCTTGCAGGAAGGGTACCACATGAGGGAGGAGGATGTCTTCCCTGTAATGCACAGCGTTGAGATTGCCTACAATGACAACAAGCTCAGTCCGATGATGCTGTGACACACCGCCCCAGACCATGATGGACCCTCCACCTCCAAATTGATTCCGTTCCAGAGTACAGGCCTCGGTGTAACGTTCATTCCTTCGACCATAATGCGAATCCGACCATCATCCCTGGTGAGACAAAACCGCGACTCGTCAGTGAAGAACACTTTTTGCCAGACCTGTTTGGTCCAGCGGCGGGTGGGTTTGTGCCCATAGGCAATGTTGTTGCCGGTGATGTCTGGTGAGGACCTGCCCTTACAACAGGCCTACAAGCCCTCAGTCCAGTCTCTCTCAGCCTAATGCGGACAGTCTGAGCACTGATGGAGGGATTGTGCGTTCCTGGTGTAACTCGGGCAGATGTCGTTACCATCCTGTACCTGTCCCGCAGGTGTGATGTTCAGAGGGGGGTTGTTACACGTGGTCTGCCACTGTGAGGACGATCAGCTGTCCGTCCTGTCTCCCTGTAGCGCTGTCTTAGGCGTCTCACAGTACAGACATTGCAATTTATTGCCCTGGCCACATTTGCAGTCCTCATGCCTCCTTGCAGCATGGCTAAGGCACGTTCACGCAGATGAGCAGGGACCCTGGGCATCTTTCTTTTGGTGTTTTTCAGAGTCAGTAGAAAGGACTCTTTAGTGTCCTATGTTTTCATAACTGTGACCTTCATTTCCTACCATCTGTAAGCTGTTAGTGTCATAATGACCATTCCACAAGTGTTCATTAATTGTTTATGGGTCATTGAACAAGCATGGGAAACAGTGTTTAACTTCACTAGGGTAGGGGGCAGCATTCGGAATTTTGGATGAAAAGTGTGCCCAAATTAAACTGCCTGCTACTCAGGCCCAGAAGCTAGGAAGAGCATATAATTGGTACATTTGGATAGAAAACAATCTTAAGTTTCCAAAACTAATAACATCATGTCTGTGAGTATAACAGAACTGATATGGCAGGCAAAAACCTGAGGAAAATCCATCCAGGAAGTGTGAAATCTGAGGTTTGTAGTTTTTCAAGTGAATGCCTATCCAATATACTGTGTCTATGGGGTCAGATTGCACTTCCTAAGGCTTCCACTAGATGTCAACAGTCTTTAGAACGTTGTTTTAGGCTTCTACTGTGAAGGGGGAGCGAATAAGAGCGCTTTGAACCAGTGGTCTGGCTGAAAGCCTTTAGTTTAGTCACGCGCACAGCCGTGAGCACAAGCTCCGTTCCCTTTCATTTCTAAAGACAAAGGAATTGTTCGGTTGGAATATTATTGAAGATTTATGATAAAACATCCTAAAGATTAATTCTACACATCGTTTGACATGTTTCTACAAACTGTAATGGAACTTTTTTGACTTTTCATCTGGACTTAGTGCCCGCGCATTGTGCATTTGGATTCCAGGACTAAACACGCCAACAAAAAGGAGGTATTTGGACATAAAGATTAACTTTATCGAACAAAACAAACATTTGTTGTCTAACATGGAGACCTGGGAGTGCCATCAGATGAAGATCATCAAAAGTAAATGATTCATTTGAACGTTATTTCTGACTTTTGTGACACCTCTCCTTGGCTGGAAAATGGCTGTATGGTTTTCTGTGGCTAGGCGCTGACCTAACATAATCGCATGGTGTGCTTTTGCCATAAAGCCTTTTTGAAATCTGACACAGCGGTTGCATTAAGGAGAAGTTTATCTTTATTCGTATGTTAAACACTTGTATCTTAGATCAATGTTTATGATGAGTATTTCTGTAATGTGATGTGGCTCTCTGCACTTTCACCGAATGTTTGTTTTTGACAATGCATTTCTGAACATAACACACCAATTTCAAATTAGGTTTTTGGACATAAAGATGAACTTTATCGAACAAAACACACATTTATTGTCTAACATGGAGTCCTGGGAGTGCCATCAGATGAAGATCATCAAAGGTTAGTGATTAATTTAATCGCTATTTCTGACTTTTGTGAGCCCTCTCCTTGGCTGGAAAATGGCTGTATGGTTTTCTGTGACTAGGCGGTGACCTAACATAATCGCATGGTGTGCTTTCGCAGTAAAGCCTTTTTGAAATCGGACACTGTGGTTGGATTTACAAGAAGTTTATCTTTAAAATGGTGTATAATACTTGTATGTTTGAGGAATTTTAATTATGGGATTTCTGTTGTTTTGAATTTGGCGCCCTGCAATTTCACTGGCTGTTGTCGAGGTGGGTACCGTCCCACTTGTACCAGAGAGGTTAAACCCTTTACAATGGAGATCTGTGAAGTAAATAGGATTTTAACGAATTATCTTTGAAAGACAGGGTCCTGAAAAAGGGACGTTTCTTTTATTGCCGAATTTGAATTAATAGTGAAGACATCAAAATTATGAAATAACACATGTGGAATCAGATAGTAACCAAAAAAGTGCTCAACAAATCAAAATAGATTTTTGATTTTAGATTCTTCAAAGTAGCCTCCCTTTGATGACAGCTTTGCACACTCTTGGCATTCCCTCAACCAGCTTCACCTGGAATGCTTTACCAACATTCTTGAAAGAGTTCACACATATGCTGAGCACTTGTTGGCTGCTTTTCCTTCACTCTGCAGTCCAACTCTTCCCAAACCATCTCAATTGGGTTGAGTTCGGGTGATTGTAGAGGCCAGCTCACCTGATGCAGCACTCCATCACTCTCCATCTTGGTCAAATAGCCCTTACACAGCCTGGAGGTGTGTTTTGGGTCATTGTCCTGTTGAAAAACAAATGATAGTCCCTCTAAGCGCAAACCAGATGGGATGGCGTATCGCTGCAGAATGCTGTGGTGGTAATGCTGGTTAAGTGTGCCTTGAATTCTAAATAAATCACCAGCAAAGCACCCCCACACCATCACATCTCCTTTTCCATGCCTCACGGTGGGAACCTACTCTGCGTATCAGAAAGAGATGGAGGTTGGAACCAAAAATATCAAATATGGACTCATAAGACTAAAGGACAGTTTTCCACTGGTCTAATGTCCATTGCTTGTGTTTCTTGGCCCAAGCAAGTCTCTTCATCTTATTGGTGTCCTTTAGTAGCGTTTTTTTCACAGCAAATCAACCATGAAGGCTTGATTCAAGCAGACTCCTGTGAGTTGTTGGTTGAGATGTGACTTTTACTTGAACTCTGTGAAGCATTTAGCATTTAAGCATTTTGGGCTGAAACCTCTGAGGCTGGTAATTCTAATGAACGTATCATCTGCAGCAGAGGGAACTCTGGTTCTTCCTTTCCTATGGCGGTCCTCATGAGAGGCAGTTTCATCATAGCGCTTAATGGTTTTAACCTTTATTTAAACAGGGAGTCACATTGAGATTAAAAAATCTATTTTACAAGAGAGCCCTGAACAAATTACAATAAAAACGGAATATTAAAACAACATACACATATGTGTATAAAATATAATTCAGCACAATAAACAAAAATAAACATATTGTCACGACTTCCACCGAAGTTCGGGCAGAGTTCGGCGGTCGACGTCACCGGTCTTCTAGCCACCGTCGATCCACTTTTAATTTTCCATTTGTTTTGTCTTGTTTTCCAACACACCTGGTTTTCTTTTCCCTCATTAATTTTCCCCCCGCATTCCCAGCATAAGGTGCTCGTCGATTCAGGCGCGGCTGGGAATTTTATAGACAGATCGTTCGCCCATAGTTTAGGGATCCCCATTGTTCCCGTGGCTGTGCCCTTCCCTGTTCACGGCTTAGACAGTCGACCGTTAGGGTCAGGGTTGATTAGGGAGGCCACCGCTCCCCTGGGCATGGTGACGCAGGGGGATCACAAGGAGAGAATAAGTCTCTTTCTTATTGACTCTCCTGCATTTCCCGTGGTGCTAGGCCTTCCCTGGTTAGCTTGTCATGACCACACTGTTTCGTGGCAACAGAGGGCTCTCACCGGGTGGTCGCGAGAGTCCTCGGGGAGATGTTTAGGGGTTTCTGTTGGTGCTACTACGGTGGAAAGTCCAGACCAGGTTTCCACCGTGCGCATCCCCTCAGAATATGCCGATTTGGCTCTCGCCTTCTCCAAAAAGAAGGCAACTCAATTACCACCTCATCGATGGGGGGATTGTGCGATAAATCTCCTGGTAGACGCAGCACTTCCCAGGAGGCACGTGTATGCCCTGTCACAGGCGGAGACGGCGGCTATGGAAACATATGTCTCCGAATCCCTGCGTCAGGGGTACATTCGGTCCTCCACTTCACCCGCCTCCTCAATTTTCTTTTTTGTGAAGGAGGGAGGTCTGCGCCCGTGTATTGACTATCGAGGTCTAAACCGGATCACTGTGAGGTACAGTTACCTGCTGCCTCTCATAGCCACAGCGGTTGAGTCAATGCACGGGGCGCGCTTCTTCACCAAACTAGATCTCAGGAGTGCTTACAACCTGGTGCGTATCCGGGAGGGAGACGAGTGGAAGACGGCTTTTAGTACTACCTCAGGGCACTATGAGTACCTCGTCATGCCGTACGGGTTGATGAATGCTCCATCAGTCTTCCAAGCCTTTGTAGATGAGATTTTCAGGGATCTGCACGGGCAGGGTGTAGTGGTGTATATTGATGACATTCTGATATATTCCGCTACACGTGCCGAGCATGTGTCCCTGGTGCGCAGGGCACTTGGTCGTCTGTTAGAGCATGACCTGTGCGTCAAGGCTGAGAAATGCCTTTTCTTCCAAAAGTCCGTCTCCTTCCTAGGGTACCGCATTTCTACCTCAGGGGTGGAGATGGAGAGTGACCACATTTCAGCCGTGCGTAATTGGCCGACTCCCACCAAGGTAAAGGAGGTGCAGCGGTTTCTAGGGTATGCCAATTACTACCGGAGGTTTATCCGGTCAGGTAGCGGTTTATTTGGTCAGGTAGCGGCACCCATTACCTCACTGCTGAAGGGGGGACCGGTACATTTACAGTGGTCGGCTGAGGCGGACAGGGCTTTTGGTCACCTGAGGGCTCTGTTTACCTCAGCTCCCGTGTTGGCCCATCCAGATCCCTCTTTGGCGTTCATAGTGGAGGTGGACGTGTCCAAGGCTGGGATAGGAGCCGTGCTCTCTCAGCACTCGGTTACGCCACCAAAGCTCCACCCCTGTGCCTTCTTCTCGAGGAAGCTCAGCCCGGCGGAGCGAAATTATGACGTGGGGGACCGGGAGCTGTTGGCTGTCGTCAAGGCTTTGAAGGCGTGGAGACATTGGCTTGAGGGGGCTAAACACCCTTTTCTCATCTGGACTGACCACCGCAATCTGGAGTACATCCGGGCGACGAGGAGACTGGACCCTCGACAGGCAAGGAGGGCCATGTTTTTCACCCGTTTTGTTTTCACCCTTTCGTACAGACCAGGTTCCCAGAATGCTAAGGCAGACGCACTGTCCCGGCTGTATGACACAGAGGAGCGGCCCATGGATCCCACCCCCATACTCCCGGCCTCCTGCCTGGTGGCGCCGGTAGTGTGGGAGCTGGATGCGGACATTGAGCAGGCACTATGTGCAAAGCCCACTCCCCTCCAGTGTCCCGCTGGGCGCCTGTGCGTTTCATCTGCTATCCGTGACCGGCTGATCTATTGGGCCCACACGTCACCCTCCTCTGGTCATCCAGGCATCGGTCGGACGGTGCGCTGTCTGAGTGGGATGTACAGGTGGCCCACTTAGGCTAAGGACGTGAGGGTTTATGTTTCCTCCTGCTCGGTGTGCGCCCAGTGTAAGGCTCCTAGGCACCTGCCCAGAGGTAAGCTACACCCCTTATCCGTTCCACAATGGCCGTGGTCGCACCTGTTGATGGATTTCCTTACCGATCTTCCTCCCTCACAGGGTAACACCATGATCCTGGTCGTTGTGGACCGTTTTTCTAAGTCCTGCCATCTCCTCCCTCTGCCCGGTCTCCCTACGGCCGTACAGACTGCGGAGGCCTTGTTTACACACGTCTTCCGGCCCTACGGAGTGCCTGAGGACATAGTGTCTGATCGGGGTTCCCAGTTCACTTCGAGGGTCTGGAGGGCGTTCATGGAACGTCTGGGGGTCTCGATCAGCCTTATCTCGGGTTTTCACCCCGGGCAGTAACGGGCAGGTGGAGAGAGGTAACCAGGATGTGGGTAGGTTTCTGAGGTCTTATTGCCAGGACAGGCCGGGGGAGTGGGCGGCATTCGTGCCCTGGGCAGAGATGGCCCAGAACTCGCTCCTCCACTCCTCCACTAACCTCTCCCCCTTCCGCATTGGGGTATCAGCCGGTTCTGGCTCCTTGGCATCAGAGTCAGACCGAGGCTTCTGCGGTGGACGACTGGTTCCGGCGCGCGGAGGAGACATGGGACGCCGCTCATGTTCACCTTCAGCGCGCCATGCTGCGCCATGCTGCGCCAGAAAGCCAGCGCAGACCGGCACCGCAGTGAGGCCCCGGTGTTCGCAACCCTCTGTTCCCCCCATGCCGAAGTGTTTGTTGTAAGTGCTTGTGCACATGTTTACTGGTGCGCGTTGGGTTTTGTACCCATGTTGGTTATTTCTTTATGCCGTTGGTTTTGAAATTAATCTGTTCCGACTATTACCTAGTTCTGCTCTCCTGCGTCTGACTTCCCTGCCAACAGTTACGCACCCCTTGCACATATTTAATAAAAGCAATCACATTTAACTACATAAACGTCCTCAATCAATAATTTAAACTGACTGAGTGTCACATCTAGCTGCATTGAACTGCATATTGTTCCAGAAATTAGGGCCAAATAAACTAAACGCAGATTTTCCCAAATCTGTGGAGACTGGAGGGATCTCTAGTGTTATCCATTCCTGTGAATGGTTTTGTTAACTTATGATTCTTATCTTAATTAATGATGTTACATATAGAGGGAGTTTCTGTAAGATTGCTTTGTATATAAAAAAAGAGAATGGAGCTCTCTTCTTACAGACAGAGAGGTCCAACCCACATTTTTTTACAGAATACAATAATGAGTCCTAAAATTGTCCCCTTTGATAAAACGTATTGCGGGATGGTAGACTGTGACCAAGGGTTTTAAAACAAAATCCAATGCAGGGAGAAGCATTGTTTGAACAATCTTTCTCCTATTTTTAATACCAATGTCACACCCTGATCAGTTTCACCTGTCCTTGTTGTCTCCACCCCCTCCAGGTGTCGCTTGTTTTCCCCAGTGTTTTTATCCTTGTGTTTCCTGTCTCTCTGTGCCAGTTCGTCTTGTACGTTTCCAAGTCAACCAGCGTTTTTTCCCGTTCTCCTGCTTTTTGCTATTCTCCTTTTTCGAGTCCTCCCGGGTTTGACCCTTGCCTGTTTCTGGACTTTGTACCCGCCTGCCTGACCATTCTGCCTTCCTTGACCACGAGCCTGTCTGCCACTCTGTACCTCCTGGACTATGATCTGGTTTTGACCTTTTTGCCTGTCCACGACCATTCTCTTTCCTATCCCTTTGGATAATGTTAATAAACATTATAAGACTCCAACCATCTGCCTCCTGTGTCTGCATTTAGGTCTCGCCTTGTGCCTTGATTTATTTAGATACAAAAACAAAATCTTGGATCTTAGCTTCTTAGTCAGATTTTCTATATGCGTTACGAAGGACAATTTTACATCAATCCAGACACACAGGTACTTATATTGAGAAAAAAATCAATGTGGGCTCCATTTATAGTGTACATATGCAGATCCTCAGGGTCAACATTTCATGACCTAGAGAACAGCATGAGCTTGGTTTTACTTGTATTTAAGACTTGAAGAAACTTTCAAAGTTCTTGAAATGTTTCCGGATTGACTGACCTTCAAGTCTTAAAGTAATAATGGACTTTAGGGCTATCTTCTGTGTACCACCCCTATCTTGTCACAACACAACTGATTGGCTCAAACGCATTAAGAAGAAAAGGAATAAACTTTTATCAAGGAACACCTGTTAATTGAAATGCATTCCAGGTGACTACCTCATGAAGCTGGTTGACAGAATGTCAAGAGTGTGTAAAACTGTCATCAAGGCAATATATTTTGATTTGTTTAACACTTTATTGCTTATTACATGATAACATATTTGTTATTTCATAGTTTTGATGTCTTCAATATTATTCTACAATGTAGAAAATAGTACAAATAAAGAAAAACCTTTGAATGAGTAGATGTGTCCAAACTTTTGACTAGTACTGTACACATCCCAACCAGAATCCATGAATTACAGGTAAAAGCTGTCACTTTCAAGGAGTGGGACACTAATCCGGACGCATCTAAGAAATCTCACAACTCCCTCCAACGAACCATCAAACAGGCAAGGCATCAGTAAAGGACCAAGAATCCTACTACACCAGCTCTGACGCTCATCGGATGTGGCAGGGCTTGCAAACGATCAAATATTACACAGAGAAACCCAGCCTCGAGCGGTCCATCAACGTGAGCCTACAAGACGAGCTGAAAACATTCTATGCTTGCTTTGAGGAAAGCAACACTGAATCATGCATGAGAGCACCAACTGTTTCGGACGACTGTGTGAGCACGCTCTCAGGCCGCAGGGCTAGACGAAATACCAGGATTCGTAACCCGATCATGCGCTGATCAGCTGGCAAGTGTCTTCACTGACATTTTATTTATTTATTTGAATTTTTTATTTAACCTTTATTTAACTTTTAAAACTTTCCCTGACCCAGTCTGTAATACCTACATGTTTCAAGCAGACCAACATAGTCCCTGTGCCCAAGAACGACAAGGTAACCTGTCTAAATGACTATCACCCTGTAGCACTCACATCTGTAGCCATGAAATACCTTGAAAGGCTGGCCATTGCTCACTTCAACACCATCATCCCAGGCATCCTGGACCCATTCCAATTCACATACTGTACAAAAAGATCCACAGAGGATGTAATCTCTATTGCACTCCACTCACACGTGAGTACAAGCTACATACGCTCACACACACATACCCCTACCGACATGTTTTCTTTTTTTTATTTAACCTTTATTTAACTAGGCAAGTCAGTTATTAAAACAAATTCTTATTTAAAATGACGGCCTATCAAAAGGCAAAAAGCATCCTGCTAGGACAGGGACTGGGATGAAGAAAAAATTATATATATATATAGGACAAATCACACATCACGACAAGAGAGATACCACAACAACATAGCAAGGCAGCAACACATGACAACACAGCATGGTAGCAACACAACATGGCAGCAGCACAACATGGTAGCAGCACAAAACATGGTACAAACATTATTGGGCAATGTCAACAGCACAAAGGTCAAGAAGGTAGAGACAACAATACATCACGAGAAGCAGCCACAACTGTCAGTAAGTGTCCATTATTGAGTCTTTGAATGAAGAGATGGAGATAAAACTGTCCAGTTTGAGTGTTTGTTGCAGCTCGTTCCAGTCGCTAGCTGCAGCAAACTGAAAAGAGGAGTGACCCAGGGATGTATGTGCTTTGGGGACCTTTAACAGAATCTGACTGGCAGAACGGGTGTTGTATGTGGAGGATGAGGGCTGCAGTAGGTATCTCAGATAGTGGGGAGGGAGACCGAAGAGGGTTTTATAAATAAGCATCAAACAGTGGGCTTTGCAGCAGGTATACAGAGATGACCAGTTTACAGAGGAGTATAGAGTGAAGTGATATGTCCTATAAGGAGCATTGATGGCAAATCTGATGGCCGAATGGTAAAGAACAACTAGCCGCTCGAGAGCACCCTTACCTGCCGATCTATAAATTAAGTCTCCATAATCTAGGATGGGTAGGATGGTCATGTGAATCAGGGTTAGTTTGGCAGCTGGGGTGAAAGAGGAGTTATTACAATAGAGGAAACCAAGTATAGATTTAACCTTAGCCTGCAGCTTTGATATGTGCTGAGAGAAGGACAGTGTACCATCTAGCCATACTCCCAAGTACTTGTATGAGGTGACTACCTCAAGCTCTTAACCCTCAGAGGAAGTAATCACACATGTGGGGAGAGGGGCATTCTTCTTTCCAAACCAAATGACCTTTGTTTTGGATGTGTTCAGAACAAGGTTAAGGTCAGAGAAAGCTTGTTGGACACTAAGAAAGCTTTGTTGCAGAGCGTTTAACACAAAACCAGGGGAGGGAACAGCTGCATAAAAATGGATGAGAGAGCTTCCTACTGCCTGAGCTATGTTGTTGTTGTAAATTGAGATGAACGTGGGGCCTAGGATCGAGCCTTGGGGCTCTCCCTTGGTGACAGGCAGTGAATGAGAGAGCAGATGTTCTGACTTTATACACTGCACTCTTTGAGAGAGGTAGTTAGCAAACCAGGCCAAATACCCCTCAGAGACATCAATACTCCTTAGCTGGCCCACAAGAATGGAATGGTCTACCGTATCAAAAGCTTTGGCCCAGTCAATAAATATAGCAGCACAACATTGCTTAGAATCAATGGCAATGGTGACATTTGAGGACCTTTAAGGTTGCAGTGACACATCCATAACCTGAGCGGAAACCAGATTGCATTCCAGAGAGAGTACTATAGACATCAAGAAAGCCAGTCAGTTAATTATTGATACGTTTTTCCATCACTTTTAATAAACAGGGCAAAATAGAAATTAGAAAAAATAACAGTTGGGGTCAGCTTTATCTCCCCTTTTAAATAAAGGACGCACCGTGGCTGCCTTCCAAGCATTGGGAACCTCCCCAGAGAGGAGAGACAGGGTTAAAAAGGCCAGAGATAGGCATGGTGATGATAAGGGCAGCATCCTTAATTACTCTGTTTAGCCCATGGCCTCACATGTGAATCCTTAAAATCCATAAGACTGAATTGAGCCGGTCGGTCACATTTGTTTTAAAGTAACATACTACAAACCAGAAACATGGAGATAAGACATATATTGTGCACTTCTCACCAGCTGTTACTTCCGTCCCAAGACAGTGTTCCTTCCGTCCCGCCGGCAGGTACAAAAGTAACGTTAGGCTAGTTCTCTTCTCGGTCTATTTAATTTAAACTCATTTACCCTAGAAATTAAATTTCTAATGGTGGAGGACATATATCAGTTTGTAATAAAATATGATCTCTGAGCAATTAGGAAGGGGAAAAAAAGTGTGACTTTCGTCCCAGTTTTCCCCTACTGCATGGGTGTTGGTGTGTATTTCTCTGTATATGTGTGTGTGAAGTTATTGTCCTGTGAAGTTAAAATGAACACATTCCCACAGTATGTCATTGAAGTGCTGGGAATAGAACCCCCATCATTTCACACAGGTTTTTATACATACGACGTGTCTTAGTTCGTATTTGTGTGCATGCGCATGAGCTCTTTGTCTTACCTCTTAATGGCTTCTTCCTGTCTTCTCTTCTTATCGTGTTTCTCCTGAAGGTAGGCCCAGTTGGTCTCTTTCCGGACGCGGTCGCTCTCACGGGCGATGTCAGAGGCATTCTGGATGACCAGTCCGTCATAGGCCCTGAGTCCACTGTCCTCCACATACTGGAAGAACCTGCTGAACGATGCTTCCTCCTCTTGAGAAGTCATTGTTTTTCACTGGCAGTGGAGCAGAAAGCACTGCAAGTAGAGGGATAGGGTAGAGACACAGACAGGGCTGAGTTACACGATAAGGAGGTCAAGTCAATAGTAATGACGTCTGGTGTATAACGACGTTGAGCAGGCAAATGACATGCAAAGTCCCACTGGGCACAAATATTTGTCAACGTATTGTGACATGGAATCTACGTGGAAAATACATTGGATTTGAATAAAGTCATCAACGTAAACTGTTGTTTTGAGGGTGACATTTCAACCATAGGATTATGTCGTTATTGTAACCAATTTACTTGTATGTGATATGTTGAATTTGAACCATTGAAACAACATCAGATCGTCAACATTATATCCACTTTCAGGGGCAACACCTCCTACTGCAGAGCTAATCTACAGCTATTAAATTGGTATCAGGGTTAACCAGGGTTATAACCAAGCCTGACCTACTTAGCTTTTGTATTTGTCACTGACTACTACCAACGTGCTATCGTGAGAACGATTATTGAGAGACCTCTTAATAACTAAATATGTTCAATGTTGCTATTGAAGTCATTCCAAAAGGTAGGTTTAACAGAGCAAATGAAATGTAACCTTAATTTATAAGTCATATATCATCAATGATACTTTTTAGGCCTATAGCATTGGCAAAATCATCAACAACAACTGTTTCAATTTAACCCAGGGTTCAACTACAAATAGACAATACATTTAGGCATAGGGTTTCAAGCTTTGATTGATCTGAAATGTAATCTTCAAGTTAATCATTAAAATGTGGGATTCACATCTCCATCGCAACCAACAATCTGAGTTCAAGAATATTACAAAACTCAAACTTTATCGAAGGTGTATTTGACATTTTATTTGATTTAGTCCTATTCTTTAATTTAGATTGTTGGTTGAGATGGAGACGTGACATATTCATTCATATTCATTTATAGACAAGACCGTTTTTAAGCCAGTGACTTAGATGAAACTATCCCAGCATTAGATATCCTTTAAATGTTAGTATTTGGTTGTGTTGTCAACCAGTCACAATTTAAAAATTGTAATACAGTAAATAGCCTAAAGTAAAGAGTATCTTACAAACTAATATAACAGTATTTATTCAACCTTTAAGTTAAAAGCACATCCATGGCCACATTTTAGGTTAGCCTTCTGTAACTATAAATGTCTTCTTTAATCATAGAAAGCGTGCATGATCAAGATACTGTAGGTCTGCGGAGATCAATGCATTCGGAAAGTATTCAGACCCTTTACTTTTTCCACATTTTGTTACGTTATAGACGTATTTTAAAATGGACCCCAAAAAGTATTTCCTCATCAATATACACACAATGACAAAGCAAAACCTGTTTTTTTGCCATTTTTGAAAATGTATTAAAAATAAAAACAATTACATAAGTATTCAGACCTTGAATCAACTTTGGCAGCAATTACAGCTTCGAATCTTCTTGGGTATGACACTACAAGGTTGGCAAACCTGTATTTGTGAAAAACAAAACCCACAGCATGATGCTGCCACCACCATGCTTCCCCGTAGGGATGGTGGAAGGTTTCCTTCAGATGTGACGCTTGGCATTCAGGCCAAAGAGTTCAATCTTGCTTTCATCAGACCAGATAATCTTGTTTCCTTTTGGTCTGAGGGTCCTTTAGGTGCCTTTTGGCAAACTCCAAGCAGGCTGTCATGTGCCTTTTACTGAGGAATGACTTCCGTCTGGCAACTCTACCATAAAGGCCTGCTTGGTGGAGTGCTGCAGCGATGGTTGTCCTTCTGGAAGGTTCTCCCATCTCTACAGTGGAACTTTGGAACGCTGTCAGTGACCAGCGGGTTCTTTGTCACCTCCCTGACAAGGCCCTTCTCCCCCGATTGCTCAGTTTGACCGGGTGGCCAGCTCTAGGAAGAGTCTTGGTGGTTTTAAACTTCATCCATTTAAGAATGATAGAGCCCACTGTGTTATTGGGAACCTTCAATGTTGCAGAATTTTTTTGGTACCCTTCCCCAGATCTTTACATTGACACATTTCTGTCTCGGAGCTCTAAGGACAATTCCTTCGACCTTATGGCTTAGTTTTTGCTCTGACATGCACGGTCTATGGGACCTTACATAGACAGGTGTGTGCCTTTCCAAATCATGTCGAATCAATTGAATTTACCACAGGTGGACTATAATCAAGATGTAGAAACATCTCAAGGATGATCAATGGAAACAAGATGCACCAGAGCTCAACTTCGAGTCTCATTGCAAAGGGTATGAATACTTATGTGAATAAGATACTTCTGTTTTTATGTGTAATACATTTGCTAACATTTCTAAAAACCTGTTTTTGCTTTGTCATTATGGGATATTATGTGAAGATTGATGAGGAAAATATTTTATTAATCAATTTTAGAACAAGGCTCTAATGTAAACAAAGGGTTCTCTATAATTTACGAATGCACTGTATAAATACAAAATATCTGACATTGTATTCCCATTTGAACTTTGCGGTGCTTTTATAATGGTTGAGAGCACATTGATAACATATTTAGATGTCAATTGAACCAAAAATCAAACAATGTTTTTCCATTGGAAGTTGGTTGTGCTTTTAGATGGCTGGAAGCATAGTGCCACACTACAGAACTGTTCTGCTAGCACAGACTGGAATATGTTCCGTGATTCATCCAATAGCATTGAGGAGTGCACCACCTCAGTCACCGGCTTCATCAATAAGTGCATCGACGACATCATCCCCACAGTGATTGTACATACATATCCCAACCAGAAGCCATGGATTACAGGCAACATCCACACCGAGCTAAAGGCTAGAGCTGCCGCTTTAAAGGAATGGGACACTAATCCAGACGCTTATTAGAAATTCCTCTATGCCCTCAGATGAACCATCAAACAGGCAAAGCATCAATACATTACTAAGATTGAATCCTACCACACCGGCTCTGAAGCTCGTCGGATGTGTCAGGGCTTGCAAACTATAATGGACTACAAAATGAAACCCAGCCAAGAGCTGCCCAGTGACCCGAGCCTACCAGACGAGCTAAATGCCTTTAATGCTCGCTTCGAGGCAAGCAACACTGAAGCATTCATGAGAGCACCAGCTGTTCCGGATGACTGTGTGATCACGGTTTTCGCAGCAGATGTGTGGCAAGTGTCTTCACTGATATTTTCAATATCTCTCTGACAGAGTCTGTAATACCTACAGTTGAAGTCGGAAGTTTACATACACTCAATTAGGATTTGGTAGCATTGCCTTTAAATTATTTAACCTGAGTCTAACATTTCAGGTAGCCTTCCACAGGTTTCCCATAATAAGTTGGGTGAATTTTGGCCCACTCCTCCTGACAGAGCTGATGTACCTGAGTCAGGTTTGTAGACCTCCTTGCTCACACACACTTTTTCAGTTCTGCCCACACATTTTCTATAGGATTGAGGTCAGAGATTTGTGGCCACACCAGTACCTTGACTTTGTTGTCCTTAAGCCATTTTGCCACAACTTTGGAAGTATGCTTGGGATCATTGTCCAGTTGGAAGACCCATTTGCGACCAAGCTTTAACTTCCTGACTGTCTTGAGATGTTGCTTCAATATATCCACATCATTTTCCTGCATCATGATGCCATCTATTTTGTGAGGTGCACCAGTCCCTCCTGCAGCAAAGCACCCGCACAACATGATGCTGCCACCCCCATGCTTCACGGTTGGGATGATGTTCTTCGGCTTGCAAGCCTCCCCTTTTTCCTCCAAACATAACGATAGTCATTATGGCCAAACAGTTCTATTTTTATTTGATAAGACCAGAGACATTTCTCCAAAAAGTACTATCTACGTCCCCACGTGCAGTTGCAAACCGTAGTCTGGCTTTTTTATGGCGGTTTGGAGCAGTGGCTTCTTCCCTGCTGAGCGGCCTTTCAGGTTATGTCAATATAGGACTCGTTTTACTGTGAATATAGATGCTTTTGTACCTGTTTCCTCCAGCATCTTCACAAGGTTCTTTGATGTTGTTCTGGAATTTGCACTTTTCGCACCAAAGTACATTTATCTCTGGGAGACAGAACGCGTCTCCTTCCTGAGCGGTATGACGGCTGCGTGGTCCCATGGTGTTTATACGTGCGTACTATTGTTTGTACAGATGAACGTGATATCTTCAGCCGTTTGGAAATTGGTCCCAAGGATGAACCAAACTTGTGGAGGTCTAAAAAAAAAATTCTGCGGTCTTGGCTGATTTCTTTTTATTTTCCCCTGATGTCAAGCAAAGAGGGACTGAGTTTGAAGGTAGGCCTTGAAATACACCAACAGGTACACCTCCATTTGACTCAAATGCTGTCAATTAGCCTATCAGAAGCTTCTAAAGCCATGACATAATTTTCTGGAATTTTCCAAGCTGTTTAAAGGCACAGTCAACTTAGTAATGCACAAAGTAGATGTCCTAACCGACTTGCCAAAACTGTAGTTTGTTAAAAAGAAATTTGTGGAATGATTGTAAAACGAGTTTTAATGACTCCAACCAAAGTGTATGTAAACGTCCGACTTCAACTGTACATGTTTCAAGCAGACCACCATAGTCCCTGTGCCCAAGAAGGCACAGGTAACCTGCCTAAATGGCTATCACCCCGTAGCACACGTTGGTTGCCATGGAGTGCTTTGAAAGGCTGGTCATGGATCACATCAACACCATCATCCCGTAAACCCTAGACCCACTCCAATTCGCAATGCCGCAATGCCCAACAGATCTACAGATGATGCCATTTCAATCGCACTCCACACTGCCCTTTCCCACCTGGACAAAGGAACACCTATGTGAGAATGCTATTCATTGACTACAGCTCAGCGTTCAACACCATAGTGCCCGCAAAGCTCATCACTAAGCTAAAGACCCTGGGACTAAACACCTCCCTCTGCAACTGGATCAAGGACTTCCTGACGGACCGCCCCCAGGTGGTAAGAGTCTGCCATGTTTCTACCCATCTGCCATGCTGTTCCTCAACCCCGGGGCCCTTCAGGGGTGCGTGCTTAGTCCCCTCCTGGACTCCCTGTTCACCCACTACTGCGTGGCTAAGCTACACCATCATTAAGTTGGCTGATGACACAACAGTGATCACCAACAACGATGAGACAGCCTATAGGGAGGAGGTCAGAGACTTGGCAGTATGGTACCAGGACAACAACATCTCCCTCAATGTGAGCAAAGCAAAGGAGATGACCGTGGACTAACTGGGACCTCTCTCCCAGTTTTAGGCTGGGTTTCTGTACAGCACTTCGAGATATTAGCTGATGTACGAAGGGCTATATAAAATAAACTTGATTTGATTTGATTTGGACTACAGGAAAATGAGGGCCGAACACGCCCCCATTAACACTGATGAGGCTGTAGTGGTGCGGGTTGAGAGGTTCAAGTTCCTTGGTGTCCACATCACCAACAAACTATCATGGTCCAAACACACCAAGACAGTCGTGAAGAGGGCACGACAACACCTTTTCCCCCTCAGGAGACTGAAAAGATTTGGCATGGGTCCCCAGATCCTCAAAAAGTTCTACAGCTGCATCGTCGAGAGCATCCCGGCGTAACAGAGGGTAGTGCGTAAGGCCCAATACATCACTGGGGCCAAGCTTCCTGGCATCCAGGACCTATATACTAGGCTGTGTCAGAGGAAGGCCCAAAAAATGGTCAAAAACTCCTGTCACCCAAGTCATAGACTGTCCTCTCTGTTACCGCGCGGCAAGCGGTACCGGAGCGCAAAGTCTAGGTCCAAAAGGCTCCTTAAAAGCTTCTACCCCTAAGTATTAAGACTGCTGAACAATTATTCAAATGGCCACCCGGACAATTTACATTGACCCCCCCCCACACACACTTTGGTTTTACATTGCTGCTACTCACTGTTTATTATGTATGCATAGTCACTTTACCCCTACCTACATGTACAAATGACCTCGACTAACCTGTACATCCGCACATCTTATTGTGTTACTTTCTATTTTGTTTTTTACTTTTATTTATTTAGCATTTCTAAAGCAATTATTTAGCAATTAACTCAATCTTGTACTGCATTGTTGGTTACGGACTTGTAAGTAAGCATTTCACAGTAAGGTCTACAACTGTTTTTTCAGCGCATGTGACAAATAAAATGTGATTTTATTTAAGGCTAGGGGGTAGTATACTGAATTTCCGCCTGACTGACATGCCCAAAGTAAACTGCCTGTTACTCAGGCCCAGAAGCTAGGATATGCATATAATTTGTAGAATTTGATAGAAAACACCTTGACGTTTCTAAAACTGTTAAAATGATGTATGTGAGTATAACAGAATTGATATGGCAGGCAAAAACCTGAGGATATTTTTTTTTTTTTGGGGGGGTGTCAGAGGCCTTTCCAATGCAGAACCTAATCCTTCCAGTAGATGTCAACAGTCTTTATACAGGGTTTCAGGCTTGTTTCTTGAAAAACTAACAAGTAATAGTAGTTTTTCCAAAGTGAGCTCAACAGGAAAAGAATGCTTTTGGTGCGTGTGAATGAGTGTGCGCTCTTTGTTATTTTCCTTTCCTATTGAACACCGTTCTTTCCGTCTGAAATATTATCCTTTATTTACATATTAGGGTACCTGAGGTTTGAATAGAAACATTGTTTGACTTGTTTGGACGAAGTTTACCGGAACTTTTTGGATTCCTTTGTATGCATGTTGAAGGAGTGGATTACTGAAATCAATGGCGCAAACAGAGTTTTTTTGGATATAAAGAAGGACTTTATCAAAAAAACTAACATTCATTTGTAGCTGGGACGAGAGGAAAACAGAGGAAGATCTTCAAAGGTAAGTGATTTAATAAATCGCTATTTGTGATTTTGTGAAGCCTGTGCTGGTTGAAAAAGTATTTTGACGTGGGGCACTGTCCTCAGATAATCGCATGGTATGCTTTCGCCATAAAGCCTTTCTGAAATCTGACAACGCAGTTTGATTAACAAGACGTTTGGCTTTTAAATGATATAAGACACTTGTATGTTCATGAATGTTTAATATTACGATTCTGCAATTTGAATTTGGCGCGCACCAATTTCACCGGATGTTGTCGACAGGTGTTCCGCTAGCGGTTCGCGAACCCTAAGAGGTTTAATAACAGATTGGTAATTCAACACACTTTTGGCTGTCTTTTTGAGTGGGTGAATAAAGGTTGAAATCTCATTGATCAACTTCTCAATCAAATATTACCCACATTTCCACGTTGAAATGACATGGTGTGCCCAGTGGGGTAGTGGTAATTCTTTTTGAATGGATCTAGAGTAGATTTGCATGAATATAAAATGTCAACAAAACTGTGTGTGTGTCTGTGTGTTTGAGCACTAACAGCGTTGTGTATGATTTTGTGAGAATATTTGAATGGCTTCAACTGAAATTAGCCTGTCTATGTTTGTTGGATTGTGTGTGTAGTTGTGTGAGAGCAAATCAAAAATGTGTGCTAAATGCAAACGAAACAAAATGCATGCTTTTTTCTAGGTCCCATAACCCATATTTAAATGAATTTGTAATGACTACTTTGAACGGTACACAAATTTAACGAGTTCCATCCTTCAAATATCTTGGTATCTGGCTTGTGGACAAACGACCATTTAAAAAACATGTCACTGAGCTGTTGAAGAAGTTGAAGATCAAGGTTGGTTTCTTTTACAGAAATTAATCATGTCTGACTTTCGTAATTAGGAAGGAAATCGCAGAGGCCACTTTTAGGTTTATTTTAGATTTTGGGGATATTGTCTACATGCATGCAGCAGCATCTACACTTAAACCACTAGATGCTGTTTTCCATTGTGCCCTCAGGTTGATTACTGGTGATGGTTGTAGAACTCACCATTGTGTTTTGTATCAAAATGTGGTTTGGGCCTCATTGTATGGAAGGAGAGAGCAGCATTTTCTTGTGTTATCTACAAAGCTCTCATGCAGAAACTTCCTATGTATCTATCATCATTAATAGAATTTAGACTTACAAATGACCAAAGCCGGTCTCAGGCTTGGATAACACTGGATGCCCCTTCAGTCTCCACAGAGTTGGGTAAAGCTGCTTCTAGTTTTTTTTGCACCCTTTATGTGGAACACCTTACAGAGCTCTTTGAAATGAGATGTTCTGGTCCCCCTTGGTCAGTTCAGAGTAATGATCAGAGACCTCTATGTTGATAAATGTGCCTGTTTTTCTTCATATTTTTTGTAATTTTGTATATTGTGTGTGTTTGATGTATTTATGCAGGGCTCATCTGCAAAAGAGACCCTAGTCTCAATATGACTTCGCTGTCAAAATAAGGTTTATATATATATATATATATATATATATTTCATAAAGAGTTTTTTTGTGAGCCTATGTTGCAGTGCATTTTGGGTGAATTTGGGCAGGTTGTTGAGATCCTATTAGCCACACCAGAGACCACAGAGAGATCTGATTGGATGAGTAACCTCTCGCTCAGAGTAACAGTTACATCATGCCAGAGATACTGGGCACCTTTAACATTGCAGCCGACATTAAAGTTGAGTCGAGACTGACTGATCTACAAATCGCCTTGCCTCATAAATAACTACTCAATTTTATTTGATGTATTTGTCAGTCAGTGACAATTTATCAATGATACATCATGGTTTTGATGCTCTCGAACACAGACAATGGGGGAGTGGTACGGACCTCAGCCAGCTGGTGATAGCATAGCCTCTTCCAGGCAAGCTGTGTGTAGCCCATTGCAAGACTCTACATAGCTAGCAGGCTAACAGGCTGATCTGCTGCTAGCCAAGACTTGCCCCCGACCCCACAAATGCACACACCAATACATAGCTGATGGGGTGGGAGTGTGTATTTTTGTTTGTATTTATAGAGATCGGAGGATGAGTTTTCTTGTATGTGGTGAGGGGGAAGGTATGTGTGTGCGCGTGTCCGTGCACATGGGTGTGAATAAATCAAGGTGCAGAATGTAAAAGGAGTTAATCGATCTCTTTTCTCCTTTGTCATTCCCTGCACTCTCACTTACCCACTCTCTCACTTACCCGCTCTCTCACTTACCCGCTCTCTCTTTCTCTCCGCTTGTCCCTCTTTTTCCTATTCTAAATTTCTCCTCTAATCCTTGGCCCAATTCTCCTAATCCAACCCCCCCCCCGACCCCCCCACTCCTTGCTCTCCTGATGGAGTCACAGCTGCATTCTAAAAATGGAATAGAGAGCGACCCCGGCCGTTGCCAGGCAACAGCATCTCACGGTGGAGGGTGACATAATGCAGAAAAGGGAGTTCCTAATTCATCGTTTGAGACACATTTGTTCCGCCTCAGAGACGGGAAGCGTGAAATGTTATATCTGCAGTGGTTTGTGGTGAGCTGTGCACCACCAATACAGCTACAATGGACGTAGACTGTGTATACAACTGACAATAACGAATAGTGTGAATACAAATAACACTACGGATAGACAGTATGTACAATATAATGGGTTTACTCTATACTCCAAGTGGGTTTTTGAGGACTGTCTTTCCCTATTGACATATACTGTATACTACCAACAACATACAGCTCAAAGTAGGTAGACTACATTCTACAGACAATCAATGTTGACCGTAGAGCATTGAAACAGATCCATAGGCAGACGCTGAAGCGGAACCGGAAAACAGAATAAAAGCGGGATAGTGTAGCAGGCAAAGGGGAATGATACTTACAGTGGCTGGGTAGTGCTGGGGTCAGACCAAGGTAACCTAGAGGTTGACCACACTAGTGGGGGTTCAGTCCTGTTCACCACACAGGGTAGGAGGGAGGAGAGGGGGCTGAGCTGCAGGTAAGCAGGATCACCCGGAGCTTAGCACCATAGAGCCCCCAGTGGTACAGAGCACGACAGAGGAGAGAGCCCGGTAGTGCTGCTGCTTCTGTTGGAGATCACAGGGACGCATGAGGAGGAAGAGGAGGAGGAGGTTGACCATCTTCAAGGTGCTGAGTACCGCGTTGTGAAAAAGCAAGGGCCAGCTCCAACCTCTGTGACGGACAGATAGACAGGCACAGAAGGGGCACCCAGGACACTGCAAGCTGGGCTGGACACAGACAGCCGCTGGTTCCCCCTCCCTAGAACAGTTCAGACACACATTCTTGCATCAGTCGTCACTAGAAACAGCAGGCTGTGGTGCTGTCACGGCAACCCGCGAGCATCCAGCTCCCTCCCTGGTTGCTTGGCTCCTCCTTCCTCCGCTGCGGCTGTGTTTCTCTCTGTGTCACACACACATATCCACCCAGACACACACTGTTCTCTCACATACACAAACACACACACGCAACACAGCAAAACAAACTGAGAAGGCTAGGTGCAGGAGGCAGCGATCAGAAGTGGTCCAGGGCAACTCTCCCTCCCTGGTGATGGCGTCACCTCCTTGGCAGTCTGGCTCTCTATCACATTCCAGCTGCCTCACATGATGATACAGTAGTAGCCTCACAGGCAGCCTGACAAGCACAGAGTGGCAGAGCGGCTGTGAATTAATCCCTGATTCCGAGTGGTAAACCGCAACACAGATGAAGAACAAGTGTGCTAATCTACACTTCCCATCCCTTCTACTTCAATCTCCTCCCCTGCTCCTCACTGGCTCGCAACTGCCTGTTCTCCTTGCTCTACCCCCACAATGCGGTATCTCTTCCACGCTGCCTCATGCTCTGTCTCGTCTCTCTCTCCAGATAATTTGTTTTCAAACAAAAGGTTAGTATTTATCCATTTGGAACTTGACCGGAAAGTGTGCGTATCTCTGTGCACATCTCAGACCATGCGTATGCACAACTTCTTGTGTTTGATCAATTATATTGGAATTATAATAACGGTAGGCTACAGAAAACATTCAAATGTAGGCCTAATGTAAAAACAGATGCATTTGCCGTTGGTAAGGAGATTGCATAGCAGCATGTAGCCTAATATGTTTCTTTAACTTTTATTATATAGGCCGAAATCATTATCGTATTGCAGGACTTGTCTCTCCTTTTATGACATGACTGGTTTATTCCCACTACACAACAAATATTAGGCTTCTATTTCCCCATCACTCATTTAATAGCCAAACATGCTAGAAAGTAAATAGATCAGTAGCCTATTTAAATTATTTGACAGTATCGGTAGAGAGCAGGCTACAGTGTCGTATTTTCCATAGAAGTGTGCTGTAGCATTTACTTTCAAATTGTTTGAATAGACAATCAAACTTGCAGAATGCATGGCCAGTGTTTGGCACTCGCCAAACACTAAGCCAGTGCATTTTTATTTTGAAAAATCACTGCAAAAGTCAAAATAAAACAGGGTTTTTCGAGGGTTCTTTGTAAGGCAAAGGATTCCAAAAAGGTTATTGGAGGTGGGGAAGGGTTTGATCTCCGAACAGTACACGCATCCTATCCATGACTTCGCCGGGATGTTGTTCATTGATAGAGAAAGTTGTTCCTTCAGTACCTGTCCTCTTTCCAACACGTTTCTTAACACCCACTCGCTTAATCCAGTCAGCCTGCAGGCACACAGCGTGATTGCTAGAGCGTGATGAGGCAAGTAATTTACCAAAGTTATTGGAATTCTCTGTAATTTTGGTAATCTATGATAATCTATATTCATTTTTGTAATTTATACTTGAATAACTTCAAAAATATCTATTCATATATTGTATTCATCTTTTATATATGTCTATGTGGTCCATGAGTTTCTATTGGATAGACCATATGGTTCAAGTGAAAATAGCATCATTAATTTAAAAAACATCTAGTCAACAATGGCATAATTTTCAATTAAATCTGCAACTCTTCAAAATAATGACTTTCTTCACAACTGCCACCAGTTTGGTGCCAAATATTGAAAACATAGACATATTGACATATTAAAATAAAAAATTTAAAAATACAATTAAGGATGTAACGCTGATGCCCTCATATTAAACACCAATTGCATTCACTAAGTTGATGGTTTATATTTGGGATAATATTGTACAGCTTTGTCATTAAATGTTGTATTATAAAATCATCTTATTTGATTGTGTTATATATGTTACATGTGATAAGGCCTCACAGGTAATTACAGACACCTGTGAGAATCTGAATTACCCAAAAAGGCCACTAGTTGTCATCTGATGAAATTCCTAAAAATCCTTGAAAGTTACCAAAATTCTGTTAGTTTACTGGTAAACTTTTAAAGTTTCCTGGAATAACCTTCCCTTTGCAACCCTAGTCGCGATTTGTTGGCAACCTTCCTACTAGGCTTTGATCTTGTCCCATCTACTGTCCGGTAATATGGTCAGGTGCAGCAAAAAAAGACCTAGCAAAGCTGCAGCTGGCTCTAAACAAAGCAGCACACCTTGCACTTAACTGCACACACAGAACTAACATCAACAACATGCGTAATAGTTGGAGGAGAAATTGATTACTTCTCTTTTAGTCTTTTAAAGAAACATTTGTGTTGAAAATGCCTAACCACTTGTACAATCTATATACATACACTTCAAACCGACTTACATACCCCACCAGACACGCCACTATGGGTTTCCAAACCAAATATAGATTTAATGCGTCGCTCAGTTATGTATAGAGCCATGTCATCGTAGAACGCTCTGCCACCAGAGGTTACTTAGGCAAAAAGCAAGTTTAGCTTTATGATAAACCACTTTATTTTGAATTTAATGTAATATCTGATGTTGTTCTTGTCTATTAATGTTCTGTACTTTGTCATGTATTAGTACATTTTATGTGGACCCCAGGAAGAGTAGCTGCTGAATATCCAGAAGCTAATGAGGATCCTAATAAACTAAACTAAACCTTTGCTGAGATCATAATGTATTGTAATGTATCAGTGGAATTTTCACATGCATGTTTGGGATTTGTGTGTTTGTGTGTGACCTTACACTCCACTCGGGTTGAAAGGGTTTACACTGCCACAGGTTAACCAATCGCCTAAACATATGCAATGGATCTTCACATATAGCGGAACAAAGCCAATCTGCCGGGGTCTCTATATGAAAACTGTCATTATTGTTAATATAGATGTTTATATATTTTTTACACTTATTGAACTAGGCAAGATAGTTAAGAACAAATTCTTATTTACAATGACGGCCTACTTGTAAAGTCCCCCCGGCCAAACCCTCCCCTAACCCAGATGATGCTGGGCCAATTGTGCGTCGCCCTATGGGACGCCCGGTTGTGATACAGACTGGGATCGAACCCGGGTCTGTAATGACACCTCTAGCACTGCGATCCTCAGACAACCGGGCGCAATGCACACTGACACGGTCGCCAGGTGTGCGGGGCTTCCTCCGACATATTGGTGCAGCTGGCTTCCGGGTTAAGCGGGCGTTGTGTCAAGAACAGTGCAGCTTGGCTGGGTTGTGTTTTCAGAGGACGCACGGCTCTCGACCTTCGCCTCTCCCGAGTGCGTACGGTAGTTGCAGCGATGGAACAGGACTAACTACCAATTGGATACCACGAAATTGGGGAGAAAAAGGGGTTAAATAAAATAAAAATTAATAAAATATATTTTTTTAAAGTGCTAATCAGAATCGTGTCCTTTGTTCCCAGTATATGTGAAAACCTCCTACGCCGTCCTCACCCTGAAAGCCTAACGCTACATTGACTGTAGTTCCAACACCACAGTTCACCAGCCCCCATGCAGACCGTGGTACAAACCTTCCCTCCCCCACCACCACTCCAGCAGTCATGGACAGGGTCACAGGGACCATTGGTTAGCGCCAAGATGCTGGGAGCCAGGCCACAAGAATCAGGGAATATTCCCAATCATTTCAGTCTCAGCATTTTTTTACTTCAGGATAATTAGTCTTGATCACTTGCCTACGTAAATGCAAGGTAAACGAACAACAGCTTCTCAGTAAATTATATTTTGCTGTTGTGCATTTGACTGAAACTCAGCGCAAAACTAATTTAAAAAAGCCTACTGAAGCTTCAACTACCTTGATTTTAGGTGGGGGTTAGGCTAGTTATCCTGGGGCACAGTTACTGGTGTTATTACTGAATTAGTACTGTGTGTCCTGCTGTGCTAGGGTGGTGTCCACATAATTATACATCTAAGCTGTATACTGTACAGTATACGTCTAAGCTATGGTATTCCGCAAGGCAGCTGCCTAGGTAGGCCCTCTACTTAATATTTACTAATGATGTCCCCGAGCGCTCTGAAATTAGACATTCTGGTCCGCCTTGGTCAGTTCAGAGTAATGATAAGAGACTGTGTTGATAAATGTTTTTCTTAATATGATTTGTAATTTTGTACATTGTATACGTTTGATGTATTTATGCAGGACTCATTTGTAAAAGAGACCGTAGTCTCAGTATGACTTCCTTGTCAAAATAAAGGTTAAATAAAACAATAGTTCCAGGTTTGTCCTGGGGACGTCCCTGAAGATGTTTTTAGGACTTTCTTGGGATGTTATGTCAAGGTCCCCTGAACATTCTTGGGACGTTGTGTCATGGGCCCCTGGAGGCTTTTGTCTAGTTCCCGGTTTGTACTAGGGACTTCAACTGATGGTCGCAAAGAAAGGTTCTCCCACCCACAAAACAGTGCATTTAATTTTACATATTTGACACACTTTGACATGACTACATTATGTATGTTTATTCATACAGTAATTGTTGTTTAACATGTCCTCACCTGGGAATTTAACATCTCTGTTCAGGGCATTCCAATCTTCCTGCTATGACTGAGTTCACCTGTAGGCCTATTCCTACACTTTGCACTTCAAAGTCAATCTCAGCTTGGTTGAAAATACGCTGAAGAAAAAATATTATATACCGGACAAAAATATAAACGCAACATGTAAAGTGTTGGTCGCATGTTTCGTGACCTGAAATAAAAGATCGCAGACATTTTCCATGTGCACAAAAAAATTCGGTCAATTTTAAAGCATTTTTGTCTGTAATGTCTTTTCGGTTATGTGTTGGACCCCAGGAAGACTAACTGTCGGATCCTAATAAAATAAAGTCTGATCATCTGAGATGCTGTCATCGGCGCAGATGTCATCCTCCTCTGGGTTGTCTTATTGGGTCGAGGTCTTCGTCCTCCTCTAGGTCCAGGTCCCCGTCCTGCAGGTCGATGTGTCTGAGGTAGGTATGTCTGACTCTGGATTGGTGACATGGTCTGCAAGTCTCCTCAAGAATATTGCTGGGTGTCCCATCTTCAGAGAGGTTCCATCTGTCACCTTTAACTAGGAAAATAGAACAATACATATTGGAAATGTCTAAAATATTATTCATGAATGTGTACAGTATTTGCATATAATGTAAGACAATGTAAAAGAGCACATTTTCAGATCTGAGTGAGAATAATAATTGTACATGGTAGTAAATCAAGAATGTATGCTCTGAGAAACTGCCACGTACGTTTAGGGTATTACAACAACTAAGGGAAGTCAAATGACAAGCAAGACAGTTCATTTTCTCTGGCGTTACTCCTCAAGTGGCACTCCTCAAGTGGAATCTTTCCAATTCCAGACAGCTTTTTTTAAACCTATGCTAAGACTATGCTATTAGTTTAGTGATTATGTTAATGATAAGATGTGAAGACACAATGTACATACATACCCTCTCCTCTAATGCCCAGTTGAGAGAATGCCAAGAGTGTGCAACGCTGTCATCAAGGCAAAGGGTGGCTACTTTGAAGAACCTCAAATATATAATATGTAGGTGGGTCCTAACTTTTGACTGGTACTGTAAATTATAATAATAATAATAATAATAATAATGAGCAGTTTCAAAGAATTTACACTACACTGCAAGATGTTATGCTTGCAGACAGGTCCTTCTTTGGTGTTTCAATGAACACAGGTCATCATTACTGTCTTCCATTGTTTCTGTTATGGAAAATACAAAGCTAAATTGACAGCATTAGAGGTGAGGACCTCACATTTGTCAACGACAAGTTCAACAGAACTAGGATTAATCTTAATGCACTTTCCATTTGATCCTATATTAGGACTGTCAGTAAGTAAATTGTCACAAGGCTGGAGAGCAACACCATTAAACATTTGTATGTAGTTGTACAAACATACAACTTTTTCCCTACTTCTGGACATCAGTGAGACACTGCTGTCTGTACCACACCATCATGCACAGACAGTTAATTATTCAGAACTTCAACTCTCCTTCTCATTCTGAAGTGTTTGCTTGATCTATGAAAAAGACAAACAAAATAATAAATTAATCTGAGAAAATATAGTATGATGTGTAATCTTATTAGCAGACAATATAAAAAATGATTACCATTAACCTTACTGCAAGGCTAACAAAACATGGTGTCACTAATAAGACACCATTAAGGAATTCACCACTGTTTGCTTAATCAATCTTTCAATGTTCCCTTCCAGAATCATTTGCTCAGGTAAGCGCTCATATTTTCAAACTTCTTGTTGTTCAAGCCCATGCTGAGGAGAGTGAGTGTGTCTGTGCATGCTGTGAAATAATTAAGTGGAAATAAAATCACAAATAAAGACATTCAGTCGTAGGGCTGGAACTTCAATTAGCGCTCAGATGCAAGCACAAATGTAAGCATTTTGACCATTTCTGGAAAGGGTAATAGGTCAAATTCCAACTACACTGGTCTACTGCGCGGTTGGAAGTTGCATTTACAGAGACAGGTGCAATTTTCAGGAAAGCAGAAAGCAAAACAATCCTTCATTTGTCATCAAATCCATCATACATACTGTAGCTGACAGTAGCGCTAAGACAGGTTTAAAAGGTCTCCTTTAGCATCACCGAAAGCCACATACACAAGCACACACAATCAAACCAGTTACATTGAAAACTCTACTCAACAGATTGCGATATACATTGAACAAAAATATAAATGCAACATGTAAAGTGTTGGTCACGTGTGACTCGTTTCAGGAAGCTAGGCATAAGTCGCTCATCACTACTTCACAGGAAAGCCATTTGAACGTAAACTTTTTTTTTTAAATCAAAATGCGTTTTTTGCTAGAAATGCTTCAGGAACATGTGAACTTTCATGTGCCTTAATAACAAACTGTAAGCCATCTGTAAATGCAAATACAATCGTTAAATTATAAGCCTAGTTGGTTTAACCACGGAAAAAGTCAGGAACCTTCCAGCCAGCCATGGCTGAGATAATGGCTGGGCTGGACATACTGAGAGATGAGTTCGGATTGGTCTGCCATGTAGCACGCTTCTGTTTATACCATGAGCTGGTCAGTATGTGTAGGTAATCCTTTCTAACGTGGCTTTTTTGAAATATATCATGTAATAGAACTGCAAAAGTGTTGCTCTCCACTTTCTGGAGGACCGAGATTTGAAATCAGTAGAATGCCCGGTGGAAGGAGATAGAGAAAATTCTGGTGTTTGATAGAAAATATGCAGAGGGAGTCGAAAAGAGAACACACAGAAGGCTGTTGTATAAAACACCTGTCTCCAGATTATATCTTTAAACTAAGGGCAACCATAGCATCCATAACAGAGAGGGAGAAACATCCATCCATGTATACGGGTAAGATAGCCTAGCAAGCTACATTTTCAGATATTATACGTTTCTAATTTTGTCAAAGTCGTTTTCATTTCAAGTTAAAGCGTACTGTTAGCTAGGTAGCTACCGTTAGCTGGCTGCCTCGCTAGCTGACGTTATGTGTATGATCTGTGCAGTAATATTATTCGTATCTCAGAGCCATTTGCATTGCTAGTTATAGCCTAATGTTAGCTAGCTAGCGACCATTGCACCTGGTTGGTTAGCTACCTGCAGATTCATGTAGGGTAGTAACATTATGAGTTGGGATTATGGTTCATTGTTTAGCTAGCTAGCTAGCTAATTGTCCAAACAAAAGACTCCACTATGCAAGTAACCATTTCACTCCACCTTCTGTATCCTGTGCATGTGACAAATTAACTTTGATTTTATTTGATATAGCATGTGTTTACCAGAGACGGTAATGTGACGAGCATGACCTCCACCAAAGTGAAATTAGGATATAACGTTGTCCAAGTTCTAAAATTCTCTGGTAGAATGCCCTGTTTGTATTTAATCACGCTCACAACCGTCAGCTATTTTCTGTAATTGGCTCGGCATTCACTTGTAAATCATGGACTTGAGTTTATTTTCCTACAATATTTGTATAACATGTTTTTTTACCTTAATTTAACTAGGCAAGTCAGTTAAGAACAAATTCTTATTTTCAATGACTAGAAACAGTGGGTTAACTGCCTTGTTCAGGGGCAGAATGACAGAGTTTTACCTTGTCAGCTCAAGGATTCAATCTTGCAACCTTTCGTTTACAAGTCCAACACTAACCACTAGGCTACCTGCCGCCGCAATAATGAAGACACATGAGCTAAAGTAAAGACGCTGTCAGCTATATGATATGGTCATTATTTGAACTGGCTGGCCAACTATCTTAGAGGCGAAAGAAACGCACACCTATTTAGGCGAGGTGCTGGCTAGCGGAGTGGAACACTGAAAAAAATTAAGGAGAGCCGCACACTCTAGGAGCTCAGATCCCCAAAAATTTATGTCCAACGTTTCGACAGTCAAGCTGTCTTCATCAGGGTATAATGACAAACACTGAAGGATGACTCGTTTATGTAGTGTCAAAAGACACACACAGGTGTCTGTAATCAGGCCGGGTGTGGCCTGATATCGTTGGTTAATTCTCATATATTAAAATAGCATACAAAAAACATAAATTATAGCGTATGATCATAGATACAATTTGGCTACATAAGCCTACAAACATTTACAATAGAAAAATCACAATAATCACAAGAATGGCTTCAGATCAAAGTCTACGTTGAGACCGAAGGGAGCAAGGGTCTTTAAGTTAAAGATCCAGGCAGCCTCTCGTTTTAACAATAAATTGTCGAGGTCACCCCCTCTCCTAGGGAGGGGGACATGTTCGATGCCATTATAACGTAGAGATGAAATCGAGTGGTTTTCTTCCAAAAAGTGGGCCGCAACTGGGTAAATTTTGTACGATGCTCCGAGATTCGTACTTTTAGTTCGCACTTTGTTTTACCCACATCATTTTTTACTACAAGAACACGTCATAAGATAAATTACTGCCTTAGTGGAGCAGGTGATAACACCTTTTGATTGGGATCTGTTTCCCTGTTTGGGGGTGTTCGAAGGATCTACATTTATAAGTGCATTGCATTGAGCACAGCCATTACATTTGTAGATTCCATCCAGTAGGGGTGCAAATACACGTTGTGCAAGAATATCCTGGGGTGGAAAATCAGAGTTTACCATTTGATCTCTGAGGTTTCTGCCCCGCGAGAATACAACCAAGGGAAGGTCCAGAAAACACATTACCGATACTTATCATCAGATCTTAGAATGTGCCAATGTTTGTGAACGATTCCCTTCATTTGTTCAGAGCACTTTGAATAGCGGGTACTTAGAACGCAAGAATGCTTATTTTTACGAGACTGACCTTGAACAAGGTCATGTTTGGTTTTGAATTTTCTCAATGGCAGTATTAATCTGACCATTTTTGTATGCCATATTTCTGTCGAAATCTGATTGTTTTTTACAAATTATTTTGATTCGACAGAATTGGCTGTAGGGCAAACTGTTTTTCAAGGGAAGTGGGTGACAACTATCAGCCCTCAACAAACTGTTACGATCAGTAGGTTTCCTCTAAAGATCAGTGTATAGAACATTATCTTCACACAAGATCAGAAGATCAAGAAAACTGATTTGACGTGGGTCAGATTGCATAGTAAATCTCAGATGCTCAGAACAGAATCTTTCCATTATATCGCTTCCCTGACCAAAAGCCAAATGATTGAATTAGTGGATTAGAAAGCATGGAACGCTTGAAGCTGTTTTGCATCACCCCTCCATAGAACAAAAATATAATCAATATACCGTTTCCAAATAATGATGTTAGGCAAGAAAACCTTTTTTGAGAGGATTGAAAATAGACTGTTTCTCCATGTAACCCACATACAAATTAGCATAGTTAGGAGCCATGGGGGATCCCATAGCAGTACCCATCTTCTGAATAAAGAAATAATTTAGAAACATGAAGTAGTTGTGTGTGAGTACTATTTAAGCCAATGTTATAATGCATGCACTGGAAGGTAGTTTATTAGGGTCACATTGCAGAAGAAAATGTTCCATAGCTTCAATACCGCCCTCGTGTGGAATATTTGTGTGTAATGACTCAACATCAAAAGTAACTAACAAAGTATTCTCAGGGAGAGGATCAAGAGATTCAATAATAGAGATCATACTGCTGATGTCCTTTACAAAGGAGGGGAGCTGTTCTGCAAGTGGTCCAATAAAAAAGTCAACAAAAGTCGATAGAGGGGCCATTACTGCATCAAATGCCCGCTACAATAGGGCGCCCTGGAGGTTTTGTAACATTTTGTGTAATTTCGGTAATTTTCAGTATAAAAAGTGGCAATTTTAGGGTTTTGAATAGCCAAAAGGTTTTGTTATTTTTTGGCTATCTGACCAGAACATATATACCCATCTAGGACAGTACAGATAGTGTTCTGAAATTGGGCAGTGGGGTCACTTCTGAGTTTCTTGTAAAAGGTGTTGTCAAACAGTTGTCTATGACACTCACTTACATAAACGGTTCTATCCATGAGTACAACCTACCCACCCTTGTCAGCAGTAAGAACTGACGTATCAGATTGTAAATCAAGCAAAGCTTTTTTCCATTCTTCTGTAAATTACGGAAAGATATGTACTCCTGTTTGTTCTTAAGGAGATGAACATCATCTTTTTCAACAAGTCTGCAATATGTCTCCATAGAGTGATTGTGATTGGCTGGAGGTACAAAATAACTACAAAATGGAGGTACAAAATAACTCTTACTTCTATTTTTACTTTAAAATTGCACTGTTGGTTAGGGATTGTAAGTAAGCATTTCACTGTAAGGTCTACACCTGTTGTATTCTGCGCACGTGACAAATAAACTTTGATTTGGCTCTACCTAGAAAAGCACGGCTCTGGGATACGAATAATAACGTCAGCTAGGGAACCAGCCAGGTAACGTTAGCTAGCTTGCTAACAGTCCACTTTAGCTTAAGACATATAGCTAGCTAGGTAAACAATGAACCAAGGTAGGTAAATAAAGTGTAAGATCACAAACATCAAGTAACGTTATCTAACGAGCCAGCCAGCTAACGTTAGCTAGTTAAACAACAATGAAGACAGTGCCAACAATGCCACAGTGTTGGAAGCTAACCAACCAGGTTCATTGTTAACTAGCTAACATTAGGCTCTAACTAGAAAATGAAATGGCTCTTGGATATAAATAGTAACGTCAGCTAGAGAGCCAGCCAGCTAACGTTGCCTAGTTGCCACTTTAGCTAAAGACATCTAGCTAGCTAGCTAGGTAAACAATGAACCTAGCTAGGTAAACAATGTTTAAGATCACAAACGTCACATAACATTAGCTAACGAAGTAACGACGTTAGCTAGTTAAAACTTCTTAGGGATCAGTGTCCCGCTTGCGGATCAACTTCCGGTTAAACTGGAGGGTGCATAATTCAAATAAATTCTAATAGTTATTATAGTGGTTAAACATTTAGGTACATATAAGTGTCTTATATCAGCTGAAAGCTTAAATTATTGTTAATCTAACTGCACTGTCTAATTTACAGTAGCTATTACAGCGAAAACATGCCATGCAATTGTTTGAGGACGGCACCCCACATCAAAATATTTTTTCCACCGGCACAGGTTTCATACATTCACATATAAAAATTTAATATTCACTTACTTTTTGAAAATCTTCCTCTGATTTTGTCAACCAAAGGTTCCCAGAGATAACATGTAATGTCGTTTTGTTAGATAAAATCTTTTTTTATCCCAAAAAGTCTGTATAGTTGGCCCCATCGATTTGAGTTATCCACTAGTTTAACAGAGAAAGGAATCCGAAAATCTACCCCTAAACTTTGTTTCAACAAGTCAAAATACGTTTGTATTTACTCCTCAGACACCCTAAAATGTAATCAAACTATAATACATCTTTCGGAAAGAATACGTTCAATAGGAAACCGATTTTAGCAGGTGCGCAACTTCATCATGGCGCACGATGACACGGATTTTGAAGACTGTGTCCTCATACAAAAACGTATTTCTTATTCGTTTTTGAAGTTACAAGCCTGAAACTTGGAACATAGACTGCTGACACCCTATGGAAGCCATAGGAATTTGAGCTATTTTAGGGAGCTGTTTTACAATATGAGCTTTCTCTTGCATTTCTAAGAGGATGGTGTCTCCAAAAAAAAATCCATTTGGTGTTTCTTTGGATTTTCTACTACCATATCTATTGTGTTATATTCTCCTAAATTATTTGAACATTTCTACAAACTTCAAAGTGTTTTCTTTCCAATGTAGCTAGCTAACGCTAGACTATCTTACCTGTATACATCATCATGCATGATGGACGTGTCTCCCTGTCAGGAATGCCATACCACGGTTGCCCTTAGATTGAAGATGTAACCCGGAGATAGGTGTAATCTCCATCTCTTTAGCTGTCATTCTCTAATTCCACTGATTTCAAAACTTGATCCTCCAGAAAGTGGAGAGCAGCTCTTATGCAGCTCCACACAACAATACATTTTTAAAAAAGCAGCTTTCAACAGGATTACCAACACAGACTGACAAGCTCAAATAGACAGAAGCCTTCTGCATGGCAGACAAATCCGAACTCATCTCTTGGCATGTCCAGCCCACTCATTATCTCAGCCAATCATGGTTGCTGGCTTAACAAACAAGGCTCGTAATTTAACAATTTTATTCGTATTTACAGATGGCATGCACGTTTTTTTATTAAGGCACATGAAAGTTTACATGTTCGAGAAGGCATTTCTGCCAAAAAACGCATTTTGGAAAAAAAAAAAAGTGTTATGTTCAAATTGCTCTCCTGTGAAGTCGTGACTTTTGACATACACCTAGTTTCCTGAATCGGGTAACAAATGATTGTGGAGGCTGTCTTGTTAGACTGCAGTGCAGCTTTTTACATTATCGATCATAGTCTGCTGCTGGAAAAACTTGTGTGTTATGGCTTTACATCCCCTGCTATAATGGGGATAAAGAGTTACTTGTCTAACAGAACACAGAGGGTGTTCTTTAATGGAAGCCTCTCAAGCATAATCCAGGTAGAAGCAGGAATTCCCCAGGGTAGCTGTTTAGGTCCCTTGCTTTTTACAATCTTTACTAACAACATGCCACTGGGTTTGAGTAAGGCCAGTGTGTCTATGTATGCAGATGACTCAACACTTTACACGTCAACTATTACAGCGACGGAAATGACTGCAACACTTAACAAAGAGCTGCAGTTAGTTTCGGAATGGGTAGGAAGGAATAAGTTAGTCCTAAATATTTCCAAAACTAAAAGCATTGTATTTGGGACAAATTATTCACTAAACCCTAAATCTCAACTACATCTTGTAATGAATAATGTGGAAAATGAGCAAATTGAGGTGACTAAACTGCTTGGAGTAACCCTGGAATGAAAACTGTCATGGTCAAAACATATTGATACAACAGTAGCTAAGATGGGGAGAAGTCTGTCCATAATAAAGCACTGCTCTGCCTTCTTAACAACACTATCAAAAAGACAGGTCCTACAGACCCTGGTTTTGTCGCACATGGACTACTGTTCCGTTGGCTCAGAACAGGGCAGCACGGCTGGCCCTTAAAAGTACACGGAGAGCTAACATTAATGACATGCATGTCAATCTCTCATGGCTCAAAGTGGAAGAGTGATTGACTTCCTCATTATTTGTTTTTGTAAGAGGTGTTGACAAGCTGAACACCCATGCATACTCCACAAGACATGCCACCAGGTCTCTCTTCACAGTCCCCAAGTCCAGAACAGACGATGGGAGGCACATAATACTACATAGAGCCATGACTACATGGAACTCTACTCCACATCAGGTATCTGATGCAAGCAGTAGAATCAGATTTAAAAAGCAATTAAAAATACACCTTATGAAACAGCGGGACGGTGAAGTAACACAAACATAGGCACAGACGCATGCATACACACACATGATAACATACGCACTATACACATACACGTTCACATGGATTTTGAGTTGAGGATATGTGGTTGTTGAGTATGGGCCTGAGGGCACACAATTAGTGTGATGTGAATTCTGTAATAAATGTATTGTAATGATTTAAAATTGTATAAATGCCTTAATTCTGCCTTGGCAGCAGTTAATGGAGATCCATAATAAATACAAATACAAACACCTGCCTCCGGATTACGTATTCAAACTAAGGGCAACCAAGGCATTTCCTCAGCCTATAAAATGAGTTGGCATAACGAACAGCAAAATCACTATCTTATGTCAATTTACTATCCCCCATAGTACAAAAGTCGACCTGGAATTAGTAGGTGTGTCCAAACCTTTGACTGGTACTGTGTATACACAGTTGAAGTCGGAAGTTTACATTCACCTTAGCCAAATACTTTTAAACTCAGTTTTTCACAATTCCTGACATTTAATCCTAGTAAAAATTCCCTGTCTTAGGTCAGGTAGGATCACCACTTTATTTTAAACAGCTTGGAAAATTCACTGCACCCACACCACACCTATCACTGCACCCACACATTAACCATGTGAGTTCTGTAGTTTGATTCGTCTGACAAACAAAGACATTTGTGTCCTGCAGGCCCAGGCATGGATCAAAACTGGCGAGAGTATTTGTATCATTATTTTATTAACGAAAGCATAAAGATGTTGACGAATAAGACACATTTAACTCGGGATCCATGCCAGTTGGTATTCTATGGAACCATGCATTTTTTCGGGGCGGCCCGTTGTCCAGCCCTTTGTCCACTGATATCCACGGATGGTTGTCAGCATGGTTGTATGCTCTGCAAAAACACATTCACGTTTTTAGTACACAATTATCGATTCTATTACACAGTATGCCTACACGTTGTTAGGCTATATACAGTTGAAGTCGGAAGTTTACATACACTTAGGTTGGAGTTATTAAAACTCGTTTTTCAACCACTCCACAAATTTCTTGTTAACAAACTATAGTTTTGGCAAATCGGTTAAGACATCTACTTTGTGCACGACACAAGTCATTTTTCCAACAATTGTTTACAGACCGATTACTTCAATTATAATTCATTGTATCACAATTCCACTGGGTCAGAAGTTTACATACACTTAGTTGACTGTGCCTTTAAACAGCTTGGAAAATTCCAGAAAATGATGTCATGGCTTTAGAAGCTTCTTATAGGCTAATTGACATCATTTGAGTCAATTGGAGGTATACCTGTGGATGTATTTCAAGGCCTACCTTCAAACTCAGTGCCTTTTTGCATGTTCCCCCATGGGAAAATCAAAAGAAATCAGCCAATACCTCAGGAACCCCGCGCCAACAGCCAATGAAATTGCAGGGCGCCAAATTCAATCAACAGAAATCTCATAATTCAAAATTCTCAAACATACAAGTATTAGACACCATTTTAAGGATAACATTCTTGTTAATCCAACTACAGTGTCCGATTTCAAAAAAGCTTTTCGGCGAAAGCAGAACATATCATTATGTTAGGTCAGCAACTAGTCACAGAAAGCATACAGCGATTTTCCACCAAAGAGAGGAGTCACAAAAAGCAGAAGTAGAGATAAAATGAATCACTAACCTTTGATATTCTTCATCAGATGACACTCCCGGGACAACATGTTATACAATACATGTATGTTTTGTTTGATCAAGTTCATATTTATATCCAAAAACCTCAGTTTACATTTGGCTTTGCCTCCAAAACATCCTGTGAATTTGCACAGAGCCACATCAATTTACAGAAATACTCATAATAATCATTGATAAAAGATACAAGTGTTATTCACAGATTTAAAGATATACTTCTCCTTAATGCAACCGCTGTGTCAGATGTCAAAAAAACTTTACGGAAAAAGCAAACCATGAGTACGGCGCTCAGAGACCAACACAACCCCAAAATATATCCGCCATGTTGGAGTCAACATAAGTCAGAAATAGCATTATAAATATTCACTTACCTTTGATGATCTTCATCAAAATGCACTTCCAGGAATCCCAGTTCCACAATAAATGTTTGATTTGTTCCATAAAGTCCATCATTTATGTCCAAATAACTCCTTTTGGTTCACGCGTTCAGTACACAATCTAAACTCACAACGCGTGGGCAGGTCCAGGCAAAAGTTCAGACGAAAAGTCATATTACAGTTCGTAGAAACATAGTATAGAATCAATCTTTAATAATGTTCCAACCGGAGAATTCCTTTGTCTTCAGAAATGCAATGAAACGCAAGCTACCTTTCATGTGAATGCGCGTGACCAGCTCATGACACTCTGCCAGACCTCTGACTCAATCCCCTCTCATTGTATTTCTTTCTGAAAATATATCATCCGTAATGATACAATTCTCCCCCTACCCTCCTTCTTGGCAAGATTATATTGTCCTGCTAATAGCCCATAATGGGTGGACGGATGGCTTATTTTGTATTCCAATGTATTGAACAAATTAATTAATTACAGTAATTTACCATTCTCATTCTCGGACTGGAAACGTTGTCTGCAGAGTTCACGATCTCATTTTCAAGTCCTTGTTTAAAAAATAATGGTATTTGAGATTTTGTTTTCAAATAACTGAAAGTGAGAGGATGAAATCTGAAAAAAAGGGAAAAGTCCCGCTAATAACCCATCCTAGAAACGTTTGCAGAATTCACATCCTGCAACGCTTGTTTTCTCTCCCTGTTTATAGAGGGAGAGAAACCAAATCCTCCACTAACCCGGACGACGCTGGGCCAATTGTTCATCGCCTCATGGGTCTCCCGGTCTTAGACCACTGCGCTACTCGGGAGGCCCCGTCCACAAAGTTTTTAATGCTGATCAATTGCCTTGCACAGTATCAAAATACTGTACTAAAATACTACTTAAACAGGACTCTTAAAGAATTTTATTTAAATGTACATTTTATTTTTTGATCACAGAAATAATGAGAAAATATAGAAAAATAAAGAAATAATGAAATGTTAAATATATAAAGCAGCCCGTGTCGGCCTGAGCCCGATCATCATCAAGAGATATGCTGGACCCTATGTCAGAGAGGTGTTTTTGGGACCACATTGTGTCTATTGTCCTGCTAATAGCCCTTGTGGGCCGACAGAGAAGGTCCTTACTTTTCCCCCCTTCCACTTGCCTCTTCCATTTATTCACATAGTAATTCGTTATGGTTTGCATTGCAAATGAGGGCATAAACTGGGTCAAGACACAAGCAGAGTAAATAGACCTTTTTTCTTCCATTAATTTTGAATGAGTATTTTCCAGTAAGCATAATCGTGCTCTATCTTCCCCTTGCGCTGGTCTGGAGCAGTGAAGCAGTGACGCAGGGTACCGTACTAAATCACAAATGACCTCTAAATCCTGCAACATAATCTCAACATTTTTAGTTGAGCAGCCACTGTAGGAAGGACACCTGTATCTTTGTAGTGACTGGATGTATTGATACAGAATCCAAAGTATAATTAATAACTTCACCATGCTCAAAATGATTTTCAATGTCTGCTTTCTTTCTATTTACCCATCTACCAACAGGTGCCCTTCTTTGAAAGGCATTGGAAAACCTCCCTGGTCTTTGTGGTTGAATCTGTGTTTGTAATTCACTGCTCGACTGAGGGACCTTACAGATGATTGTATGTGTGGGGTAAAGAGATGAGATAGACGTTCATAAATCATGTTGTCATGACTGTCCTGATCAGGTCAGGTTACAGGAGACCACAACCCTACAGATTATCTCTCACCCCCAACAGAGAAGGAGAGATCTAGGAGTCTGAAGATGTGGGGGTAAATGGTAAATCTGGTAAATGGTAAATCTTAGGCAACAGACCACATTCCTTTGTCCTCTCACTATGGAGAACCAGCCTCAGAACATTAAACATGCAATAAAGGGACTTTGGAACAATGGTTTCCGTCAGCCACAATGGTGGTCATGACGATAGATGGAATACTGTCTACTTCAAGCCAACAAGACACTGCCAGTGCCGATGCTTACCCAGCCAGGCAAAGTACAGCGCTATCTTCTCTCCATGGTACTCTCGGATGTGGTCCAGAGGCTGGAAGTTCTTCCAGCTGGCCCAGCGAGCCCAGTACTGGTGGAGGATCTGCCTCATGCTCAAGGACTGGGAGTCCACCGCCTCCCCCTCTGGCATCTCAAATGGACCCTGCAGGGACATCAGAAGACAGAGGCAGACGGTGGCTAACTATTCAGGTTTGGGGTTACAGTCAGAGTCAAAGGTGCCATGCACATTGTGACTTGACATTCAGGGACATGAGACATCACAACATTTATGTCCCGTTTCTGACAACATGACATACATTTCAAATACAGTGTTTCCGAAGGATGTTCCTGTAGTCCACAATCATCTCCTTTGTCTTGATCACGTTGAGGGAGAGGTTGTTATCCTGGCACCACACGGCCAGGTCTCTGACCTCCTTCCTATAGGCTGTCTGATCTTTGTCGGTGATCAGGCCTACCACTATTGTGTCGTCGGCAAACTTAATGATGGTATTGGAGTCGTGCTTGGCCATGCAGTCATGGGTGAACAGGGAGTACAGTAGGGGACTGAGCATGCACCCCTGAGGGGCCCCTGTGTTGAGGATTAGCGTGGCAGATGTGTTGTTACCTACCCTTACCACCTGGGGGTGGCCTGTCAGGATCCAGTTGCAGAGGGAGGTGTTTAGTCCCAGGGTCCTTGGCTTAGTGATGAGCTTTGAGGGCACTATGGTGTTGAACGCTGAGCTGTAGTCAATGAATAGCATTCTCACATAGGTGTTCATTTTGTCCAGATGGGAAAGGGCAGTGTGGAGTGCAATAGAGATTGCATCATCTGTGGATCTGTTGGGGCGGTATGCAAATTGGAGTGGTTCTAGGGTTTCTGGGATGATGGTGTTGATGTGAGCCATGACCAGCCTTTCAAAGTACTACAGACCACACTCCCTACCAACTGGTCTTTGAACATCTAGTCAAATGGCTACCCAGACTATTTGCACCCCCCCCCCCCCCCTCTCTTTACACCACTGCTACTCTCTGTTGTCATCTATGCATACTTTAATAACTCTACCTACATGTACATACTACCTCAACTAACTGGTGTCCCCACACATTGACTCTGTATCAGTACCCCCCTGTATATAGTCTCGATATTGCTATTTTACTGCTGCTCTTAAATTACTTGTTACTTTCTCTTATTCTTACCCATATATTTTTTTTTAACTGTACTGTTGGTTAGGGGCTCGTAAGTAAGTATTTCACTGTAAGGTGTACGTACACCTGTGGTATTCGGCGCATGTGACTAATACAATTTGATTTGATCCACTCTCCCCTTAGTTATAGTAGAGTTGGTTCAAAGGGGTGGTACAAAGTTGTCGTGGTTGGACTAATGCTCTCTGACTCCCTGTCTTTGTAATCAGAGTCACTGATTAATGTCCTAAACCCATAACAAGAGACTAGCATGGGCGGGTGTTGACATAATTCTTTTTACTACACAAACACACAGTCCATAACTATGAATGTTTAAATATGGTTTAAATATGATCAAACAATATATTTATGATTACCCCAGTATCCATGCTCTCGTATTTGTGGTCTGCATTGTTAGTCATGGCGAAGAGAGTGGTGATGTTCTCTCGCTCCTCTCCCATCCGCATAATGGTCCCTCAGTAGGCTGTCTGGCTGTAGGCCTGCTCCCCACTGTAGCCCTAGAGCACATAAAGTACCCTCATGTCCCCCTGGTGTGAACAAGCTCCCAGAAAATGCAAGATAACAGGGGACTCACGCCACACTCCGTACAATATGCCCTCTCATCAAAACACACAACATGAAACTCATACAGCAAAACAGCCACATCCTAATTGCACCCATCACTGTATGTCCAATTTAAATGCCTTTACGTCCCAAGTTATTGCATGTCTGTAAGTAACACGATTATGTCTGATTATGCCATCATTAGCTGCATTAAATGTACAGTAGCAGAGGAATTTGCCTCAGTAGCTAGACAGTGACCCTTTGAATGTGTACAACTCAAACATCTCATTCATGGGTTGTGTCCCTAATGGCACCCTAGCCCCTATATAGTGCATTACTTTTGACCAGAGCCCTGGTCAAAAGCAGTGCACTATATAAGGAATAAGGTGCCATTTGGGACAAAATCATGTTTTCACATGAACTCAATGGAGGCCATTAAGAGTAGCAAATGAAGTTGGGGTCCAGAGAACATGGCCTCTTAACAGCAACCTCTCACCACAAATGTCACATAATTCCTCCAGTCAGAGAGGACCAACGGACATTGAGTAATGAGAAAACCCTGAGGCCTCTAACTTGTCTATTCACAATCTAGTCAAATAAACTGGTCAGGTCTGCAATGTGGCACTGGAGTGTGGCAGCATGTTTTACATCACACTGTGGGATATCAGTCATACACCAAGCACTCCATTCAGGCTCTGACCCACAGCAGTGGCTCTATAGAACACGCACGCACATACGCACACACAAAGACAAACACACCAAATGCATGCACTCATGCAATAATGCAATAGTTGATCTTTTCAAAATGATACGTTTTTGATGAGGAAATACAGAAATGTGTATTGGTCAAGTTGATTGATTTTGTCTTTACATGTGTAATATGACTTTTCTAGGCTTTATATAACTTTTGATTTATATACTTTTAAACATTATTTTTAAAACATTATTTTGACTGTTATTCTACATGGTCAAATGCGAACTTCCAGAGTTACTGTTGGTGTGTGGCAATGGAAAAAATTATAACTGGAATTAGAATTTCAGTTTACTTCCTGAATTGAATTCAATAAAATATAATTGACCCCAATGCTGATGACTAGGCAATATTCCTAAATGTCACATCAATATACTAACTACATCACTCTATTGCACCCTAGTGGTGAAGGCTCCTCATTTGTACGTTCCCAATCTAGACATGAGGGATGCCACTGATGAAGGAGACATTGTGGAATATATTGGTTCTGCTGACTGACCAGGTCAGGGGCAAGTCCATATGCATTCAGTTAATCCAGGACATAACTGAAATTACAATAAAAATGTGTTCTCTGCAGGTATACTGCCTTACTACTTGTTATAAGCATGTATGAGCCTTTTTGAAATGTTACTAACATATGTTAACATCACCTTATTTCCATGCCCTAACAGTATAATGAATATGATGTTTTCAGTCTATATGCTGTAGTGAATAAGTTAGGGTAAGATACTTTTATACTTATGTTAAACAATCACGGAGACATAAGAAAATGACCACTTTTATAATATAATATATATAATATAGTCTTGCGTGTGAAAGAAACGCACACCTATTTAGGCGATGTCACGTCCTGACCATAGTTCTTATGTGTTTTGCTTGTTTAGTGTTGGTCAGGACGTGAGCTGGGTGGGAATTCTATGTTGTGTGTCTAGTTTGTCTGTTTCTGTGTCCAGCCTAATATGGTTCTCAATCAGAGACAGCTGTCAATCGTTGTCCCTGATTGAGAATCATATATAGGTGGCTTGTTTTGTGTTGGGGATTGTGGGTGGTTGTTTCCTGTCTTTGTGTTTTGTCTGCACCAGCTAGGACTGTGACGGTTAGTTTGTTTTGTCATTTTGTATAGTGTCTTGTTTTGTGTTTATTAAATAAAGGAAAATTACCACGCTGCACATTGGTCCTCAGATCCTTCTCGCCTCTCCTCGTCCGAGGAGGAGGAATATGAAAGCCGTTACAGAACCACCCACCAAACTCGGACCAAGCAGCGTGAGTACGAGCAGCAGCGGCCCACTACACAGGAATCCTGGACATGAGAGGAAATTCTGGAGGGTAAAGGACACTGGGCTCACATTGGAGAATATCGCCGCTCTCGGGAAGAGATGGAGGCAGCTAAAGCCCAGGAGCGGTGGTATGAGGAGGCAGCACGGAAGCGTGGCTGGAAGCCCGTGAAGAAACCCCAAAAATTTCTTGGGGGGGGCTAAAGGGTAGTGTGGCGAAGGTAGGTAGGAAACCTGCGCCCACTTCCCATGCTTACCGTGGAGAGCGGGAGTACGGGCAGACACCGTGTTATGCGGAAGAGCGCACGGTGTCTCCTGTACGTGTGCATAGCCCGGTGCGGGTTATTCCACCTCCCCGCACTGGCAGGGCTAGATTGAGAATTGAGCCAAGTGCCATGAAGCCGGCTCTACATATCTGGCCTCCAGTACGTCTCCTCGGGCCGGTGTACATGGCACCAGCCTTACGAATGGTGTCCCCGGTTCGCCAACACAGCCCAGTGCGGGTTATTCCACCTCCCCGCACTGGACGGGCTATGGGGAGCATTCAACCAGGTAAGGTTGGGCAGGCTCAGTGCTCAAGGGAGCCAGTACGCCTGCATGGTCCGGTATATCCGGCGCCACCTCCCCGCCCCAGCCCAGTACCACCAGTGCCTACACCACGCACCAGGCTTCCTGTGCGTCTCCAGAGCCCTGTTCCTCCTCCACGCACTAGCCCTATGGTGCGTGTCTTCAGCCCGGTACCACCAGTTCCGGCACCACGCACCAAGCCTCCTGTGCGTCTCCAGAGCCCTGTTCCTCCTCCACGCACTAGCCCTGTGGTGCGTGTCTCCAGCCCAGTACCTCCAGTTCCGGTACCACGCACCAAGCCTCCTGTGCGCCTCCAGAGTCCTGTGCGTCCTGTTGCTGCTCCCCGCACTAGCCTTAAGGTGCGTGTCCTTAGGCCGGTACCTCCAGTTCCGGTACCACGCACCAGGCCTACAGTGCGCCTCAGCCGGCCAGAGTCTGCCGTCTGCCCAGCGGCGCCTGAACTGCCCGTCTGCCCAACGCCGTCTGAGCTGTCCGTCTGCCAAGCGCCGCCTGCGCTGCCCGTCTGTACTGAGCCTTCAAAGCCGCCCGTCTGTCCTGAGCCTTCAAAGCCGCCCGTCTGTCCTGAGCCTTCAGAGCCGTCTGCCAGACAGGAGCCGCTAGAGCCGTCCGCCAGACAGGAGCCGCTAGAGCCTTCCGTCAGACAGGAGCCGCTAGAGCCTTCCGTCAGACAGGAGCCGCTAGAGCCTTCCGCCAGACAGGAGCCGCTAGAGCCTTCCGCCAGACAGGAGCAGCCAGAGCCTTCCGCCAGACAGGAGCAGCCAGAGCCTTCCGCCAGACAGGAGCAGCCAGAGCCTTCCGCCAGACAGGAGCAGCCAGAGCCTTCCGCCAGACAGGAGCAGCCAGAGCCTTCCGCCAGACAGGAGCAGCCAGAGCCTTCCGCCAGACATGAGCAGCCAGAGCCTTCCGCCAGCCATGAGCAGCCAGAGCCTTCCGCCAGCCATGAGCAGCCAGAGCCGCCAGCCAGCCATGAGCAGCCAGAGCCCCCAGCCAGCCATGAGCAGCCAGAGCCGCCAGCTAGCCATGAGCAGCCAGATCCGCCAGCCAGCCATGAGCAGCCAGAGCCGCCAGCCAGCCATGAGCAGCCAGAGCCGCCAGCCATGAGCAGCCAGAGCCGCCAACCAGCCATGAGCATCCAGAGCCGCCAGCCAGCCATGAGCATCCAGAGCCGTCAGCCAGCCATGACCAGCCAGAGCTGCCCCTCAGTCCGGAGCTGCCCCTCAGTCCGGAGCTGCCCCTCAGTCCGGAGCTGCCCCTCAGTCCGGAGCTGCCCCTCAGTCCGGTGTTGCCCCTCAGTCCGGTGTTGCCCCTCAGTCCGGTGTTGCCCCTCATTCCGGTGTTGCCCCTCATTCCGGTATTGCCCCTTAGTCCGGTGCTGCCCCTTAATCCAATGGGGTTAATTTGGAGGGTGGTCATTAGGAGGAGGTTACGAAAGCGGGGATTGACTATGGTGGGGTGGGCACCACGTCCTGAGCCAGAGCCGCCACCGTGGACAGATGCCCACCCAGACCCTCCCCTAGATTTTAGGTGGTGCGCTCGGAGTTCGCACCTTGAGGGGGGGGTTCTGTCACGTTCCTGACCTGTTTTCCTTTGTTTTTGTATTTGTTTAGTATGGTCAGGGCGTGAGTTGGGGTGGGCATTCTATGTTATGTGTTTCTATGTTGGGTTCTTTTCTATTAGCCTTATATGGTTCTCAATCAGGGACAGGTGTTTGACGTTTCCTCTGATTGAGAACCATATTAAGGTAGGCTGTTCTCACTGTTTGTTTGTGGGTGATTGTGTTCCTGTGTCTGTGTCTGTCGCACCACACGGGACTGTTTCGTTTTCGTTCGTGTATGTGTTCATTCCTGTTAGTGCGTTATGTTCTCTAGTTCAGGTTTGTTCACATCGTTTATTGTTTTGTAGTTATTCAAGTGTTCTTCGTGTTCGTCGTCTTGTTTAAATAAATTTCATCATGTATTCCACCTACGCTGCATTTTGGTCCGATCCTTCTCGCCTCTCCTCGTCAGATGAGGAGGACGACTTAGACGAGCGTTACAAACAAAAGTCGATAGAGGGGCCATTACTGCATCAATGCCCGCTACAATAGGGCTTACTGGAGGTTTTGTAACATTGTGTAATTTCGGAAAAGTATAGAAAGGGAACATTTTAGGGTGTTAAATAGCCAAACAGTTGTGTTATTTTTTGGCTATCTGACCAGAACATATATACCCATCTAGGACAGAACAGATCGTGTTCTGAAATTGGGCAGTGGGGTCACTTCTGAGTTTCTTGTAAAAGGTGTTGTCAAACAGTTGTCTATGACGTTCATTCACATAAACGTTCCTTTCCATGAGTATAACTGACCCACCCTTATCAGCAGGGCGGGTAAGGACTGATGTTTCAGATTGTAAATCAAGCAAAGCTTTTTTTCATCCTTAGGTAAATTATGGAAAGACAAAAAAGAAACGTCCCTTTTTCAGGACCCTGTCTTTCAAAGATAATTCATAAAAATCCAAATAAATTCACAGATCTGCATTGTAAAGGGTTTAAACACTGTTTCCCATGCTTGTTCAATGAACCATAAACAATTAATGAACATGCACCTGTGGAACGGTTGTTAAGACACTAACAACTTACAGACGGTAGGCAATTAAAGTCACAGTTAAGAAAACGTAGGACACTAAAGAGGCCTTTCTACTGACTGAAAAACACAAAAAAAGATGCCCAGGGTCCCTGCTCATCTGCATGAACGTGCCTTAGGCATGCTGTAAGGAGGCATGAGGACTGCAGATGTGGCCAGGGCAATACATTGCAATGTCTGTACTGTGAGATGCCTAAGACAGCACTACAGGGAGACAGGACAGACAGCTGATCGCCCTCGCTTTGGCAGACCATGTGTAACACCACCTGCACAGGATCGGTACATCCGAACATCACACCTGCGGGACAGGTACAGGATGGCAACAACAACTGCCCGAGTTACACCAGGAACGCACAATCCCTCCATCAGTGCTCAAACTGTTCGCAATAGGCTGAGAGGCTGAACTGAGGCCGGTTGTAAGGCAGGTCCTCACCAGACATCACCGGCAACAATGTCGCCTATGGGCACAAACCCACCGTCGCTGGACCAGACAGGACTGGCAAAAAGGGCTCTTCACTGACGTGTAGCGGTTTTGTCTCACCAGGGGTGATGGTCGGATTCGCGTTTATCGTCGAAGGAATGAGCGTTACACCGAGGCCTGTACTCTGGAGCGGGATCGATTTGGAGGTGGAGGGTCCGTCATGGTCTGGGGCGGTGTGTCACAGCATCATCGGACTGAGCTTGTTGTCATTGCAGGCAATCTCAACGCTGTGCGTTACAGGGAAGACATCCTCCTCCCTTATGTGGTACCCTTCCTGCAGGCTCATCCTGACATGACCCTCCAGCATGACAATGCCACCAGCCATAATGCTCGTTCTGTGCGTGATTTCCTGCAAGACAGGAATGTCAGTGTTCTGCCATGGCCAGCGAAGAGCCCGGATCTCAATCCCATTGAGCACGTCTGGGACCTTTTGGATCGGATGGTGAGGGCTAGGGCCATTCCCCCGAGAAATGTCCGGGAACTTGCAGGTGCCTTCGTGGAAGAGTGGGGTAACATCTCACAGCAAGAACTGGCAAATCTGTGAGATAAATTATTCCCTTAAACGGATGTCTCTAAAAAACTTAAACATGTCTACCATAACATCGAAATCGTTGCACTGAGTTGTAGGCACAAAAGATAAGCCTTTATTTCTGTAGACAACTTGTCCTGGATTATTTTTCATCAGTTCATTGAATATGCCATCATTTACATCTCCTTGGAGAGCTGTGCGATTCTCTTCAATCGTGTTATCCATTTCAATACAATCCTTCGTCAACTGCTCAACAGGTAATGTCATTAAATCCATAGAGCATTTGTTCAGGATGGCACACCAGCGCTCGCACAAGTCTTCCCGTGCCAGATACAGTTGGGACATACTTAAGACACAGAAGTGACTGCCTGCTGTATGTATGTATGTTCCCTGTCCTGAGACAGGTTTTTTCAGACCGTGATCGCTTGACAGCAGACTGGCTTCGTTGTTTCTCACTGAGAGATGGAAAGAGGCAGTAGCTAGGCAGGTGCTGACTGACAGGACAGTGTTCATTAGGCACCAAACAGAAGAAAATGGGCTGAAACAGTGAGGGACCTCCTGCACTTGTTCCAATAACAAATGCTCATTTTCATTTTTACATTGCAAAACATTTTTTTATGTTTTCCGTTGCATCCCCTAATGAACACAACCCTGGTGGTATAGTCTAGTCTCGCTGGCAGCCCTGTTTCTACAATCAAAGCTCAAAATGGACCTTAAAAGTCACTAAAGTGAGGTTATTTTGACTTCAGTTTTTAATTTCAACAACTCATCTCCTAGAAATGCGGGCCAGTAGCTTATAGCATAATGTTCCACATAGGAATAAAACAGCCTAAGTAAGTAAATAAGTAAAATGATAGCTTTCTCTTCACCAGGCTTTAATACAGTTCAGATAGTGTGAAAAGTATATGACTAGATGTCTGAAGAAAGAAGAGAATTGTGGAGTGACAGAGACAGACAGGTACACAGCACATCAGACCAAATAGAGAACACTTAATGGCATTAGCTGGCTAATTAAAGGCTTTCACACACTTTCAAGTTATAATTTTTGCTTGCACTTTAAATATAGACCTGTGTATTTCATGAAGTAAATATTTAAGGCTAACCCGGACCAACCATCTATGTGTAAGCACTTCCCCCTGACTTCTAACCCCTGGCCGTGTGTACCTCGTCATGGAGTTTGGAGGGCACAACGCTCAATTCTAAATGTGTAGTGCATAATAGACATAGCTAACTCCGTGTTAGATATTTGATTCCACAAAATGTACGATATTGACCGTTATAATGAACTGGGAGGATGAATCATCAGCCTCCTTTATTGTTGTGAAATTGAATGGCAGATCTTTCCAGAGCAGTTCACCTAACAGGAGGGCTTCTGATTGCAGCCAATATCAACTGACTGTAATTGGTTAAACCTCATTGTCTTACATTAGATAGCACAACTCCGTCTACATTGAAGGACTAGTGTAGCATTGGAGTGGCTCCACCTGTCGTGATACAATGGGATTGTCCTGTATGGGACTTGGTGTATAGTGTGGCGGGGTGCAGTACTAGTATGCTCGTGAGTAATGACACGTCTCCACGTCTTCTCTCTCTCTCTCTCTCTCTCTTTCTAGTGAAACAACTTTGCAAAGTGCAGACAGGAGCAAGTAGAGATAAAACAGTAACGTAGCTCGATTGAACAAGAGTCCAACAATATCCAGATTAACAAAGGTATCCTGTGCCCACCCTACCTCACGAAAAGACAGTCTGCAGCACTTTGGAGTAGAGGATGTACAAACAAGGACTTCTTTAGGAACATACCTCTTCTTCGACATATCCAGTCATTTCAAATGAGTGTTTTTTTGGAATGTGAGGTGAAATCACTGCAGCTGTCTCGACATTGTTGATAGTCCAACGTAAGTGGGGATGAAGTATCAAAGCAATCTGCAAACATATGCACACATGTACATATGCACACATGTACATATGCACACTATGCACGGATACACCCACGAACAGGCACACACACATACAAGCTCACGCACACACACACACGCCCACACAACCACAAGCATACACACACACACATGCACAAACTGTCCTTTTGCAATGAAGCCGACAGCTTAAACACAGTAAACATCAAACAAGCTTCGAAGGCTGTTCATACACACATACGGAACTTCACTCCCTTAGCGTACAGAGAAACAAAGAATCAACTGGACACTAGGAACAAAAAAATAAAATAATAATAATAATATCTTTGGCAAAAAGCAGTTTTAAAAATGAGAATGTCATTTTAACTTTGTCAACTTCAGAATATGCCAATAATTTTTTTTTTTTAATAAATAAAACACACAGGTAAGCGAGTGGTGAGTGTCCCTACAACCGGAGTCACAGCCAGTCCAGCACTGTCTCTAGGTCCCAGGTGGACCTCTGCTCATCTTGTGGTTGGATGCTTCAGTGTGACGTTTCCCTTAAATACAAATCTACGATCAGCTCTCCCTCCCCTTTTCCTAATCTTAACCATTATTGGGGAAAATGCTAAATTGAACCAAGATCAGCATCTAGGGGCAACGTCACCCTACTCCTGGTTGGATCAACATTGTTAAGTGGCTTTCCTATGTATCCTTTCTATGTACTCAAACTGCTCTCCACCAATCTTTAAGAAATGGGATAGCTATACGCAATATGGTGGCAAGGCCTATCAGTAGGCTTCAATATTGCTTTCACCTGTCCATTGATTTTGTATATGATGATTTTGATTTAGAATATTTAGAATATTAAGATCCTCACCCCTGCTATGAGGTCACAGTGAAGCACATTCTGCGGATTCATTGTGATGTCACAGAGGGAGCCGAGTGGTGTCTGTGAGGACCCACAGATGCCAGTGCACTTCCTGTGAAGCAACAGAGAAAGAGGGAGAGCTGAGTCTATATGGCTCCATCAGCCACATTGTACTATGTGTATACTATATAAGGAAATGCAGACCGGAAGCAGTGGTGCTCTCTTGTGGAAGCATTATGTGCCTCGAGGCAAGTAAGTAATATAGGGAATAGGGATGGCATTTGAGATAAAGCCATATACAATGTTCAATCACAGTGAAGTTTCTGCACTTCCTGTGAGGTCATAGAGGCAGCGGAACCCATCCTGTGATGCCACAGCCAAGTTCCTGCGCTTCCTGCGATGTCACAAAGGCAGCTGAACGCATCCTGTGATGTTACAGTGGTTTCAGTGAGAGCCCTCAGTCGATAGAGGGCTCTGGTTTAAATTGTAAACAGGACACACAGCGAGTACAGCGACAACACAGTAGCATAGAGAAAGGGGAGGGGATAGACAGTCTATAGTGGCTCCTCCTCCCCGGCCCCCTACCAAGTCCAGCAAATAATAAATAAAACGTGCCTTTGTGCCTCACCGGTGGAGGGGGGGTGGAGAAAGAGGAAAAAAAAACATAACACTGGAATTACACACACATCAGCAGATTACAACATTTCTCTCCACGTTCCTCCCTCTCGCTCACCTGAGTCTGTCCTGCTCTACCTACAAACCGCTAGTAATCCAGCATCATGTACAAAGAAAAGAAAACTAGGAGAAAAAACGTCAGATGATTAGTTCGAGGTTCTCTTCCTCCTCCTCTTGATTCTCCAAGCAGCTTCCACAGACAGCACCCCCCACTGGTTCTCTAAGGCCCTACCACACCACGCAGCGGTGACCCGAGTTCATAGGGGAGCCAGTGGGGCATTGGAAGTGCTCAGCAAAGTCTGGCGAGTTGGAGAGGGTGCCGATGACGCGGTATTTTGGGGGGCTGTGGGGGTCCGTCATGAGTCCTTCGTGGGCACTCTCCGGGGTTCGCACGGAACACCACACCTGAGAGAAGAAGAAAGGGTCTCCCGATAAATAAAACAGGCAGCAGCTAGATTATTCTCCTCTCTATCTTCCCAACTGTTGCATATTATACTCATTCTGTTTCCAAAATGGTGTTTTATTCGTTTGTACTCACGTTTGTACATCCACTTCTCCAACAGTAGTTGTAATATTCCACTCTTACTTTCACACCCAAATGCATGTGAATTCACTCTCATTTCACCCCCTTGTCTTATATCATGATGTACTACCAGGAGTTCATCCTGAGAGCGTGACCTGACTAGAAAAACTCGGGCCCCTAGTTTTATAGCTTATGATGTTGTCATGCAAACCCTGAGCCCTAATCATGAGTATTTGATACGTGAACTTTATCAGGATGTGTGTAACACATCTAGTTGACACTCCCATCACCTACCTGGGCAAATCCCACAAAGAATAGTTGGTCATTGGTCAGGTTGACCGCTGGCAGCCTCTTCTCCTCACCGTTCTCCTGCACCCACGCCTGGTACGCCTGAACACAACAGGACATTTTTTAAAAATAATAATAACATTATCCGCCACTCTGATGGCCCTGAGGTGAAGTATAGTAAGACTATTGTATAGTATAATAAGAGTCAGGCTGTCCAGGATCCCACCACTGACACCATGTGAAATAACACCGTAATAACTGTCGTAAAAACATCATAGTAACATGTTGTTACATAGTAGCAACTATGCAATTGCTTTATAAATACATAGCAATGGATTTGGCAGTAATGGATTGAGCTATAACTGCTCAACCCCATTACTGTTACAAAATAACTGAACTTTACTACAGTTAATAATTATTACAGTGATGAATAAGTTACTACATAGACAGTACGTGAGCAACTAAATGTAACGCATTATCAAGTAGGGAGACCTACTCACCTTATAGGCTGCCTTTAGGCCTCCGTTGTCAGCAATGTTCTCTCCCAGCGTCTGCTTGCCATTTATATGCTCCCCATTGATTGTAAACCCGTTGTACTGCTCTACCATGCATTCCGTGCGGTTCTTAAATGCTTCCACAGAGGAATTTTGCCACCACGGTCGAAGGTTCCCGTCTTTGTCGTATTCCCTGCCTGATTAAGGAAAAATCATCTTTAAAAAATGCAACATCTTTACAAACATGCACACCTAGTAATCATGTCTGTGCATGCATTCTAGTGTGCGTTGGTCAGTTGGTGTTTTTGTGAGGATGCGTCCATGAGTTCTGTGGAATCTGTTAAATGTGGTCACCGACCTTGGTCATCAAAGGCATGAGTGAGCTCGTGTCCCATCACCACTCCGATCCCCCCGAAGTTCAGTGCTCTGCAGAGAATTCACATGGGGTCAGAAAAGCAAGCGAGCACACATAGGTGCACATATACACACACACACTCACTTGGGGTGATCCTGAGCATAAAAGGGTGCCTGAAGGATTCCAGCTGGGAAGACAATGCCATTCTTGGTGGGCATGTAGTAGGCGTTGACTGTGGGAGGGGTCATACTCCATCTAGAAGGAAGGTGGCAGAGATGTGTATAAAATAGCAAACCTGTGAAAGCTGGTGAGAATAGGACGACTAATTGTCATTCTGAAATGGGCTTAATGGAATAGTGGAATAGTGGAATAATGTGTTTGATACCGTTCCATTCATTGTGTTCAAGCCAATACAATGAGCCTGTCCTCCGTGACACCAGACAACACTGGAGCAAAAAGCATCCAAATTAATGTAGTGTTTGACCAGAGTCAAATTTGTGCACTTTATAGGGAATAGAGCGCAATTTCAGATCAAATGACGATGGTGATGTTGATAATGATGATGAGTGCAGCTGATGAAGACTCACTGGTCTCTGTTGGGCGGCTTGCGGAGCTGATCGGCCATCACCCTGGCGGAGAAATTGTAGAAGTTGAGTGCGTTCTGGAAGAAGTTCTCTTCCGAGACGTCATACTGTGGAGAGAGACAGACATACAGACAGAAAGACGGGCAATAAAGAATGACTCACTGATTAGAAACATTAAAAGGTGTCCTTGTCATTTCACCTTCAACTTGTTTGAAGAAATCACAGGGTTCAATGTATGGGGTTCAATGTATGGTGTTCAATCATGACACATCTCAACAAAAGGTACTAACTCACCCCGTCATAAACATCATCCAGTTCTTTGGGTTCCAGGATGAAGTCAGGGAATCCAATCATGTCGTAGATGGCGTCTGCCTGAAGACCAAGAGAGCAAAAGGGATAAGAGAGGGCAAGATGGAGGAAGGGGACAAGAAACTTCCTGGTTTCAACATTTGGAGGTCTGGAAAAAGAGAGCTAACTACTGTATTGTAACCTGTAAACACATATTACTCCCTCCCTGTCCTCTCTCTCTTACATGTGCAACAGGTGTGCACAGGTATGCACGTGCGGGCGCGCGCACACACAAACACATTCTTTCACAGACATAGATAGCCTCTGGCACCCATACATAGCCTTTCCAGTAGGTGACATCATCTCTGACCTTGTCTTTGGCTGCCTGACGCGTTTGTTTGTCCATCCACTTGAGGTGATCAAGAGCATCTTTGAAGGCAGTACGGATTTCATTGATCATCCCCTCTGCCTTATTGTGGGGTGAGAGACAGACATTAAATGCAAGAAAGAGGGAAAGATGATGTAGATCCTTCTTTTACAATTACACTTAGATATGGACTAAATACCCGCGGCAATCTGAACCAGCCCATCCCTCGCGATTTATAATAAAACCAAGAACACTTGCACGTGACAGTCTATTTCCAACCTGCATAAAACTACCAGTCCTTCGTCTGTGCCTCCTCTCTCTCCCCTTCCATGTCTCTCTCTTCTACTTGCCCCTCTTTTCTCTACCCAATAACAATCTCTCCAATTTAATAGCATGTTTTTTCTCTCCTTTCATCCAGTCCCTACTCTCTCTATATTTGTCTCTCCCCTCTACAGGACAGGGAACTATTACTAAATTAGTATTTAATTCATTGTAAACATTTATAATAATTTACAGGAAATATATGAACATTATAATCTGTACAATTCATAAGCATTTATAACATTATACAAAGCATTTATAAGTATTCATAAACATTTATAAGCATTTAAAATAGATTAGTCATGAACATTTAATAATAGCCTAGCAAATATAAGATGATATGATTACCTTTCATTAGGCCTACACATGGTAACCACTAGGGGACAGTCATGGATTGTTCACCATGGTAAAACACTTGAATCGACTCAAATGCAGTTGTGCGCCTATTATACTCACAATCTCTTTGCTGTGTTTATCAAACGTCGCTTTGACAAAGAGTGCTCCCAGGGCGAAGCCGAGCGTGTCATCTGTGTTCCCAATGCAGGTCTGCCATCGAGGTGTGCAGGACTGAGCAAACACACACACACACACACACACACACACACACACACACACACACACACACACACACACACACACACACACACACACACACACACACACAACCGTGATAAGTTTCTCACCAGCTGTTTACTGTGCTGAGGCAGCACGCATTCCTTGCTATGAGCCCAAACAGTCTCACATAAAAATCACCAGGTCTCGTTACCCTGACACAGATTAAGCCTAGTCCTGGACTAAAAAGCATGCTCGACAGAGAATCTCCATTGAAATTCCTTTTGAGTCGAGGACTAGGCTTTATCTGTGTCTGGGAAACTGGCCCTTAACAAGGCATTTCCTGAAGCAGGGTTATCCCTAGGGCACTACTTTTAACCGGAGCCAAAAAGTAGGACTCAGCCTAAAAACACACCTTCTTGGTTCCGTACAGGCTCTCCAGCAGCTTGTCCTGGGCGTTCTCAAAGCGCTGGTCCAGACTGGACGCTCCTTTCTGCACCAGGTTCCAGATCATGTAGTTGTTGAGCAGGCTGAGGGCGAGGAGAGACAGAGAGAAACAGGGAGAGATGGGAGGAAGAGGCAACATGAGGACAAGTTGGTGACAAGGATAAGAAAAGAAAAAGCAACTACAGTCAATGGTTGGGGCAATCCAATGACTGTGTTTCCTCATGGGCAAAACGGGTTGCAGGGACGTTATTATGACGTATTTCATGATGTTATGGTCAGGTCAGGTTGTATAAGGAATTTTGGTAACACTTTCTATGAAGGCCATATGCATAATGTAAATAAGAATTTGTTCTTAACTTACTTGCCTAGTTAAATAAAGGATACATTTTTTTTTAAATACACACCAATATTCAGTACCAGTCAAAAGTTGACACACCTCTTCTTTCAATGGTTTTCTTTATTTTTACTATTTTCTACATTGTAGAATAATAGAAGACATCGCAAAACTTTTAGTTGAGCAACCACTGTACATGTACATATTACCTCAACTAACCGGTGCCCCCGCACATTGACTCTATACCGGTACCCCCTGTATATAGCCTCGCTATTGTTATTTTACTGCTGCTCTTTAATTATTGGTTACTTTTATTTTATTTTTTTGTATGTATTTTTCTTAAACTGCATTGTTGGTTAAGGGCTTGTAAGTAAGCATTTCACTGTTGTATTCGGCGCAAATTTGATTTAACCTTTTATTTACATGGTTGTAAAAGAGACCCCTTAATTGTAATCTGGTTATATGATGTCACGTCAATCAGAAAACTAGTTTACAATCAGAAAATCACGAGATAAAGACTTGCCAAATGTTCTCCTATGGGGTGTATTATAGCAGGTTCGTGTTTTTTGTCCTGAATCTTGTTCTGGAGGCAGCTCTGCGGAATTGTCAGTTGCTGGCACAGCCACAAAGTCAGTACATTTTAAACCTAACCTTGTGTAGCAAAAATCGCACAGTTCTGCCTCCAGGACAAGACATGACAAAAAAACGGGAGTGCAGGAGTTTTTCCTTGTCAGGTCATCCGGTCAGGAAAAACCTCTGTCCCTTAATATGGTGCATGGCTGCCGATTCAGCTATGTCACAATGTGTTACGGACGGACCTTGGAGTATTTCCTGACCACGTGACCTGACCTTTGGCTGATGGGGGATAAGTACGACCAGGTTGAGTTCCGTCCAGGTCCTTACCTGCGCTCGGTCTTGTTGATCAGGTCAGACACCTGCTGCAAGTACTCTTTGGCATATAGCACCACAGGCTCTGTGTCGTTCAGTTCCAGAGGGGACAGGGCAGAGGACAGGTAGTCCAGCCAGTCCACTGCCGGAGCCAACAGCTGAGGACGAGAGAGGTTAGAGGTCAGGGGTCACCCTTATGAAAAAGACAGTTCAACACAAAAACAATGTTTTTAGACATTTTCAGAAGTCAAAAGTGTCCCACATAACTGGATCTTTTCATTTAGACACAATTTTGTATCTATTCAATTCATGAGGCATATTGTTGGATCCACACAACAGATCTCAACATTGTTTTTTAAGCAGTGGGAATTCCCTCCATATAGATGGTGGACTAACCACAATACCATCTGGCAAGAACAGTAGACTGCATTTCAGACTGAAACAGTCTGACAAACGATTTTTTTTTGTGTGATTTAGGCTACATTCCAATTCTCTACACTTCTCCCGAAGTTTGCACTAATACACTTGTGTAAGGAATATGGTGGACATTCCCTCCAGCCATGCTTGATCCAATCCAATGATTTTAAATGTATTAGTGGGAGTGAACAAGTGCACACTTTTGGAGAAGGGTAGAGAATCTGAACGCAACCTTTGATTTGTAAACTATTCCTTAAAACTAAACCAAATGATCCATAATATTTAGACAGAGAGAGAGAGAGAGAGAGAGAGAGAGAGCGAGAGCGAGAGCGAGAGACAAAACAGTGAGAGGACCCTGCAGCCCTCATATATTTGCATTCCAGGTCCCAGACGCAATCACAGCCGCCCCTATCCTGGAGGGTCTGTAGGGGTATTACAGTAAAATCCTCAGCCCTCATCCCCAGACCCACATCCCACTGCTTTAATCCAGAACGTGGGAGCCGAGCACAGAGCAGGGAGGGAGAAAGATGATGGGATGGAGGATGTTGTCTAGTTGTTTGGTCTTTAATGCACAAAAAAAGTACAGTAAATACTAACTTGCCTAGTTAAATAAAGGTTAAATAAAATTGTACAAATATAGTATGACTACCTGTTTTTTCTGACAATCCTTATGATGCATTGTAACATGTTTAAGAATTAGTGTTGTCACAATACCAGAATTTTGACACGATATATATTACCGCCACAACAACAGTCACGAGTCATGACTGCCGTCAAATTCCATGTGACCGTAACTAAGCATCTCCAAAACTGCATTCTGATGCCGGTAGCTAATGGCCTGGAACTCAACGCTCTATTGTCTAATCCCTCTGACATCAATGCAAATGCAATCGAAAATTAAATCAAACACTTCATGAGAGCCGTGGCATTCAGAGTGTAAGCGGAATAGGATCACCTGTTGCGCAACGAGACCCAGCTTCTCAAAGCTGCTTGATGCATGGAATGAAATAAGTGTTCCTATTAACCCATGTTGCCAACATTTCTATAGGTTATGCTATGCAATTATGTGAGAAAACAGAGTTTTGATGGCCTCTATTAAAAAGAGGAGGATCCCACTAGTTTTCTATAGCCTAGGCATACTATATTTATTTCTCAACTTTCCTAAAATAAAGCACGTTACCTACCTGGCTGGCATGAAAATGAACCGTGGGAAAAGCGTTGTCGGATGTCTTTTTTTCACCTGCCCCTATTCTGATAGGTGTATGATTATGGCCCACTCTAAATAAAAAATGATTCTACACATACAGTACCAGTCAAAGGTTTGGACACACCTAGTCATTCAAGGGTTTTCTTTATTTTTTTTTACTATTTTCTACATTGTATAATAATAGTGAAGACATCAAAACTATGAAATAACACACATGGAATAATGTAGTAACCAAAAAAGTGTTAAACAAATCAAAATATATTTTATATTTGAGATTCTTCAAAGTAGCCACTCTTTGCCTTGATGACAGCTTTGCACACTCTTGGCATTCTCTCAACCAGCTTCTTGAGGTAGTCACCTGTAATGCTTTTCCAACAGTCTTGAAGGAGTTCCCACTGCCATGGTTTCAGCTGTCACTATAGGGCAGCAGAGACTGTCCTAGCGGCATTAACTCATTATGATTTCCCTGTTGAAAGAGGTGTGTTTTCTGTTGTCCTTTGCAGAAGCTTGAATTTTTTTCCTGTGTGCGTTTGTTTCCTGAGTGAGTTTGAGACCTAGTGTTTGTTGTTTTTCTAGTGTACTGTGATCCTTTGGCTACCGTTTCTCAGTAAAGTATTTATGTTTATCCTTAACCACTGATTCCTCATCTGGTCTCTTCTCTGCACCTGGGTCCAACCTCACCACGTCACAGCAAGCTTCTGCCAAACATGGACCCAGCTGAGATCAACCAGATCAAGAATGTTGTAACCCACCAGTGAGCACTGCTGGTGCGGCAGCAAGAACAACCCTCCCAAATGTCAGAGACTCTCCGGGGACTTACCGACTCCCTCCAATGACAGTCCAACCTCAACCCAGGAGGAGTCAATGCCCATGTCTCATCGCCCAGTGCTACAGGCGTCGCCGTAGTTCCTCCAGGGAACCTGCACAGGGAACCCAAGATCCCAGCCCCCGAGCGGTAGGACGGCCAGCGGTTCAAGGGGTTCCTCACTCAGTGTTCTTTGGGTATTCAAGCTACAGTCCCCCTCGTTCCACACCGATCGGACAATGATCATCTCTCTACTCTCGGGCAAGGCCCTGGCGTGAGCAACGGCGGTGTGGGAACAGAAGCCACCATCCTGCAACTCCATATTAGCTTTCACTGCTGAGCTGCGACGAGTCTTCGACCACCCAGTTGGCGGACGAGAAGCGGCCCACAGGAGCGTGACAAGCACATGCGAAGGCTGCTGCCTAAAATGCAGAGGTCTCGGCCATCTCCGTGCTACATGCCCAGAGCTGAGGAGATTCACCAGATTCAAGCCTTCGTGGACTCCGGGGCTGCAGATAATTTCATTGATCAAGACTTCGACAATAGAATTACAAATACCATGTGTGAAATGTCCCATCCCTCTGCAGATTCAAGCCCTCAATGGACGCCCCATTGGCTCCGGCCAGGTGGAATATCAGACCAAGCCCATTCTACTGCAGGTTGGGGTGAATCACTCAGAGACACTTAGTTTTCGTTTGATCACGGCTTCCGAGAACTTCCTTATCCTAGGGTACTCCTGGCTAGCGCTACATAACCCACTACTCTCCTGGTCCACAGGACACCTACTAGACTGGGGTAAGAACTGCCAGGCTAAATGTCTAAGACCCCCACCTAGAGCCTTGACGCATTCCCCTGCTTCCATTGAAGACCAAGACTTCTCCACTCTCCCTCCCGAATACTTTCAATGCCTTCAGTAAGAGGCAACCCGCCACCCTCCCTCCTCATCGTCCATACGACTGCGCCATAAAACTCCTACCTGGCTCCACCCCTCCCCGGGGCTGTCTTTACTCCCTTTCGATCCCTGAAGCTGCAGTCATGGACAATTACATCCGGGAGTCGCTGGAGGCAGGTTTAATTCGATCCTCAACATCCCCAACTGGTGTAGGTTTCTTCTTCGTGGGAAAGAAGGATGGAGGTCTGCATCCCTGCGTTGACTACAGAGGGCTGAACAGGATCACGATTAAGAATCGTTACCCCCTATCCCTGATGTCCGCTGCCTTGGACCTGGCCCATCGGGCCCATTCTTCACCAAGAAGAATTCTCACCAGATTGCAAACCTTGTCTGCTAAATTAACTAGTGTAGCCCACAGCCATATGGCATAGCCGGATCAGGGCCTATAACATAACGACGACTCAGAATATTCTATTCTTCTGAAATAGGCTACATTTTCTTCAAATCGTGTTTCTTTAGACGGGCCTTACATAAATAATAGATTTATTGTGATGGTGTAGGCTATATTAAATGGATGTATTTATTATGTTAATTAACGGTCAATTACCATGAGACCGGCAGTTATTTGCATGACAGTTACCAGCTGACAAACTTCTATGACTGCCACTACCCTAATACCAGATTTAGTATCATGATACTCCATACCAAAAGGGTACCATGGCAAAAAAAGAATGCTGGGAGATATATATTTTTTTTTATGAGGGGAAAGAGTTGGTCACTCACCCACTCCTCCAATGACATGCCATCCTCCCAGCAGCTAGCTAGCTAATGTTAAGTTCGGTGTTTTTAACTTGCTAAGTAAATACGCTAGCCCAGGGGTGTCAAACTCAACACATGGTCCATATTGAAAAAATCCAATGAATTCACGGGACAGAATTGTTTTTTAAACATGCAACTGCGACCCAAACTGGACAGTAGCCTAGCTAGTACCTTGGCATGTGTCTGTACACTTTCCCATCCACTGCGGGCTGTAAATGGGACACACCGATGCGAGCGCATCAGGCTGTAATATCATATAGTAGATTACTCAACTGTTGACTCATTTATACTCACTTGTGTGTCCTATTCGGCCGCCGGCCCTTGTGTTTGACACGTGCGCTAGCCTGTTAGCCACGTTACGACTGACTTGTGATCGTTGCCCTTGCTAGCTTGATTGTATTGACATTCCCAGCCTTAGCTAAAGTCGTCCGTTTTTGTTCAAAATATTGAGTCATTGAACCTGAAACAGTGCATCCAGAATGGAGGCAGCAAACAATGTACCAGGCCAGCTGTGATTTACAACCTGATAGAAATATTTTTGGACTACCAAGAAATGTATTAGTGAATTATATGAATCATGCCTTGAACTGCATCCATCTATTCTGCCAATAAATGTTTTACTTCACGTCATGGAATTTGGAGTTAAATAGAAGCTATTTTTAAAACCTGTTTTTAAGCATGAACTGGGAATTTGATATTATTTACTGATGTTATGATTGTCTGCAAAGTATTTAGAACGCTGTCAGTTCGACCTGAATTGTTACCCAGAAATGATTTGATATTTGGGTCCACTTTTGAGGTCTGAAATATACCCTTTAATTCAAGTGTCCTTGCACTTAACACCGTTTTTTGATTATCGGTATTTAGTGCACGTGATGGAGTTTCCAGATCATATGGCCACTGTATTGATACAAATAATCCTTATTCTGCCATGTAGGCATATGCTACTTTGTACTTAACTTTTAATTGAGGTTTAGGGCCTTTCCATCTACCCGAAGACGGTTGTCATTATCATCGCTAACGGTTACACAAAGTGGTAAACATATGCGCACCGCACCCTCACAGAAAGGGGCAGGGAATACAATGCATTCTGTTAATGTCTTATGATAAACTTTGACAAATACATTTTTCTAATAAGTTCAATACATTTAGTTGACTTGCAAACGTGAGACACATTTGATAGAAGAACCGTTTCGGTGTAATGTGCAACACTAGTAAGGATAGGATCATAGTAGCTCCCATTCATTTACAGTATGTCTATGTATTCCGGAGTTGTAGTAGAAAACGTTAGGGGCCTGTCGTGTCATCATTAAAAGCTTTGCTCATCGATCGCTTACTCCCCATTTAAGTTGTTTTTTTTGCAACAGACAACGAAAATGTGTGTTTCTTATTGGACAAGTCCTGCTAGTCCTTCCTGTTTTAATCCATTTGCTTCTGTTTGGTGCCTAATGAACATGACCCTGGAGATTTAATGTAATGATCCAGTGTTTAGAACCATCAGAAACAGAACAAAGGATCTACGACATTGCCATTCAAAGTCATGCCTTATCAACTCGACTGTGTTTGCAGGCTTAAGATTAACAGACTGATTTTCTAGAGTTATTACATTAACATTTCAGAGGAATACACCATCTACCCATTACACTGATTCAACCCATTCTACAAATGATGACTTTCAATTCCTATGAAACAGAGAACCATCTCAACTGTCTCTCCATTCATTCAATCTCTGTTTGTTGATGAAAAGCTCCTCCATGTCCACCAACCACTAGCATTCCCTCCACCGTCTCTGCTGCCTTGGAGATAGAAGGGCTTAGCAACAGCTCTTGGCAACAGTCACCTTGGCAACCAGGGGAACATTCAAAAACAAAAAAAGAGGACTGCAGGAGAGGCAGAGTAGAATAGTCCTCGGAGAAGGGATACAACACAGACTAAGGTGTGAAGAGGCTTTCAGAAGGTGGTGGTGAGTTGGTGTGGGATAGGCTGTGAGAAAAAGCCATGCATGTTTTGACACTGTAATGGAGACAGAAGAAAATGTAGGAACAGACTGTATTTGATTAAGGACAAACTTTACAGCCTGATCTGATGGCATGGGGTTCGGATCCACTCAAAATCCACCTCACAAAAAATCCACCTCACATATGTACCTCTCTCTCTCATACATACTCACATCCAAGCAACTGCTTACACATGGAAGTGCACATGTTCTCTCTGTAATCCCCCACCTAACAGACGCATACACACCTGCAGTTCGGCGATGGTGATCTTGTGGTAGATCTTCTCCTCATCGCGAAGTTCGTCCGGCGGTACGGTGATGTTGGCGAGCGCCGTTTCAAAGTCTAGGATCTGCTGCATCTGGCTTTGTGTGGAGTTCTTATCCCCCCCCAATAGCAGGCTCAGCTCCACCATGTAGTCCAGATATGCCTTCAACACCTGGGAGGGGACATAGGATTAAGCTCAGGGTCGTGTTCACTTGCCACCAAATGGAAGACAACGGTGCAAAGCAGAGTGAAACGGGGAGGTACAATCTGAATTTGCTCAATGAAAAACGCCCGTTTTCGTTTTTCATTGCAAATCCTCCACCTGGATTTTGTTTTAGGCCTGCTACAGTAATTATGACATCTTCCGGAGGACTTCCTCCAACCTCTCAGAGCTCTTGCAGCATGAACTGATATGTTGTCCACCCAATAAAAGGATCAGATAATGCATCTAGTACTGAAAGCATAAGCTACAGCTAGCTAGCACTGGAGTGCATAAAATGTGGTGAGTAGTTAGCTCAAAAAGAGAGAAAGACAATAGTTGAACAGTTTGAACAAAGAGAGAGTGAGAGTTATCTATATTTCATAGTATTTTTTTCTTCATTTTCATTTACTTAGCTAGTGTCAAATGTAGCTAGCTAGTTTAGCCTACTTAAACACCTGGCTCAAACAGAGAGTGATGCTATGTTAGCTAGCTGGCTATGGCTATCCAACACTGTCAAGGTAAGCTTTTGGTGGATTAATGTATTGCCACCGGGGCTCGCTGATGTAACTGCTAAACTGATTGCTGCGGACTACACTGTACTGCATGATTGTAGCGGGTTTACTAACACGTTAGTTCTAGTAGCTATGTTGACTATGAATTGACAATGATGTTTTGTTGTCAATTCTTTCTAGTTTGTTGTAAAGTGACCACCACCCTGCTAAAATGTGCTGGGTTGGGTCAGAGAGATTTGTGACAGGCTATAGGGTAAATTAGGAGGGTAAATTAGAATGGAACAACAAGATACACATCAACGTTTAGATAAACAGATAATGGATGACCTCCTCCACAGAATCTGTGCAGACACATACGGAGGGGAAGCCGCCATCTTCTGCAGACAGTACATGTATGGCGACATGATGATATTTTGTGTTTTGATGATGTTGTGAAGCTTGAAATGCTGAACGAAATTCCTAAGCTTTGGAAAATAAATAAACTGGGGAAGACAGGCTCATAGTAATCGCTGGAACAGAATCAATGGAATGGTATCCAACAAATCAAACACATGGTTTCCATTTGTTTGATGCAATTCCATTTACTCAATTCCAGCCATTATTATGAGCCGTCCTCCACTCAGTATCCTCCTGTTACAAGAAATTTACTGTATTTTAATTTATTATGGTACCTCATGTTGACAGCCATAGGTAGGAAAAGACCACACATGTACTGGCTGGCCCCCATCCACCTGATCTTTACTCACCTTCTCATTGGCTGTCTTGTTGAGGTAATAGTCCCGCGATGGGAGGAACAGCCCCGATTGATCCACCTGGCAGAAATGCATCAAGAGGTGAGCAAACAAACTAATCATAAGGGAGAATGAATTGCCGACAGCGGAGTCCATTCACTATCATATTCGGCACCTGTTATTGTATAAAAGCTTAAAATGTGTGTGTGCGCATGTGCATGCGTCTGTCTACGTGTGCCCGCGTGTGTCTGTCTGTGTCTATGCATGCATGCCTATGTGTTTGTTTGTGTGTGCTAGTACATGTATTTTCATTTCAAAAGAGCCAGAGCCAGAGCAGCTGACCTGGATGACGTTGCTGTTGGAGTTCTTGGGGTCCACGCTGACTCCGATGGTGAAGAAGGGCTGGGCACGGTAGGGGCCCGACACTGTCTTCAGCACCTCCATGAAGTTGTCCTTCTCCCAGGGCCCTGTGATGTTCCAGCCCCCTGTCTGCAAACACACACATAGACACACACACTAGAGAGACTCAACAAATACAGAAAAGAGCTGCTATTTTTATGGCAACACTTTGTTCAACACCTTTATAAGCCAACAAAAATGTGTTCTTCTTACTTCCACTCACACGACAACCAGCACTGCAGCTGCAATGAATGAGTATTGCAAAGTGTTTCCGATAAGCTTGCGCTGTTATTATTAGCGGCTTGTGCCTTTTTAAAAAAAGGTATATTTCACGTTCTATGGTCATAGGAGTAACAGCATGAATTGGTGCATGAGTGGTACTTGAGTTTCGCCATCAGCTGGAAGAGTGTGTCCACTTTTCTCAGCGGACGGAGGGAGAGCGAAGCCTCACCGCTGCTCCCTCCCTCCTCTCAGACTGACCATCAGATGCTGGCCATCAGTCCAATAAAACAAAATATTATATATATATATATATATATATATACAGTTGAAGTCGGAAGTTTACATACACTTAGGTTGGAGTCTCGTTTTTCTCATTTTTCAACAACTCCTGAAGGAAACAGGTACAAAAGCATCTATATCCACAGTAAAATGAGTCCTATATCGATAACCATAACCTGAAAGGCTGCTCAGCAAGGAAGAAGCCACTGCTCCAAAACCGGCATAAAAAAGCCAGACTACGGTTTGCAACTGCATATTCCCTTTCAAATCCTTGAAGGATACACACTTTTGGAGAAATGACAGATTATTGGGATGCAACCTGTGTGTGTGTGTGTGTGTGTGTGTGTGTGTGTGTGTGTGTGTGTGTGTGTGTGTGTGTGTGTGTGAAGGGGGCGGGGTCTGAAGCAAAGCTGACCTTTGCGATGAGGTCAATGAGGGGTGTGGCTCCCAGCTCCTCGATGCGCTGCTCGTTGAGACAGGACAGGTAGTAGAACTGAGTCTTCTTCTCGGCGTCACTGCTGGAGTTGAACGTGCCGTTCTCTAAAGAAGTAGAGAAAAAGAGGGAGAGGGAAGAAGATGAAAAGTTGGATGAGGAGGAGGAGAACAGAGGCTAATGTGATTGTGTGACATGCTGACCAAACCAGACGCATGCTTGTTGATTTTGTACCGCAGGTTGAGATATCAAAACAAACTCTGAACCAATTATATTAATTTGGGGACAAGTTGAAAAGCATTAAACGTTTATTGCAATTTAGCTAGCTAGCTTGCTGTTGCTAGCTAATTTGTCCTGGGATATAAACATTGGGTGGGTATTTTACCTGAAATGCACAATGTCTTCTACTCCAACAATTAATCCACAGATAAAACGGTAAACCGGGGGGAGATGGTGAGCAGCAACATGTAAAGACGCGTTTTCTTGGTGCTCCGATCCAGGGCGAACAATTTACTATTAATAGCTCCCCACCATGTTAATTTTGTAACAATTTGGAATCAAACCCAATTTTCTAAATCTGTCTTTTTTCCCTGAAATATTTGGCCTTCTAATCGTAAAATGTCGAGACAATAACGGCCGTGGGCCACAAAGGAGCAGGCCTCTGCTGAAGCCTCGGGCTCATCTGACACGGACGCTGATCCCTTCGACCTATCATTACATCTGAACAGACTGTGCTGGCTAAGGTGGAGTCATTATCCACCGACCTATCCGCACAAATAGCTATTCTCGCCACCGAGGTCAACATAAAGTTCGACTCCGTTAACAAAGACTTGGCGCGACATGACACCCGTCTGAATAGCCTGGTAGATGGCGCAAATATTTACTCAGACAAAGTGGTGACACTGGAAGAGCAAGTCACCCAGCTATCATCAGATGTCGTCAAACTCAATTCCAAGGTCGAGGACCTTCAGAACAGACAGCGCCGGTGGAACGGTCGCATTTTCGGCGTGAGAGATGGACTCAAGACCGTAGGCGGAAGGCGGCCTACCCTGTCCATAGCTAAACTGCTACAGAAGATTCTTGGCCTCGATTACGCCCCCACCCTTGACCATGAGCACAAAAGCATACAGTCTGCACCGAAGAATGGGTATCCGCCCAGACCCATAGTAGTTCAATTCCACTACCTTCAGGAGAAGGAGGATGTCTTCCGTAAGGCAGCGAGAGCGGCACCCATAACCCACAATGGCCAAAATATTCACATTTACCCGGACTACACGGCGGCAGTCATGAAGAAGAGGTCAGTCAACGAGGTGGCTCCTACACCACTGTCTGGACACCAAGTTCGGCATTCTTTACCCAGCTGTACTGAAGATCACTACTCCCTTCTTAGACACAACCAAGGCCAAAGAATACTTTGTCGCGCACCTACATCCACAGGAGGACAGGCAACATAATACTAACTAGCCATTGTGGGCACATACTGTGACCCTGCTCTAGCCATGCTAACGCGACCAAGGACCAACTAGTGAATTCATATCTTGATTAGAAACGTGCCTCCACCCTGCTGCCCCCCCAAAAAATTCATCCAGTTACTTAACGTTATGAACAAGGATGGTATGTATAGGGTGACATATTCTCACAAGGACAATATAGTTTGAATAGTATTTTATTTACAATACATGGCACAATTAGCTTTTACCAACTAGCTGGCGCTGTACTGCAACGTTGCTAGGTGGCAGGGTAATAATTAGCCAAGTTGCTACCTAAGGGGGACGACGACATATACCCCTAGGGGGGGGCGACATATACCACATTTTATATATATTGCTTTATTATACTTTAAAAGTTATGTTAGATAACTGAGGTGGTTCCCTCCAGAATCCCTTCCGTCGGTTTAAACTTGATTACGTTCGCCCTGGATAGAGCTCTACAGAGGTTCAGTTTAACATGGTAGCATTTTTGCTCTAGTCTAGGAGAGGTAAATGCAGCCTTCCAACAGGGGGAAGGCCAGCATAGGGGTCCAAGGTTTTCTTCTGGGTATTTTGTTGTTTTTAGCAGTTTTTTTATTTTCTTTATATTTTATTACTCTGACCTTTCAGCACACTAGCCATGTGATCGTACTAACATTCATTTCTGATTACTATGACTAATTCAAATACTCTAGGCTCCACATGCTTTATCAGCTGGAACGTGAAAGCAATTAACCAGGTGGTCAAGTGTAGCCATGATAAACTAAAGAGAGGATGGGTAGACCAAATAGTTCACTCCAACTTTGGTGCTAAGGCCAGAGGGGCAGCCATCCTTATCAGAAAACGCACCCCGTTTGTCTCCTCCAAAGAAATGTCAGATACTAACGGCAGATATATTATAGTGATGGGGAAATTGTTTAGCACACTGGTTATTCTGACTAACCTCGATGGCCCTAATTGGGATGAAGCTCAATTTTTCTCTGACCTCATCGCAACACCTCCCGACCTTAACTCTCATCATTTGATATTGGGCGGAGAGTTCAATTGTGTATTGCATCCAAGTCTAGACAGATCCAGACCGAAGCCCAACAATATGATTTCAAAATCAGTTGCAGTAATCAACTCATTTCTAGAATCCTATAATTTTTCTGATCAATGCAGGAGGAGCAATCCCACTACTAAACAGTACTCCTTTTTCTCTCCAGTACACCGCTCATACTCTAGGATTGACTTTTTCCTGCTGGACAATAGAATAATTCCTTATGTAACTAATAGCCAATATCACAGCATCGTTATCTCAGACCATAGCCCTGTCCAGCTAGATATTCGCTTTCCGGACAGAACTGTGTCACAATGCACGTGGCGACTTGACAAACGACTATCCTGTAGTGCCTTTAAAAAATACATATCAGATCAACTGCACCCCTGACGTGTCTCACTCTACTGTGTGATAGTCGTTAAAAGCATTTCTAAGGGGCCGAATTATTTCATACACAGTATGACAACAAACAGCACACCAAAAATTTATCGGAGCCACACTACCGTTCAAAAGTTTGGCGTCACTTAGAAATGTCCTTGTTTTTGAAAGAAAAGCACATTCTTTGTCCATCCAGTTTGCGCTGTTCTTTGAGGGGAGTAGTACACAGCGTTGTCCGAGATCTTCAGTTTCTTGGCAATTTCTCGCATGGAATAGCTTTCATTTCTCAGAACAAAAATAGACTGACGAGTTTCGGGAAGAAAATACTTTGTTTCTGTTCATCCTGTAATCGAACCCACAAATGCTGATGCTCCAGATACTCAACTAGTCTAAAGAAGGCCAGTTTAATTGCTTCTTTAATCAGGACAACACTTTCAGCTGTGCTAACATAATTGCAAAAGGGTTTTCTAATGATCAATGATCCTTTTAAAATGATAAACTTGGATTAGCTAACACAACGTGCCATTGGAACACAGGAGTGATGGTTGCTGATAATGGGCCGCTGTACACCTGTGTAGATATTCCATAAAAAAATCAGCCGTTTCCAGGTACAATAGTCATTTACAACATTAACAATGTCGACACTGTATTCCTGATCAATTTGATATTATTTTAACGGACCAAAATGTATTTTCTTTAAAAAACAAGGACATTTCTAAGTGGCCCCAAACTTTGGAACGGCATTGTATCTCAACTCATTCTAGATGTGGACAGATATGCCTCTTCTCCGACTACTGATACACCAATCGGGAATTTGACAATCTTTCCACCAAACAAACGGAGCAGCTTCTGTTTAAGTCGAGGCAGAAATTCTATGAACACGGAGAGAAAGCTGGCAAGCTGTTATCTCACCAGCTTCCACAATCCGCTGCCAGCAGCACCATACCTGAAATCTGTGTTGCAGCCGATTTAACTTCTACCAATCCCAAAGAAATCAACAATCAATTTAAGCAATTCTATTCTGCTCTTTACTCGTCAAAGGCTCTTCCTGACACATCTCCTATGCATGCATTTCTAGACAATCTGGACATCCCACGTCTCAACTCAGATGAACAAACCAACATGGATGCCTCAATAAGTGATAATGAACCTACTCTGGCAATCCAGTCCATGCAGAGCAGTAAAAGCCCCTGGGCCTGATGGCTTCCCTATTGAATTTTATAAAGCATTCTCCTCTAAATTATCCCCTATCCTCTGCTAGTCAGGAACTGCCACAGACACTTACTCATGCGACTATTTCGGTTTTGCTTAAAAAAAGACAAGAATCCCTAGACTGTGGCTCACACCGCCATAAAAGCCTTTTGTGCTGCGATTATAAAATTCTCAATAAGGTCCTCTTACACCCTTTAGAGACAGTGATGCCAAATATAATTAGCTCTGACCAAACCGGATTTATCTCAGGTAGGCAATCTTTATATAATATGCGCCGGCTATTTAATATTCTTTATTCTACCCACTCAACTCTACAGTCAGAGGTTGTCATCTCTCTTGATGCTGAAAAGGCTTTCGACCGGGTTGAGTGGGAATATCCATTTACAGTACTAGAGAGATTTGGTTTGGTCCGTTATTCCTTTCCTGGATTAAGATTTTGTACTCGTCCCCAGTGGCTTCTGTTCGCACCAACAATGTTACCTCCAGCTACTTCCCTCTCCACAGGGGGGCCAGGCAGGGTTGCTGTTTATCCCCTTTCCTGTTTGATATGGCTATTGAGCCTCTTGCTATCGCCCTGTGGGCGGAGGAGAGGATTAAGGGAATATTAAGGGGCAACATAACTCACAAGGTGTCCTTATATGCAGACAATCTTCTTTTATACATCTCTAACCCTGTGGATTTTATACCCTCTCTCTTGGACATGGTACAAGGTTTTGGGACATTCTCTGGTCTCGATGCTACCTCCTCTCCTTGGTAGAGCAACATGCTCAATGCCTGTGTATTCCAGGGAGGATACAACAATGCAACAAATACATTGATCATCTCAGCAAGGTTTTACCCGTGATCGTGGAGCTGGGGGGAAGTGGAACTAAAATGTAGCAGAGATGTACAGTAGTTTAAATAAACATCTGCATTTTGAAAGAGTATTTTTATCATTATTTTATTAACAAAAGCATAAAGATGTTGATGAACAAATACTGTACAATATATGCTTATCCGACATTGTGCGGTTGCATGAGGTTCGGAGCTAGAAATGTTACTTTAGAGCACTTGATACATTGCAAGTTGGGGGGATTTTTTTGTTTTACACCTAGCCGAGCTATTAGACTATCCTTTTTTAAATAAATGGAGGTATGAAGAGTCTATTGTCCTGTTAATAGCCCATCATGGAAACCTTGTTTGCAGAATTCACAGCCTGCTACGCTTGTGAACAACAAAATGTCCCCAGCTGTCCATCCCTACTGTAAATAATAAAGCATCTATAGTGGTACAAATATATGATTGAATTCGTTTTTTTTGTGTGCTTTTTTAAAAACACATACCTTTCAATTTTATACTAACAGGTGGTTGCCATGGTGAATAATCCAATAATAATTGGTATGACACGGCTCTCGGAACTCACTAAATGCAAATACTTGCAGATCAATAAAATGTCCCTGTGGATCTAATTAAAATTTAGAGGATTGGAGGATTCTAAATGAATATCTAAAGGGACTTTTATACAATGATTTTGCAGGTTTAATAATTAATGAATATATTTGTTGGGGTTGATGCATTTTTCGTTAGGGCAAATCTGCTATGTGATATTGAGTTAGAAATGTAAAACCTTACATGTAAAATGTAAGCCCCTAAGAGGCCTTTATATCATTATAATGCAGGGTTAATAATAATAATAATTGTTCGGCTTGAAGTCGTGCACAATTCATTCATTTAGGTAAAGACACATTAGCGCCTTGGGACCCAAAAGCATAATCATCCCTCTAACTCCCCCTTGCGGTGGTCTGGAGCAGTGGTTCCCAAATGTTTTATAGTCCCGTACCCCTTCAAACATTCAACCTCCAGCTGCATACCCCCTCTAGTACCAGGGTCAGCGCACTCTCAAATGTTGTTTTTTGCCATCATTGTAAGCCTGCCACACACACACTATACATTTATTAAACATAAGAATGAGTGTGAGTTTTTGTCACAACCTGGCTTGTGGGACGTGACAAGGAGCTCTTATAGGACCAGGGCACAAATAATAATAATCAATAATTTTGCTATTTATTTAAAATTGTGAATAAATCACCACGGGTTAATGAGAAGGGTGTTTTAGAAAGGATGCACATAACTCTGCAATGTTGGGTTGTATTGGGGAGATTCTCAGTCTTAAATCATTTTCCACACACAGTCTGTGCCTGTATTTAGTTTTCATGCCAGTGAAAGTCGAGAATCCACTCTCACATACACTACCGTTCAAAAGTTTGGTGTCACTTAGAAATGTCCTTTATTATCCATTAAAATAACATAAAATGGATCAGAAATACAGTGTAGACATTGTTAATGTTGTAAATGACTATTGTAGATGGAAACAGCTGATTTTTAATGGAATATCTACATAGGTGTAGAGGCCCATTATCAGCTGATACTGAACCAGTCTAAAGAAAGACAGTTTCATTGCTTCTTTAATCAGCACAACAGTTTCAGCTGTGCTAATATAATTGCAAAAGGGTTTTCTGATGATCAATTAGTCTTTTAAAATGATAAACTTCGATTAGCTAACACAACGTGCCATTGGAACACAGGAGTGATGGTTGCTGATAATGGGCCTCTGGAATATGTAGATATTCCAGATTTTTTTTGTTGCCATTTCTAGCTACAATAGTCATTTACAACATTAATAATGTGTACACTGTATTTCTGATCAATTTTATGTTATTTTAATGAACAAAAATGTATATTTTCTTTCAAAAACAAGGACATTTCTAAGTGACCCCAAACTTTTGAACGGTAGTGTAGGTACGTGGTTGCAAAGGGCATCAGTGTATTAACAGCGCAATTTGCCAAGGGTAGGATACTCCGAGTGCAGTCCGATCCATAAATCTGGCAGTGGCTTCTGATTAAATTAAATTTCAATGAGTTGCAATTTCAATGAGGCTCTCTTTTTCAGATATCGGTAAGTGGACTGGAGGCAGGGCATGGAAGGGATAACAAATCCAGTTGTTTGGGTCATCAATTTCAGGAAGGTACCTGCGTAATTGCACACCCAACTCACTCAGGTGCTTCGCTATATCACATTTGACATTGTCTGTAATCTTGAGTTCATTTGCACACAAAAAATCATACAACGATGGAAGGACCTCTGTGTTGTCCTTCTTAATGCAGACAGAGGGGAGCTCCATCTTCTTAATCATAGCCTCAATATTGTCCCGCACATTAAATATAGTTGCGGAGAGTCCCTGTAATCCTAGATTCAGATCATTCAAGTGAGAAAAAACATCACCCAGATAGGCCAATTGTGTGAGAAACTCGTCAGCATGCAAGCGGTCAGACAAGTGAAAATTTACATGCACCGGATGTAGCCAGGTATTCATCAGAACTGCACTGTGAGTGGCCTGCAGTCCCAGGTCTGGGTTGGGGCCCAAATGGCACTCTATTCCATTTATAGTGCACAAGGACCCTAGTAAAAAGCACTATAAAGGGAACAGGGTGCCATTTGGTATACATCCCTGTTCTGCCCACTTAGCAAGACAAGCTAAATCAGCTGGCCTAAAAAACCACAAAGTACTGTAAATGCTGACTAGCCTGCTCCAGTGGCATAGGCAAAAAATTGCTGTGTGGCAAGTGAAAATTAGTGTAATCACATTGCATCATTTAACACATAACACAGAATAAATGCGACCAAGAAACACCACAAATTTCCCTTGGGAAACAAGCCCGTTATTAGGCCATTTGCCAAGTAGGCAGCACAACTATAACCGCTTACAACTCCGCTGACAAAACTGGATGGCTTCCGTTTTGCAAGCTCAGACCCAACTTTGCTATTTTGTGATTATTTTGTTGTTTATTTTTACAATTTTTTCACAAAATGTATCCGCTAATATTTCTTACAACCAACAACAAATCTTGACCATCAGATCGGCAGTTATTTACCCCAATTCCGGCTTCTACTTAGACTCATCTGCCCTGGGCTCTTTCTGTAATTCCAACCCAATTTTCAGGCTACCCAAGAGGAAATGCCGGCGTTACAGAGGCAAGAGAGGGGGATCCTGGTGAGATTAAAGGCAAAGGGAAAACCGGCCACCTCTTCCCTCCATTCTACTGGCTAATGTACTGTACAGTCACTTGATAATAAGATGGATGACCTCCGATCGTAGATTTTCTACCGACTCTTGGAACTGCAATATTCTTTGCTTTTCGGAAACATGTCTCTCAGACAAGATACTTCTATGGATTCTCCATTCACTGGGTGGACAGGACAGTGGAGTCGTGGAAATTGAAGGGGGGAGGGGTTTGCCTCTTCATCAACTCCAACTGGTGTGCTAACTCCAGCACGGTGGAAGTGTCAACTCACTGTTCACCCTTCTTGGAATACCTGGTGATCAAATACCGACCCTTCTACCTCCCGAGGGAGTTTTCAGCTGTTATCGTGACTGCTGTATACATTCTACCTCAGGACAATAAAAATAACAAGCTGGCGCTTAATGAACTGTACATGGCTATAAACAAGCAGGAAACCCTACATCCAGAGGCTGCCTTTCTGGTTGCCGGCAATTTTAATTTGGCGCCCCTAAGACACGTGATACCCAACTTCCATCAACACGTCTCCAATGCCACTAGGGGCGATAAAGTCAGAGACAACTGCTACTCTACCTACAAGCAAGCATACAAGGCCCTCCCTCGTCCGCCATTCGGCAAATCAGATCATGACTCCGTACTCTTCATTAGCAAATGCAGGGGGGGTTCGCAGTACAAGAAGGCCCGCTATGACCTCCGCAGAGTCACCAAACGAGCAAAAGGACCATATAGGAATAAAGTGGAATTATATTACACAGGCTCCGACGCCCAACGCATGTGGCAGGGGCTAGAGTCCATTACGGATTACAAAGGAAGACCCAACCGTGATCTGTCTCTCTACCAGACAAACTCAATGCACACTTTGACAACAACATTGAGCTGGATGTGAGGGCCGTCACCGACTCAGAGGACTGGGCGATCTCGCCCTCCGAGGCAGATGTGAGAAGGGTCTTTAAATCAGGTCAACACCCGCAAGGTCGCGGGCCCCGACGATAGTCCAGGGTGCACTCTCAGAGCATGAGCAGATCAGCTGGCAGGCATATTCACGGTTTTCAACCTCTCCTTGTCCCAGTTTGTAATCCCCACATGTTTTAAAATGACCACAATCATCCCTGTTCCGAAGAACTCTAAGGCTTCATGCCACAATGATTACCGCCCTGTAGCACTCACTTCTGTAATCTGAAGTGCTTTGAGTGGCATACCGCCCCAATAGAGCCATAGATGACGCAATCTCAATTGCTCTCCACACTGCCCTCACCCACCTAGATAGGCATTCCTCTTATGTGAGAATGTTGTTCATTGACTACAGCTTAGTGTTCAACACCATTATCTCCTCCAAGCTTAGGACTCTGGGTCTGAACACCTCCCTCTGCAACTGGATCCTGTACTACCTGACGGGTCGACCCCAGGTGGTGAAGGTAGGCAACATCACCTCCACCATGCTGACCCTTAACACAAGGGCCCCACAGGGGTGTGTTCTTAGTCCCCTCCTGTACTCCCTGTTCACGACTGTGTGGACATGCACAACTCCAACATCATCATCAAGTTTACTGACGACACGACGGTGGTAGGCCTGATCACCTGAGTCAGCCTACAGGGAGGTCTGTGACCTAGCAGTGTGGTGCCAGAGCAACAACTTCTCCCTCAACATCAGCAAGACCAAGGAGCTGATCGTGGACTACAGGAAACGGGGGGCGAGCACGTCCCCATCCACATCAACAGGGTGGCAGTGGAGCAGGTAGACAGCTTCAAGTTCCTCTGTGTCCAAATCACTAAAGACTTAAAATGATCCAAATACACACGCACAGTCGTGAAGAAGGCTCGACAGGGCCCCTCCCCCTCAGGAGGTTGAAAAAGTTTGTCATGGTCCCTCAAATCCTGAAAAGGTTCTACAGCTGTACCACAGAGCATATTGACCTGCTGCATCACTGCTTGGTATGGCAATAGCACTGCCCTCGATCGCATGACGCTACGCTACAGAGGGTTGTGCGGACAGCCCAGTACATCACTTGGGCCGAGTTCCCTGCCATCCAGGACCTCTATATCAGGCGGTGTGAAAAGAAGGCTCAGAAAAATTTCAAAGACCCCAACCGCACACTATTTTCTGTGCTGCCACACGGCAAGATGTACCGGTCAGTGGTGACCTGTCATCCAGGGCCTGTTTTGGGCCCCATCTGTTTAGCTAAATATAAATGTTATTTTGGCATTAATGTGTGTCACATTAGTTTGCAAACAATGTAAAAAAAAAAAAAAGATTTATTGAGTTATTAAAGTTAATACAATACAAACATGGTCTCTTTTTTGCTTTCTTGAGTAAGGGAGCTCCAAAATGCAGGTGTTTCAGCCTAGCTCAGTGCTTTCTGTGGTGGTGGGGCAGGCAGCGGAAAATACGGAGCATATGGGTTGGTAATGTTCTCTAGTTGCGCCGTGATTGGATCAGTGTTCTGTCACTACGTAACGGCAACATCTCCGGGGAGAGCTCGAAAATTCAAGCCCCTTGGGTGCTGCCAGAGTTACATTAGAAGTGCCCATCCAAGAAGGCTCAAGGTCATTGGCAACAGATAAAATTATGTGAAATCACGTTATACCTACCATAGCATTGATTGGACTGATCATGTCAACATCATACTCTCTAAACCTTAGCTAGCAAACTAGAAAAGCAGTCGTCATCATGAATCATGTCGACAATTTACTGGCAAATCCTGTTCAATCCTTGTCATGTGAAGAGAAATTCTAGATAAAATGTATCGGTGCTCATTGGCCATTAACATTACACAAGGAAATCACAAATTCAACAATGAAGGAATCGGTGGCTAACTGTAAGCTTTGCAAAGCAATCACTAGCCTGCTTCAGTCGAGTGGGTGTGTGGTCCAAGTCTGGGTTTAAGGGTCTCTTTTTTTCAAGCTTAAAAGGCTAAACATTCACATCATGGGCCAGAAAAGGTTGAATACATTGGACAATGCAGTTAATTCAGCATGACTTCTGCCGTGTTCAAAACAACTGGAAACTCTGAAATGGGAAATCTCAGTAATCTCAGAAAAAAATGAGCTCCGACTGGGAAAATACATTTTGAACAGTCATCCAACTCGGAATTCCAAGTCGGGAACTCTGACCTCTTTCTAGAGCTGCGACCTGAAGATCACTAACATCATGATTCAACATAGTTTTTTTCCAGAGTTCCCAGTTGTCTTGAAAGCACCATAAATCCAGAGAATGCCAGACTTTGATGACAAAGTTTGATGACAACATTTGCCCACAAGCAGGACCGCCGCGTCCAAAAATGTATTGTATGCTGCTGCATAATCACGTAATATGTCAGGGAGATATGTATACTGTAGCTAAGAAAGTAATACTAAGTGTATGTTGTGTAGTAAGCTGTTAGTAGCCCATGTGCCTCAACTTAATAATTTGGTCCCTTTTTCCCCTCTTAACTTAGCCTACTTTCCTGACATGGTGGTGCACATGTAGCCTATAGTCTGTTTTAGAGAAAGGTAATCATTGAATTTTGTAAGAGCTTTCATTGTCTGCTTATATGCCCCCTTTAATTATCCTACGGTTCTGACTTGGTGTACAGGGAGAATACTGTAAGAACGGCCCATGTTCTGAATGTTCTGTCGCTGTAGATTTAAAAAATGCTGAACAAATAGTTATATTGACTATGTCCATCCTATCTCACTCATTAATGTCTTAAATCGAGATTAAGGAGTGCCTCTTATCCGCTCGCCGTTCCCTTATGCCATAGTAGTACATCTCAATTGTCAGTCGAAACCACATTTGTTTAAGCAAGTCAACCATATCAGCTATGTTTTTTTAAAGGCAGTACATGAGGCTGAATGAACTGTTTCACTGCAAGACAAGGCTCCGCTGATAGCCAGGTGTAGGATTCACTCCATGGTGCTGAAAACAAAGCTCTGCTGTTGGGAAAGCTTTATGTAGGCCCTAACAGTTTTTGGGCACCGCTTGTCACCGTTATAGTGGAATGAATGTATTGTTTAGTGTTGTGTTGTCTAGTGACTTTGCTGGCATTAATCCCCCCAAAAATTGGGGGAGTTTGCCTCACCAACATTTACATGCTAAAATCGCCACTGGTACCAATGCATCAAGTCTGACACCAACAGGCTCTTGAACAGCTTCTATCCCCAAACAATACAACTGATAAATAGCTAACATAATAGCTACACGGACCGAGATTACCTTGTATCTTTATTGACCTTTAATTTCAAAATTTGCACTGTCTCTATGCACTCTCACATGGCCCTACACACTCACACACACTGTCACTCCAACACACACAAACACTCACTGTAACGGTTTCTCTCCTCCTCTTCGTCTGAAGAGGAGGAGTAGGGATCAGACCAAAATGCAGCGGGTTATGAAGACATAATGAATATTTATTAACAGAAACGACGAAACACGAAAACTCTTTAACAAACTACAAAACAAATAAACGACGTAGACTGACCTAAAACATGAGAACTTACAAATACACGAAGAACGCACGAACAGGTACAGACTACAAACCAACGCTACAGTCCCGTGTGGTACGAACATACATACAGACACGGAAGACAATCACCCACAAACAAACAGTGAGAACAGCCTACCTTAATATGGTTCTCAATCAGAGGAAACGTCAAACACCTGCCTCTAATTGAGAACCATATCAGGCAACACATTAAACCCAACATAGAAACACAACACATAGAATGGCCACCCAGCTCACGTCCTGACCAAAAAACAAAGGATTAACACAATAACTAGGGTCAGAACGTGACACTCACTCCATAATTTTCTCACTCACACATAATATGCAAATACATTTATACTGACTCTACACACCTGCACACCCACTCACATACAAACTGCTGCTACTCTGTTTATCTTATATCCTGTTACCTAGTCACCTTACCCCAATACATATCTACCTTCATCACTCCAGTATCCCTGCACATGTAAGTATGGTATTGGAACGGACTATTTCCTGTATATGGAATGCTTACTTACTTACTTTATTGTGCATTTCATATTTCTTATATCTCATGTGTTTTTTTCAAGTAATACATTGTTATTGATTATTGCATTGTTGCCTTCTGAGTTTGCAAGAAAGGCATTTCACTATACTTGCGCATGTGACAATAAAACTTGAAACTTTACTGTACGAGTCAAACACTAAACAAACATAATGAAATAGGCTACACAACATCAAAGGCGTTGCGTGAGTTCCATGTTTGGGGAAGCAGCTTAGCCCCAGCTAGAGGAAAACAGTTTAAGAGGATCCTGGAAAAAATATGCCTTTTATAAACACATTTCATGCAATTCTATGACGTACTACATGTATGGAATCATCATCAGAATCCTTAATAATAGGCATACTACAAAAACTACAGGGTAGGCCTAATCTGCTGATACTGACAAATTAATTGAGGTAATATATATATGTACGTAGAGTTATTAAAGTGACGATGCATAGATAATAACAGAGAGTAGCAGAAGCGTAAAAGGGAGGGGGCAATACAAATAGTCTGGGTAGCCATTTGATTAGATGTTCAGGAGTCTTAAGGCTTGTGAGTAGAAGCTGTTTAGAAGCCTCTTGGACCTAGACTTACGGTACCAAGCTCTGGTACCGCTTGCCGTGCGGTAGCAGGGAGAACAGTCTATGACTAGGGTGGCTGGATTCTTTGACACTTTTTAGGGCCTTCCTCTGACACCGCCTTGTATAGAGGTCCTGGATGGCAGGAAGCTTCGGCCATACACACTACCCTCTGTAGTGCCTTGCGGTCGGAGGCCGAGCAGTTGCCATTCCAGGCAGTGATGCAACCACTCAGGATGCTCTCGATGGTGCAGCTGTAGAACCTTTTGAGGATCTGAGGACCCATGCCAAATATTTTCAGTTTCCTGAGGGGGAATAGGTTTGGTCGTGCCCTCTTCACGACTGTCTTGGTGTGCTTGGACCATGTTAGTTTGTTGGTGATGTGGACACCAAGGAACTTGAAGCTCTCAACCTGCTCCAATACAGCCCTGTCGATGAGAATGGGGGCATGCTCGGTTCTCATTTTCCTGTAGTCCACAATCATCTCCTTTCTCTTGATGACATTGAGGGAGAGGTTGTTGTCCTGGCACCACACGGCCAGGTCTCTGACCTCCTCCCTATAGGCTGTCTCGTTGTTGTCAGTGATCAGGCTGTTGTGTCATCGGCAAACTTAATGATGGTGTTGGAGACGTGGGAGTACAGGAAAGAACTGAGCATGCAATGCTGAGGGGCTCCCGTGTTGAGGATCAGCATGGCGGATGTGTTGTTACCTACCCTTACCACCTGGGGGCAGCCTGTCAGGAAGTCCAGGATCCAGTTGCAGAGGGAGGTGTTTAGTCCCAGGGTCCTTAGCTTATTGATGAGCTTTGAGGGCACTATGGTGTTGAATGCTGAGCTGTAGTCAATGAATAGCATTCTCACATAGGTGTTCCTTTTGTCCAGGTGGGAAAGGGCAGAGTGGAGTGCAATAGAGATTGCATCATCTGTGGATCTGTTAGGGCGGTATGCAAATTGGAGTGTGTCTAGGTTTTCCGGGATAATGGTGTAGATGTGTGCCATGATTAGCTTTTCAAAGCACTTCATGGCTACAGACGTAAGTGCTACGGGTCGGTAGTCATTTCGACAGGTTACCTTAGTGTTCTTGGGCACAGGGACTATGGTGGTCTGCTTAAAACATGTTGGTATTACAGACTTGGACAGGGAGAGGTTGAAAATGTCAGTGAAGACACTTTCCAGTTGGTCAGCGCATGCTCGCAGTACACGTCCTGGTAATCCGTCTGGCCCTGCGGCCTTGTAAAATGTTGACCTGTTTAAAGGTCTTACTCACATCGGCTGCAGAGAATGTGATCACACAGTCGTCCGTAACAGCTGGTGCTCTCATGCATTTTTCGGTGTTATTTGCCTCAAAGCGAGCATAGAAGTGGTTTAGCTCGTCTGGTAGTTTCTTGTCACTGGGCTGCTCTCGGCTGTGCTTCACTTTGTAATCTGTAATGGTTTGCAAGCCCTGCCACATCCGATGAGCGTCCGAGCCGGATCTTAGTCCTGTGTTGACACTTTGCCTGTTTGATGGTTCGCTAAGCTAAATTCCAGCTATGTTTGTTGACATCATTCTGGTTGTCATGTAAACATTTATCAGACCAAATATGTTATAACAAAACGAGGTGAAGGGATAGTTCACTCAACTGATTTAAATTGTAACTATCGTTACTCAGGGTTGACAGTTCAGACCCCCTTTCCAGGAGTTTTATTTTTATTTTGCTTTTAATCTTAGGTCGCTAACTTACGTTTTGTTTTTTGTCAGCACAACCTGCTATTCTGACTGGTTTATGAGATGAGTTTGGCTGTGGATGTTTTCTGTGTGATGTTTAGATGATGAAGTTCGCATTAATCTTTTACATTACAACACCTTCATTCCCATCAGTACAAAACATTGTTTCGATGCTTTTCAGACACGTTTAGACACTCAACTGTCACCAAATTGTGCCCCTAATCAGCAGATGACTTCCATATTTTGATATGGTAATACGGTATGTTTGTGCATGTGTGTATTGTGTACATGTGTTTGGTTCCAACTCACCCAGCAGGTGTTTAAGGACAGCCTGGTTCTGGTCCCAGATGCTGTTAAAGGTGCTCCAGCGAGAGCGTCCATCAGGGAGGGGGTTCTTGCGGACCCAGCCCCCGCAGGCATACTGGTAGAAGTCTTGGCAGGGGTCGGCGCTGCGGTCCAGGGCCTCTACGATCTTACTGGCCACCGTAATACAGGCCTCGGTCAGACACAGGCTCCGCGCTGAGTCTGGTGTCAAGGTAGAAAAACAGAATTCTGTAATGCTTTATAAAGCCTGCTGGTATAATGATTCATGATGTTGTTATAATGCATTGTCACAAGACTTTTGTCACAAGCATGTATGACCCCATAACGTCTTAATAATCATTCATAACGACACTGCTAAACACCAGCCAGATGAAATGTTGATACACAGAGAGACCATAACATATTATAAGCCGTATTATAAAGACGTAACACGTGTGTGTGTGTGTGTGCTTATGTCTGAGTGTGTGTATTTGCATGCGTGCGTGAGTGCGTGTAACCAAAAGCCTCTCACCTTTGTTGTAGCGTATGCCCAGTGTGACGGCACATCCGAACAGGGCGAGGAGAGAAGCAAGCAGCACGCCAGCCAGCACCACCTCCATCTGCGTCCTCCTGCCCAGGGGACTGAGGAGCTGGATGCCGCCCTTCCGGAAGCCAACCTGTGGAAATACATGAGTCAGAGACAGAAGAGAGGATGGGATGGGATGACATCACAAGTACCACAGACATAGTCAAGAGGGCCTCCATTCATGCAGAGCTGTGGTGGAGTTCTAACACTCCCTGCACATGTCACATATACAAATCTCCCCATTGGAGACCGGGGTTTGATTCCTCACCCTTCCTACAGTTTTTTCCCACCTGCCTGATTATATAAAAAAATATATATATATTTTAAGCCTCCATTCCTCTTTCCGAGTGACTTTCTAATGAATGAAATACCGCTATGAAGTTAATCTCGGAACCGAGAACCCAATTTCGCATGATCACTGGCCAGCTCTCGATTTGGCATTCACTCTGTCACGAGGCACTACTATGAAGTATCAATTTAGTGTAGTTAAAAATAAAAAATCTAACAATGACATTTTTTTGCACTTAGTAAGGGTTGATGTGGGGGTTGAACTCGGTCTCGGGTGGGGATTAAAAATAAATACGAAATTACTAGCACTAACTTTGCTGATAGCTACTTTTTTGAGGAACAATTAACTTACTATAACTGAGATATGTAGTTGTCCCACCTATGTCACACCCTGATCGGTTTCACCTGTCTTTGTGCTTGTCTCCACCCCCCCAGGTGTCACCCATCTTCCCCATTATCCCCTTTGTATTTATATCTGTGTTCTCTGTTTGTCTGTTGCTAGTTCGTCTTGTCTTGTCAGGTCTTACCAGCGTGTTTCCGTTTTCCTGTTTTCTCAAGTTTCTGTTTCCTAGTTTCCCCGGTTCTGACTATTCTGCCTGCCCTGAGCCTACCTGCCGTTCTGTACCTTACTGACTCTGCCCTAGATTACGGACTTCTGCCTGCCCTTGACCTGTCTTTTGCCTGCCCCCTGTTTGGATCAATAACCATCTGTGATTCTAGCTGTCTGCATCTGGGTCTTATCCTGAGTTCTGATAACCTAGCCGTCGTAAGATGAATTCACTAACTGTAAGCTGCTCTGGATAAGAGCGTCTGCTAAATTACTAAAATGTCAATTTAAAATGGGAGTAGTATACAGTATGTGACTCAGACTGACATTAAAGTCTGAAAGACACTTCCTAATCGGATAAGCCAGGAGTATGTTTTGCTTGCACGAACATTATGATCACTTGCCTGAAAATGTCAATGAGCTATTTACACCCAGAAGTGCCATATACACTGAGTATACCAAACATTAAGACCACATTCCTAATATTGGGTTACACAATCCATGTCTCAATTGTCTGAAGGCTTAAAAATCCTTCTTTAACCTGTCTCCCTTTATCTACACTGATTGAAGAGGATTTAACAAGTGACATCAATAAGGGATTATAGCTGTCACCTTGATTCACCTGGTCAGTCTATGTCATGGAAAGAGCAGTGTTCCTAATGTTTTGGAATGATTTGTATTTTGGTTGTTATCAGTAAAACAATTCTCAGAGCAGACTCAACTTTCCCAACTGCCATAAATGCTATAAATTGTTTCACTTAAACAATGAGGAGGAACCAGAAATGTCAGTTTTAGGCTATTGGAATTCTTTGCCGTTTGGTTTTAACTTGTTTTATTACCTGCCCAATGGGGCAACCACAGAACAGGCTCAACTTGCTCAACAGCTCAGTTCAATTGCTATAGGCAATAAGGCAACCCTTAATGGCAATCCCTGTTACTAGCCAGGAGCGTTACCGCTGAACCACAGGCTCTGCACACATTACATACCTAAAGGTAATGTACTACTACTGTTTATCTGCAGTGATAATCAACTGAACCTTCTACACACTTTTCCTCTGACAATAATGTCCTCTTAAAAACCAGTACTGTACATCTATGTGTCACTGGGAGTATATATGATGACACTTAGTTCTGACTGTTTACAATGACATTTCAAGGACCAAATTCAAGAGAAAGCAAGAGACAGACATGACAAATCCATTGTTCACAACAACAACAAAAAAAACTATATTTTCCAACTATTTTCCCCTTTCTAGTCTTCCTTTTTTATGGTTTCCCACATAACATCATACTTTCATGAAGTATTTTCTGTTTCTCATTGTTGGGCTAATCTAACAGGAGTTTAAGCCCAGATTCTGTGTAATTATGCTCCGGGGGGAAGTTTCCCATAAGTACCTTAACCATTAGTGGGGGAAATGAAAAACTGACCCCTGATCGGCGTACAAGTCGAATTCACCCTAGTTCTATAATAACACACTGACATTGTGTGGGCTCTCCATTTTCATTGACCTCTGACCCCCACACATCAACCAATGAGCTCAGACTGACCTCCACACTGTCCGGAGACATGCCCCCATCGGCTGGGTTGTCTGCAGCCTCCTCCTCCTCAAACGTTGCGCGCATGTAGCTGGACATCTGCATAGGGAAGAAAGGAAGAACAGAGAGTTAGCGTCAGTAATAATAGGAGAGAATTTTTTTTTTTAAATAAGAGAAAGAGAGTAAGCAGTGCAGAGAAGTTACAGGACTTCACATCAGTACCGACTTGGAATGAAGGAATGTATTAGAGAAAACAACCAGGCCACCCATGAGAGAAAGGAAGAAGAATGGAAAAAGGAGAGATCCCCCTGCGGTTTCTCGTCCCTGCCATTCCTTCACACTGCATTACCCCCTCTTCACACACTAAGGTGTGTGTGTGTTTAGTGATGGAAAACAGAACACAGGAGTATGTGTTTGTATGTCCTGATCTTGATGTGTTCGGTGAAACTTGCTGATGATAGTCATTTCTGTCCTTTGTGGAATGATCCTCATGTGACTACTACGTCCTCTGTAGCATGGTCATCTAGTGACTACCCGGTTCTTTGTAACATGGCCCTCTTATGAGTGGCCCCTGAGCCAGACACCCCCCACTCAGAACAGAGCAGCAGGCTAAATACAGGAGCGTCAGGGGATGGATCCAAATCCTTGTGTTTAATTAACCTTCTCTGGTTATAACATACCACACACAGGAAAGCACTGCACACACACACAGTGTTTATTTAACAATGGATAACTACAGTAATATTTGATTTACACAGGCAAATCTAAATAACTCTCTCATGCATTGGTTAGGTTAAAAACAACAAAAGTTAAGACAACGTAATAATTCAAAGCAGAAGTGTTAGAGGTGAAACAAATTCATTGGACCAGCGCCGGAGCGAAAATGACGGAGTGAATGGGAGCCATACAGAAAGTTCGCCATCAAAGTAAAAAATAAAACACAATCGTAGTGTATTTCAGCTAACTACTCAAACACATAGCATAACTGTTTTACTGACATTCTATTTATTTAAATGTGTAGAACAGTCTAATGCGCTGGTCTAATGAATGTGTTTATTTGCCGAATGCTCAGCATGGAATTATTACGTCGCGTTAACCTTCAGTATTTTCAACCTAGATCCATGGAAAAGAGAATCAGTGCTTCTACCTTCCCTCAATGACATTAACTGTCTTCTGTGAATACAAACATAGTTGCATAGAAACACCAGCGCCCTCCACACCAAAGCCCTTAACAGACCACATACCTCCGCCAGTTAAAAGCACTCTCCTCATCACACAGATAACTCCATAACAGTCTCTGTATGACACTAAGTCTAAGAATGCCCTCGTGCTAGACTGGCTTGTACGGAAGACGAGCTCGGGGATGACATTCCAAACGATGAACTTCCCGACTCATCTCAACAACATTCTCTCGAAAGGTAAATGTTAGGTTCCATCTGTGACCCGTTCCAACCCTTTTAGATCCTACAGTGGGGAGGGTCGTAAATGGGCCGCTGTCTCCATGAGAACGTTACTCATCGACAAGGCTCAGAAGGAGCACACTATGATAAGCACAACGTGTCCCTTCTGAAGGTAGTTTGGAAACACTTCCCTGTAAGAACCATTCCAGCTGGCAGAATTTGGAACGTGACGTCTTCATGACAACATTTGCTGGTTGGAAAAGAAACCATATAAACAACGTGGGATGGAAAAGACATATTTTGGTTGTTATCAGGTCATAAAACCAGAAAAAGATGTTAACAAAATGTCCTTATACAACTAGTATCCAATCCAACAGATGACGTCATAAAAAATGTCACTGCAACTGGTTTTGCCCCCTGGGATATTACACTGATTCACCAGACACGTTACGCCCCATATCCTCTTTTTTTCTTTCTCTCCCTCTCACCTGTGTCGGTTTGTCTAGGGGACATTTCTACTTTTCCGAGAAGAGCTATTCCTCGGTATCTGATCATCTATGTCGGTTAGTTTCGCACTGTAATCATACTGTACTGTCACATGACGATCAACCAACACGAGAACATTCTGCTTAGTACGTTTTTCCTTAGACATGCTCCCCCCCCCCCCTCTCTCTCTCAACCATACACACAATGAACATCTTCCTCTGCCTAACATTGTTCTGGATGTCCCCAGCTAGTGAATCCTCTAAAAACAACACACGTAAACAAAAACAACAAATCCCAAACCCGTGTATAACGAGACAAAACAAACTAAAAAGGGGAGCACACTAGCTTAAAGAGACATAAAACAACAACAGTTCCTCACCAGAAGCAGTCACACACACACACACACTTGCTGTTTGTAGATATTCTCACAATGGTCCCCACCCGATGACGTTCCTCCCTTGCTCCCCTTCCAGGTTAATAAGGAATGCGACAGGAAGATAAGTTAGAATCATAAAGCAGAAGGCCGTCAGGGAGGGAGGAATTAATTGTATGATGCTGGTGTGGTGGGTGGGTGGCTGAAGGGAACCAATACATGACTAACATAGGGGGAACTGCAATACAGAGTGTGTTAGTGGTGCGTAATTGGTGGTGGTGTGTGTGTGTGTGTGTCATGTCTGTGTTTTTACTATGGATCCCATAGTAAAATGGGATCCATAGTTGGGGTCCAGCAAAATTAAGGACGTTTATACAATTTTAATACATTACAATACATTCACAGACCGTGTGCCCTCAGGCCCCTACTACAGCACTACCACATATATACAGTACAAAATGCATGTGTGTGTGTATACTGCGTATGCTATCGTGTGTGTGTGTGTGCCTGCCTATGTGTGTGTTTCTTCACAGTCCCCGCTGTTCCATAAGGTTTTTTTCATCTGTTTTTTTTTTTTTTAATCTAACTTTACTGCTTGCATGAGTTAGTCATGGCTCTATTTAGTACTGTGCACCTTCCATGGTCTGTTCTGGACTTTCTGGACTTGGGGACTGTGAAGAGACCTCGTGTGGCATGTCTTGGGGTATTTTTTAAATTATTATTATTTGGATTTTTTTCACCTTTATTTAACCAGGTAGGCCAGTTGAGAACAAGTTCTCATTTACAACTGCGACCTGGCCAAGATAAAGCAAAGCAGTTCCACAAAAACCACACAGTGTCATGGGATAAACAAACACACAGTCAATGACACAATAGAAAAACCTATATACAGCTGTCATGCATAATGTTGAGTCATCCGCATACATAGACACTCTGGCTTTCCTCAAAGCCAGTGACAATTCATTGGTGAAGATTCGTTTTTTCAAAGGGCCTAGACAGCTGCCTTGGGGAATTCCTGATTCTACCTGGATTATGTTGGAGAGGCGTCCATTAAAGAACACACTCTGTGTTCTGTTAGACAGGTAACTCTTTATCCACAATATAGCAGGGGGTGTAAAGCCATAACACATACGTTTTACCAGCAGCAGACTATGATCGATAAGGCCGCAACTGAAGTCTAACAATGTGTCTCTCTGTGTATGCGTGCATGCGTGCATGTCTGCATATGAGTATGTGCATGTGTGTGAGACACAGAGAGAGTGTGTGTACGCTGTAGATAAGACACGGAGACTGAGTTGTAGATACGACTGGGTATTATTATAGTATTCAAATCAAGTTTATTTTATATAGCCCTTCGTACATCAGCTAATATCTCGAAGTGCTGTACAGAAACCCAGCCTAAAACCCCAAACAGCAAGCAATGCAGGTGTAGAAGCACGGTGGCTAGGAAAAACTCCCTAGAAAGGCCAAAACCTAGGAAGAAACCTAGAGAGGAACCAGGCTATGAGGGGTGGCCTGTCCTCTTCTGGCTGTGCCGGGTGGAGATTATTCTTGTTGGAAACTGATGTGTGAGGATAACGGCTCAGGCTACTAAGGAAACCAACGGTTTCCAAAGTGACGATGATGGCCTATTGATAACGGTATGTGTGTGTATGCGCACCAAGGCAATGGCCACAATACAGAGGAGACAACAATGACAGCCCATTAAAGTCAACTGCTATTGGCTATTGATTGACCTGATGTAAATGTAATAGCGTGGCACTGATGTTAGCTTTGTGGATAGCCATCTGTGTAAAAAAAAAAAGATAAAAAATTCTGACAGAGACTAACATCCCTTCTCTAAAGTGAATGGCTTTACACACACACAGGCACGCGAGCAGTAGGTGACTGATATTTACTCTGGCTCCCTCTTTCTCTCTGACAACACTCACATCCTCAAAAGAGTACAACTGAATCAAGAAATGGTGCCTTGTACATTACTTTTATGAAAATCCCCTGAGACACACACACGCACACTAACAGACACACACACACACACACACTTGCACGCAAAGTACTCTCTGTATGACCTTTCTAATAGTCTACTCTCAAAATCTTCCTTCCATCCGCCCACATCACACCCATTGACCATGTTCCTCTCTCCTTTACACCACCCCCAACACTCATTTTCTCCTATCCAATCCAAAGCCATCACCACAAAATAGACTATCTTTCTAGGAATCATGTGAGCTCTATTCATGGCATTTCTATCTACAATATTCAGTGCGCTGCGTTCTCCTGATCACGACCCAGCTAGGAAAAGGATGTATGCCTGGTAAACCTTAGTCTCTTCCAACAGCCACTTCATCTATGAGTCCATAAACAAAACCCCATACTATAGATACTCAGCACACTTCATGTCCCTTGCTAGTGGGTGTATTGTTATCACATCTTAAACTGTGACTTGGTATAAGACCCAGGCTACGTACCAAATGACACCCTTTTATCTATTTAGTGCACTACTTTGACCAGAGCCCATAGGGGTCTGGTTTAGAGATCGACTGATTATGATTTTTCAACGCCGATACCGATTATTGGAGGACCAAAAAAAGCCGATACCGATTAAAATCGGCCGATTTTTATTTATATATTTGTAATAATGACAATTACAACAATACTGAATTTAACTTAATATAATACATAAATAACATCTATTTAGTCTCAAATAAATAATGAAACGTTCAATTTGGTTTAAATAATGACAGTGTTGAAAAAAAACACAGTGTTGGAGATGAAAGTAAAAGTGCAAAGCGCTGTGCTTTAAGCATTGCGAAGAGCTGCTGGCAAACGCAGGAAAGTGCGGTTTGAATGAATGCTTACGAGCCTGCTGCTGCCAACCACCGCTCAGTCAGACTGCTCTATCAAATATCAAATCATAGACTTAATTATAATATAATAAACACACAGAAATACGAGCCTTTGGTCATTAATATGGTCAAATCCGAAAACTATCATTTCGAAAACAAAATGTATATTCTTTCAGTGAAATACGGAACCGTTACGTATTTTATCGAACGGGTGGCATCCATAAGTCTAAATATTGCTGTTACAATGCACAACCTTCAATGTTATGTCATCATTATGTAAAATTCTGGCAAATGAATTACGGTCTTTGTTAGGAAGAAATGGTCTTCACACAGTTCACACTCGTAACGAACCAGGCAGCCCAAAATGCTGCATATAACCTGACTCTGCTTGCACAGAACGCAAGAGAAGTGACACAATTTCCCTAGTTAATATTGCCTGCTAACATGAATTTATTTGAACTAAATATGCAGGTTTAAAAAATATATACTTGTGTGTTGATTTTATTAAGAAAGGCATTGATGTTTATGGTTAGGTACATTGGTGCAACGACAGGGCTTTTTTCGCAAATGCGCTTGTTAAATCATCACCCGTTTGGTGAAGTAGGCTGTGATTTGATGATAAATTAACAGGCACCGCATTGACTATTTGCAACGCAGGACAAGCTAGTTAAACTAGTAATATCATCAACCATGTGTAGTTAACTAGTGATTATGTTAAGATTTATTGATTTTTATAAGATAAGTTTAATGCTAGCTAGCAACTTACCTTGGCTCCTTGCTGCACTCGCATAACAGGTAGTCAGCCTGCCACGCAGTCTCCTCGTGGAGTGCAATGTAATCGGCCGATTACCGATTGTTATGAAAACTTGAAATCGGCCCGAATTAAATCGGCCATGCCGATTAATCGGTCGACCTCTAGTCTGGTGAAAACACTATGTAAGATATACAGTAGGGTACCATTTTGGAAGTATCCACAAACAAAGAAATGCAGTAAATCCCCACAGCCATTTGTAGTGAAGAGTGATCCTGTTTTGTGATTATTATTACCGCCATTTATTTCTGGATGGGTCCATGGCCGGGGAGGACAAGCAGTCTTTTCACCGAGGCTATAATGTGAATCATGAATGTGGAGCGGCCAATCGCATAGGCTGTTGCGGGAACAGCTAGAGGGTTCAGGTGGGGTCCTAGGAACGGGGATGACACTGAACACGTGGGGCTGCTTTACTGGAAATTAGAACGCAACGGTGACAGTAGGACAGCACCTGAGAAACAATCCCCAGAACGCTGTGTGAGAAGTAAACAGTTTCTAAACATTTCCCGAACTCTGTATGCAGAGTAACTACGTAATAGACCAGCAACCTGTCCAGGGGGGATACTTGTATATCCAGCTACCTCACGCTGCAGAAACAGGAGATAGCCAGGCAGGATCCTTACTAGTCGAAAGTACAGTATATACAGAAGAAATGTAAGTTGTAAAAGCCAATTATTGTTATTATATTTTGTTATTCCGGTAAAATTTTTATGACAATTTCCCTGAGATGAATGTTGTGTATAATGCCCTATGGGCAATTCTGGCTCGGACAAGGCTTACTTACTAACATTCTAATCTAGTGTATGAGGAGTAACCAGCACACAGAACCGAAACTCAGTGAAGTGAAGTTAGGCTGAACAACACAGAGAGGCCTGCACTGCAGGGCTGGGTAACAATTGGAGTCAGTGGAAGCTGCTGAGGGGAGAACTGCTCATAATAATGTCTGGAATGGAGTGAATGTCCGTCCTCCCCTCAGCAGCCTCCATTGGTTAGAGTATGTGCAACAAATTACTATGGTAAAGGTTAGAGTTACGTTTAGGAGTTGCAATGTTCACACACACACACACACATATTCAGTACCAGTCAAAAGTTGACACCTACTCATTCAAGGGTTTATCTTAATTTCTGCTATTTTCTACATTGTAGAATAGTAGTGAAGACATCAACACTATGAAATAACACATAGGGAATCATGTAGTAACCAAAAAAAGTTTAACAAATCAAAAATGATTTTTGATTTTAGATTCTTCAATGTAGCCACCCTTTGCCTTGATGACAGCTTTGCCCACTCTTGGCATTCTCTCAACCAACTACACCTGGAATGCTTTTCCACCAGTCTTGAAAGAGTTCCCACATATACTGAGCACTGCTTTTCCTTCACTCTGTGGTCCAACTCAAACCATCTCAATTGGGTTGAGGTCGGTTGATTGTGGAGGCCAGGTCATCTGATGCAGCACTCCATTACTCTCCTTATTGGTCAAATAGCTCTTACACAGCATGGATGTATGTTTTGGGTCTTGTTCATTGTGTTGATGTTCATTGTCTTGTTGAAAAACAATTGATAATCCCACTAAGCGCAAACCAGATGGGATGGCAATGCTGTGGTAGCCTTGTTTTTAAGTGTACTTTGAATTCTAAATAAGTCATTGACACCAGCAAAGCACCCACACACCTCCGCCTCCATGCTTCACAGTGGGAACCAGAGATCATGCGTTGGAACCAAAAATCTCAAATTGGGACTCATCAGACCAAAAGGACAGATTTCCACTGGTCTAATGTCCATTGCTCGTGTTTCTTGATCCAAGCAAGTCTCTTCTTATTATTGGTGTTCTTTAGTAGTGGTTTCTTTGCAGCAATTTGACCATGAAGGCCTGATTCACGCAGTCTCCTCTTAACAGTTGATGTTGAGATTTGAACTCTGTTACTTGAACTCTGTGAAGCATTTATTTGGGCTGCAATTTCTGAGGCTGGTAACTCTAATGAACTTATCCTCTGAAGCAGAGGTAACTCTGGGTCTTCCTTTCCTGTGGCGGTCGTCATGAGAGCCAGTTTCATCACAGCGTTTGATGGTTTTTGCGACCGCACTTCAAGAAACTTTCAAAGTTCTCGAAATGTTCAGGATCGACTGAACTTTATGTCTTAAAGTAATGGACTGTCATTTCTCTTTGGTCTTTTACCAAATAGTGCTATCGTCTGTATACCACCCCTACCTTGTCACAACACAACAGATTGTCTCAAACATATTAAGAAGGAAAGAAAACCCCTCAGGGGTGCGTGCTCACTCTGCACGGCCAGGCACGACTCCAACACCATCATTAAGTTTGCCGATGACACAATAGTGGTAGAACCTGATCACTGACAATGACGAGACAGCCTATAGGGAGCAGGTCAGAGACCTGAGCGTGTGGTGCAAGGACAACAACCTATCCCTCAACGTGATCAAGACAAAGGAGATGATTGTGGACTACAGGAAAAGGAGGTCTGAGCACGCCCCCATTCTCATCGACGGGGCTGTAGTGGAACAGGTTGAGAGGTTCAAGTTCCTTGGCGTTCACATCACCAACATACTAACATGGTCCAAGCACACCAAGACAGTCGTGAAGAGGGCACATCAAAACCTATTCCCCCTCAGGAGACTCAAAAGATTTGGCATGGGTCCTCAGAAGGTTCTACAGCTGCACCAACGAGAGCATCCTGACGGGTTGCATCACTGCCTGGTATGGCAACTGCTCGGCCTCCAACGGCAAGGTAGGGCGAACGGCCCAGTACGTCACTGGGGCCAAGCTTGCTGCCATCCAGGACCTCTATACCAGGTGGTGTCAGAGGAAGGCCCTAAAAATTGTCAAAGACTCCAGCCACCCTAGTCATAGACTGTTCTCTCTGCTACCGCACAGCAAGCGGTACCGGAGTTCCAAGTCTAGGTCCAAGAGGCTTCTAAACAGCTTTAACCCCCAAGCCATAAGACTCCTGAACATCTAATCAAATGGCTACCCAGACTATTTGCATTGCCACCCTCCCCCTTCTTACACGGCTGCTACTCTATCATTATCTATGCATAGTCACTTTAATAACTCTACCTACATGTACATATTACCTCAATTACCTCGACTAACCGGTGCCCCCGCACATTGACTCTGTACCTGTACCCCCTGTATATAGCCTCGCTATTATTTTTTTACTGCTGCTCTTTCATTATTTGTTACTTTTTTTGTATTTTTCTTAAAACTGCATTGTTGGTTAAAGGGCTTGTAAAGTAAGCACTTCACTGTTGTATTCGGCGCATGTGACAAATAAAATGTGATTTGATGTGAGATGGCAAAATAAGTTACTTTTTAACAAGGCACACCTGTTAATTGAAATGCATTCCAGGTGACTACCTCATGAAGCTGGTTGAGAGAAGGTCAAGAGTGTGCAAAGCTGTCATCAAGGCAAAGGGTGGATACTTTGAAGAATCTAAAAATGTTTTGATTTGTTTAAGACTTGTTTTGGTTACTACATGATTCCATGTGTTATTTCATTGTTTTGACGTCTTCACTATAATTCTACAATGCAGAAAATAGTAAAAATAAAGAAAAACCCTGCAATGAGTAGGTGTGTCCAAACTTGTACTGTACACACAGACACAAGCAGGCCTACTCCTTGGGGCTAAATCCACGGGGTGTTCTTCCACCTATAACGGGATCCAGAGAGTATAAGTTTCCGTATTTGTGTGTACATCTGCACGTGTGTGTGTGTCTATGTACATAAATGGGTAAGAGTGAATCTGCATGCGTGTGTGTGTGTGTGTGTGTGTGTGCGACAGAGAGAGAGGGAGAAGAAGAGTGAGAGAGAGAGAGGGAGGGAGTACCCGTGCTGAGGGAGGCGAAGGGAAGGGAGAGGTTTTCCCGAGCTGCAGGAGTGGTGCGGTACTTTCACCGTGCGGAATGTGATTGTTTGAAGTGGTTTCCTGAGGAGTGTTTTTGAAGGAAAAGCGACGTTGGTGGAGTTCACCCTGGCACAGCTCAGCCTTCTGCCCCCAAGAGCTGGAAATACAGTCCCCCCCCCCCCCCCCCCCCCCCCGTCTCACCACTGCATCGCCACAGAGGTCACCACAGTCCCCCACACACATATGCAGGCACGCACACATGCACATACACACGCACACACGTAGAGATGATTCACATTCTGATGTATAAACACATATACAGTTATCATGTTATACACATACTCTCACGGAAACAAAACCTTCTTTGACTGGGTGAGATGAGGAGGACTTGCTGACTAGAATACTAAGCAAGAGAAAATGACTGAGGGACTGCGCGAGAGAGAGATAAGGAGGACTATGGGAGAGAGGAGAGAGGGTGACACACAAAAGAGAGAAGTATAGAAAAAGAGAGGGACAGACAGAAAGAGAGAACGGGGGGACAGAGAGAGAGGGAGAAGTAAAGAAAGAGAAAAGGGAGAGGGACAGACAGAAAGGGGGGAAAGAGAGACGGACAGAGAGAAAGAGAGAAGGGGAGGGAGGGGGCAGTTTACTCCAGGACCCTGATCCCCCCCCTGAGTGTAGGTGCTCAGACACACAGACGCCATGAGACATGGGCGAGGTCCAACTCACTAAACACAAATAATCACCAGCATCACTCTCAAGCACACACACAGTAAAGACACACACACAAACAAACACTGAAGCTGTGTTTCACTGTGACTTGCCAAGTTGCCTGGGGAAATGGAACCAATTGAAGTCACAAAAGTCTTAAATGTAACTAAATGTAATCTACGTATTCCCCAAAAGTAATGATTTATCATGAGAGGGCCATAAACAACAACTCGTAATGTTGCATACTCTAAGGATCAAATCTAACTTTTCTGGTAAAAATTGTTAAACTGCTGAGGTCAGTAGTCACTTTTGAGGACACAAGCTCAAGAACACAGTACAAATATGAAATACTATATGAATACGGCTTGAAATGACTTAAGATGTCACCTTCTTTATAACTGTAAAATACATATTTATATATTTTGCTTTGGAGAAAATGTGCATATCTTCTAAAGGTCCCTCTTGATCAAGACATCTGTCGCCATCGCTGTGAATGTCTCACAGAGCTCTAGCTTGGATCCCTGAACTCGACAGGAACTCACCTTTCATCTCATATTAACATTGTCCATCTATGGCACATAGCACTTTCTATTTGTTAAAAATGTATTAATTATTTTTGATTACTGGCTACAAATCGATCTCTGAATGTGCTACAGTGTCGAAACCACTCTATTCTGCTGCGTTACGATGTAAGGATTCCAGGCATATGCGTTGTTAGTCGGTGTGATGTATGGATCAGCCAAGAGTTGATGGACAGTCAGAATAGCGAATGAAATGCTAGGAGGGACATCCCAGCATAAAATGGTGTCAGATTTCACATCCTGCTTCACACAGGCAGAACATACATACTCCTGTGTCCGTGAGAATCAGGGCTATCGCTCAATGCAAGCCATTTCGATCTATGCTATCCAAATACCAGTTTATAAGCGAAAATGTAAGTCAGAACCGGTACCAGAACCTTGATGGTCCCCAAAACAGGGGACTTTAAATCTAAGAGGATATATAGTCCCTGTAACGGCTTTCCTCCTCCTCTTCATCCGAAGAGGAGGAGCAGGGATTGAACCAAAATGCAGCGTTGTGTGATGACATGATTTATTTAAACAAGACGAAAAAACGAACTACACTTGAATAATAAACAAAACAAATAAACGATGTAGACAGACCTGGACGACGAACTTACATGAAACACGAAGAACGCAATAACAGGAAAACTGACTACATAAAACGAACGAACAAACAAAACCGAAAACAGTCCCGTGTGGCGTAACATACAGACACTGACACAGGAGACAACCACCCACCCCCAACAGTGTGAAAACACCTACCTTAATATGACTCTCAATCAGAGGAAATGAAAACCACCTGCCTCTAATTGAGAGCCATATCAGGTCACCCTTTAAACCAACATAGAAACAGAAAACATAGACTGCCCACCCAAACTCACGTCCTGACCAACTAACACATACAAAAACTAACAGAAAACAGGTCAGGAACGTGACATAACCCCCCCCTTAAGGTGCGAACTCCGGGCGCACCAGCACAAAGTTTAGGGGAGGGTCTGGGTGGGCATCTGACCACGGTGGTGGCTCAGGCTCTGGGCGAGGTCCCCACCCCACCATAGTCAATCCCAGCTTACGTTTCCCCCTACGACTGACCACCCTCCTATTCCACCCACTTACTTTTAATGGTAACCTTACGATAAGAGGCAGCACCGTGACAAGGGGCAGCACCGGGATAGAGATATAGCTCAAGACAGAGAGGTAGGTCAGGATAGAGAGGTAGCTCAGGATAGAGGGGCAACTCCGGACTGAAAGGCAGCTCCGGACAGAGAGACAGCTCTGGACTGAGGGGCAGTTCTGGATTAATGGCCGCTCTGGGCTGAGGGGCAGCTCATGACTGGCTGACGGCTCTGGACGCTCATGGCTGGCTGACGGCTCTGGACGCTCATGACTGGCTGACGGCTCTGGACGCTCATGGCTGGCTGACGGCTCTGGACGCTCATGGCTGGCTGACGGCTCTGGACGCTCATGGCTGGCTGACGGCTCTGGACGCTCATGGCTGGCTGACGGCTCTGGACGCTCATGGCTGGCTGACGGCTCTGGACGCTCATGGCTGGCTGACGGCTCTGGACGCTCATGGCTGGCTGACGGCTCTGGACGCTCATGGCTGGCTGACGGCTCTGGACGCTCATGGCTGGCTGGCGGCTCTGGCAGATCCTGTCTGGTTGGCGGCTCTGGCAGATCCAGTCTGGTTGGCGGCTCTGGCAGATCCTGTCTGGTTGGCGGCTCTGGCAGATCCTGTCTGGTTGGCGGCTCTGGCAGATCCTGTCTGGTTGGCGGCTCTGGCAGATCCTGACTGACAAATGGCTCTAGCGGCTCCTGACTGACTAACGGCTCTAACGGCTCGGGACAGACGGGCGGCTCTAATGGCTCGGGACAGACGGATGGCTCAGACGGCACTGGGCAGACGGATGGCTCAGACGGCGCTGGGGAGACGGATGGCTCAGACGGCGCTGGGGAGACGGATGGCTCAGATGGCGCTGGGGAGACGGATGGCTCAGATGGCGCTGGTGAGACGGATGGCTCTGGCCGGATGAGACGCACTGTAGGCCTGGTGCGTGGTGCCGGAACTGGAGGCACCGGACTGGAGACACGCACTTCAAGGCTAGTGCGGGGAGCAGGGACAGGGCACACTGGACTCTCAAAACGTACTATAAGCCTGGTGCGTGGTACCGGCACTGGTGGCACCGGGCTGAGGGCACGCACATCAGGACGAGTACGGGGAGAAGGAACAGTGCGTACAGGGCTCTGGAGACGCACAGGAGGCTTAGTGCGTGGTGCCGGAACTGGAAGCACTGAGCTGGAGACACGCACCATAGGAAGAGTGCGTGGAGGAGGAACAGGGCTCTGGAAACGCACTGGAAGCCTGGTGCGTGGTGTAGGCACTGGTGGTACTGGGCTGGAGCGGGGAGGTGGCGCCGGAAATACCGGACCGTGCAGGCGTACTGGCTCCCTTGAGCATTGAGCCTGCCCAACCTTACCTGGTTGAATGCTCCCCGTCGCCCGACCAGTGCGGGGAGGTGGAATAACCCGCACCGGGCTATGTAGGCGAACCGGGGACACCATGCGTAAGGCTGGTGCCATGTAAGCCGGCCCGAGGAGACGTACTGGTGGCCAGATATGTAGGGCCGGCTTCATGACATCCGGCTCAACGCTCAATCTAGCCCTACCAGTGCGGGGAGGTGGAATAACCCGCACCGGGCTATGCACACGTACAGGAGACACCGTGCGCTCTACTGCGTAACACGGTGTCTGCCCGTACTCCCGCTCTCCACGGTTAGCCTGGGAAGTGGGCGCAGGTCTCCTACCTGCCCTTGGCCCACTAACTCTTAGCCCCCCCCCCAAGAAATTTTTGGGGTTTCTTCTCGGGCTTCCTCGCTAGCCGCGTACCTTCATATCTCCGGTTCCCTTTTCCGGTTGCCTCTGCTCTCCTCAGTGCCTCCAGCTGTTCCCATGGGAGGCGATCCCTTCCAGCCAGGATCTCCTCCCATGTGTAGCAACCCTTGCCGTTTAATACGTCCTCCCATGTCCATTCCTGTTTCGTGTTCCACTGCTCGAACTTATGCTGCTTGGTTCTGGATTGGTGGGTGGTTCTGTAACGGCTTTCCTCCTCCTCTTCGGATGAAGAGGAGGAGGAAAGCCGTTACAGTCCCACACATGCACACAATGATAAAATAGTCACACACACAGATCCACATTGACACAGTTTGCTCATTAAAGGAAGTAGTGAGTGACATTTTCCAGATGCTCATCCCTGTCAGCTGTGAATGGAGAGGGTCAGTGCTGCATCTGTTGATTACTCAGTGCCCACACACACAGGTCTTGTACAGCTAACCTTGTGGGGGACACACAATTCAATCCCATTCAAAATCCTATTTTTCCTAACCCCGCTAACCCTAGCCTTAACCCAAAAACCTAACCTTAACCCTAACCTAGCTCCTAAACCTTAACGTAATTCTAACCCTAACACTAATTCTAACTTTAACCCTAAACCCTCTAGAAATAGAATTTGACCTCGAGCTGGTCAGATTTTTGTTTGTTTACTTCTGGTCCCCACAGGAATAGTTAAAGAAGTCCACAGATACAAACCCTGGTGACAGGAATTCTTCATTGTCCCTCGAAGGCGTCTTGAAAGCTGAGATCAGAGGTCATGTGATCTTCCTTAATCACCAGAGACCGGGAATGCGTCCCAAATGACACCCTATTCCCTACATAGTACACTACTTTTGACCAGAGCACGCACTAATAGGTAGTCATTTAGGATGCAACCCTAGGTCTCTGGGGTCACAGCGCATGCACACACACACAAAGTCTTGACCAACTAACCTTGTGGGGACACACAATTCAAAATCCTATTTTTCCATAACCCTAACCCGTACCCTTGCCCTAACCTTAACGTTAAAATGAAAACCTAACCTTAACCCAAGCTCCTAACCCTAACCCTACAGTACCAGTCAAAAGTGTGGACACAGCTACAAATTCAAGGGTTTTTCTACTATGTCGAATAATAGTGAAGACATCCTAATAGTAGTGAAGACAACTCTGAAATAACACATATGGAATCATGTAGTGACCAAAAAAGTGTTAAACAAATCAAAATATATTTTATATTTTAGATTCTTCAAAGTAGCAAAATTTGCATTGACAGCTTTGCACACTCTTGGCATTCTCTCAACCAGCTTCACCTGGAATGCTTTTCCAATAATCTTGAAGGAGTTCCCACATATGCTGAGCACTGCTTTTCCTTCACTCTGCGGTCCAACTCATTCCAAACCATTTCAATAGGGTTGAGGTCGGGTAATTTATATTATTTTATATTTAATTTAATTAGGCAAGTCAGTTAAGAACACATTCTTATTTACAATGATGGCCTACCAAAAGGCCTCCTTGCGGGTACAGGGGCTTGGATAAAAAAAATATATACAAATATAGGACAACACACACATCATGACAAGAGAGACAACACAACACTACATAGAGAGAGACATAAGACAACAACTTAGCAAGGCAGCAACACATGACAACACAGTATGGTAGCAACACAACGTGGTAGCAGCACAAAACATAGTACAAACATTGTTGGGCACAGACAACAGCACAAAGGGCAATCCAGGCTGCATCACATCCAGCCGTGATTGGGAATCCCATAGGGTGGTGCACAATTGGCCCAGCATCGTCCGGGTTTGGCCGTCATTGTAAATAAGAATTTGTTCTTAACTGACTTGCCTAGTTAAATAAAGGTTAAATAAAAAATAAATAAAAGGTAGAGACATTAATACATCACGCAAAGCAGCCACAACTGTTAGTAAGAGTGTCCATGATTGAGTCTTTGAATGACGAGATTGGGATAAAACTGTCCAGTTTGAATGTTTGTTGCAGCTCCTTCCAGTCGCTAGCTGCAGCGGACTGAAAAGACGAGCAACCCAGGGGTGTGTGCGCTTTGGGGACCTTTAACAGAATGTGACTGGCAGAACAGGGGGTTGTATGTGGAGGATGAGGGCTGCAGTAGATATCTCAGATAGGGGGGAGTGAGGCCTAAGAGGGTTTTATAAATACGCATCAACCAGTGGGTCTTGCGACGAGTATACAGAGATGACCAGTTTACAGAGTAGTATATGATTGTGGAGGCCAGGTCATCTGATGCAGCACTCCATCACTCACCTGCTTCGTCAAATAGTCCTTACACAGCCTGGAGGTGTGTTGGGTCATTGTCCTGTTGAAAAACAAATGATAGTGGGACTAAGTCCAATCCAGATGGGATGGCGTATCCCTGCAGAATGCTGTGGTAGCCATGCTGGTTAAGTGTGCCTTGAATTCTAAATAAATCACGGACAGTGTCACCAGCAAAGCACACCCACACCATTACACCTCCTCCTCCATGCTTCACTGTGGTAACCACACATGCGGAGATCATCCGTTCACCTACTTGTCTCACAAAGACACGCAGTTGGAACCAAAAATCTCAAGTTAGGACTCATCAGACCAAAAGGACAGATTTCCACTGGTCTAATGTCCGTTGCTCGTGTTCCTTTGCCAAGCGAGTCTCTTCTTCTTATTGGTGTCCTTTAGTAGTGGTTTATTTGCAGCAATTCGACCATGAAGGCCTGATTCACTCAGTCTTCTCTGAACAGTTGATGTTAAGATGTGTCTGTTACTTGAACTCTGTGAAGCATTTATTTGGGCTGCAATTTCTGAGGCTGGTAACTAACTTATCCTATGCAGCAGAAGTAACTCTGGGTCTTCCTTTCCTGTGGCGGTCCTCATGAGAGCCAGTTCCAACATTGCACTTGATGGTTTTGCGACTGCACTTGCTTATTCGAGCTGACCTTGCCATAATATGGACTTAGTCCTATTTGGTAAAAGACCCATCTTCTGTATAACACCCTTACCTTGTCACAACACAATTGATTGGCTGAAACGCATTAAGAAGGAAAGAAATTCCACAAATGTACTTTTAACAAGGCACACCTGTTAGTTGGAATGCATTCCCGATGAATGAAACTGGTTTAGAGAATGCTAAGAGTGTGCAAAGCTGTCATCAAGACAAAGGTTGGCTACTTTGAAGAATTTCAAATATAAAATATATTTTTATGTTTAACACATTTTTGTTACTACAGTATTCCATGTGTTATTTCATAGTTTTGACGTCTTTACAAAAAAAATGTTTTGTAACCTTTATTTAACTAGGCAAGTCAGTTAAGAACAAATTCTTATTTACAATGACAGCCTACACCAGCCAAACCCAGTTGACGCTGGGCCAATCGTGTGTCGCCCTATGGGACTCCCAATCACGGCCGGTTGTGATACAGCCTAGAATCGAACCAGGGTTTCTGTAGTGACGTCTCAAGCACTGAGATGCAGTGCCTTAGACCACTGCGCCACTCGGGAGCCCAATGAGTAGGTGTGTCCAAACTTTTGACTGGTACTGTAATTCTAACCTTAACCCTAAGAAATATCATTTGACCTTGTGGGGACTAACAAAATGTCCCCAGCTGGTCCAATTTGTATTTTTTTTACTATTCTTGTGGTGCCTTCTGGTCTCCACAAGTATAGGAAAACACACACACACACACACACACACACACACACTAGCCTCTGCTACAGTGAGATAACAAACCAAACACACACTGCACCCTGGGAACATCTGAACGGTTGCTGATCTGTACCTAGAGGAAACAGGCAGGGCCATTGAATTAGAAACACTGTCAGGAAACTGACCTTTTACCTCTGATTTAGGATCTGTAACAACCCACATTATATGACAACATGCCAAAAATGTCTCTTTCAGCTTGTCTAAAAAATGACGTTTAAAGTCAACGGTGAGAACGGCAAAGACATCAGACAGGAACAAAGCAGCACAAAAGAGGAACTCTTAACATAAATATATATACACACACACACTAATGAGTGCCGCCAGCTGTGGGCCGATTTTGTCCTTAGAAGCAGTAAGTAAATAATGTCCCTCTCTTTGCTTACATCTCAGAGCTAACACACTCCCTGTCCCTCTCACCACTTTAGTGTTTGACCTTCACAGACACTCACACTGGACCCTCAAATGGTAGTGTGCATTTCTGTGTGGATGTGCATATATGTATGTGTGTGTGTGTGTGTGTGTGTGCACGTGCGTGCGTGAGGATCCATGTCCTGTACCTTTTCAAACCCCTTTATCTATCAGCCCACTGTGTGCTGGACTGGAGGGCAGAGCGCTGCTTACACACACACACACACACACACACACCGAATGCTGCTCACTAGCGACTTAGAAACGGAAGTCAGGGTTCAGCAATCTCCCTTTCCTCTTTTCTTCAATTCGTGACCTTTCTCTCTTCTCTCTGAAAATGAGTCCAAGCCACAGAGTCACACCAACTCCCTCCCACACAAACACACACTTTTTAATGCCCCTAGCAACAGCCTAACACACACCCCGGCACGGCGCAGCATAGCTGTCAACAGCTGGTTTAAGGGCAATAAGCTTATTCTCTCAGGTTAGAACAATCATACGAAAGAAGTAGGGAGATAGAAGGAGAGAGAAAAAGAAAGAAAAAGAGAGAGATGGAGGGATAAATGAGAACATTTCCGCTTTACTTACCTTTAATAAAGTATTCAAGAGTTAGTCCTTACACTTGTTCTCTCTGTCTCCCTCTCTCACTCTCTCCTTCTCTATGCAGAGTTAGTGAATGACTATAAACACTGAGCACAAAGCAATTGAAGAGTGAGGGAGGGTCGGAGGAAGACAGTGGGAGTGAAAGAGGGCGAGTTACAGAGTAAGAGAAAGCAGACAGACAGCAAGAGCGAGACAGAGCGAATGAAAAACAGAGGGAGAAAGTGAAGGAAGAGAGGCGGGATTCTGCTAAGGAGGTGGGGGTGGGGAGGACAAACAAAGAAAGGATAGGGATTGACAGTGTGAGATGAGTAAAACTGATTTTGATATACTTCTTAGAAAAGGAGAGGAAAAAGTGTAAGAAAAGGGGAATTACACAGAACAAGCATTGACGATGAGATAGAGAAGTGAAGTAGAGAAAGCAGAGAAAGATGGGTCATTTTAGCCCATAGATGGGAAAGGGAGGGGGTCCATTTTCTTTGGAAAGCTTGCTTCTGTGTGCATTATTATTAAAAAAAATAACAGAAAGTTCCAAGAGTGAGAGAGACAGACAGGTAGAGAGAGAGCAAAAGACAGACACATACAGGCCTGGCAAGAGAAAGGCTATTTCATATTTTCGTCACAGTGTTTTCCTGTTCTTGCAATCATTTTACAAATTGAGGAGCATATTAAACCTAGATTTGGTATCTGTACTGACAATGATAACACACCCATTCATTCATGGAGCGCAACACTCTTATAAAAAAACAGTGCTATCTAGAACCTAAAAGGGTTCTTCGGCTGTCCACATAGGAAAACCCTTTTTGGTTCCATGTAGAGCCCTTTTCTTTGGTTCTACATGGAACCCAAAAGGGATCTGCCTGGAACCAAAAAGGGTTTTCCTATGTGAACAGCCAAAGAACCCTTTAGGAACCCTTTTTTCTAAGAGTGTGCCAAGCCATTCATCTGTTCAGTGGCCAGTCATCTTGCATTTCCATACCTCTACCCATAGAGGGCGTCCTCCGCCCCCTCCCCTCCCAGGTTACAGTCAGCCACCACAGAGAGGTTGCATTCCAAATGGAACGCTATTCCATATATAATGCACTACTTTTAGCCAGAGCCTGCATGACTGTTGTTGTTGTTCGCACACAGAAAGGATATTCTCTGCTGACAACAAAATGCTGCCCTAATTAAGCTAGCCACTTGAGCACACTACGAGCGCTTTAAATGAACAAGCACAACAAACAAAACCAGGGAGGCTGCCACAACTCTTATGTAAATCCTACATAAGCAACACTAGTCCAGTATTGTTGAAACACTAAGCTTACCACGCTTTAATTGCTGGGCATCTGTAAAAGGCTGACGAATTTTGGTGCGTTTGCACACGTGTATGCACGCATGCACACACAGAGACACAAGCTCAAACAAACAAACGTACACATTTCCCTCTTTCCGTCTCAGTCCAACAAACACACATTACAGATTAGAGTCATTCCTCTGTTTGTTAGTGTGTGTACACTGAAGAAAATACACGCTCTCTCTGTTAATCTCTCTCTCCTGTTTCTCTCCTCCCCTGACCCCTACGCGTCCCCTTCAGTGCGTCATCAATTAAAGAGAACAGCAGAGTGAGAGAGTTTAAGAGAGGGAGGGGCAGACGGGGAGAGGGAGGGAGACAGTAGAGTCCTCCCAATGGAGAGAGAATGACGTCACTGATCTAGGCATCAAGGTTACTCCTCTTTCTCTTCTCTCTCTATCCTCTACAGAGAGGAAGGAGGGAAGACGACAGGGAGGAAGGAGAGAAGGCTGGAGGAAAGAGCAAAAAAAATACAGAAAGGGGAGGACATCAGAAGAATATTCAGGAAATTTCAAGGATTTCCCCCGTTGTTTGGCCCCTTTAATAGGACATGTGGCCCTCGTGCCCCTTTACAGTGGTGTAAAGTACTTCATAAAAATACTACTTAAGTAGTTTTGGTGGGGGGGGGGTACTGTGTTTGCAAATTATGTCTGAGTGTTGGAGGGTGCCCGTCTGTCCGTAAAACATATGAAATAAAAAAATGGTGCTGTCTGGTTTGCTTAATATAAGGAATTTGATGTATAGCATTTAATTTTACTCAAGTATGACAATTGAGTACTTTTTCCACCACTGTATTTAAGTACATTTAAAACCAGATACTTTAAGATTTTTACTCAAATAGTATTTTACTGGGTGACTTTTACGTGAGTCATTTTCTGTTAAGGTATCTTTACTTTTACTCATTATGATGTATAGCATTTAATTTTACTCAAGTATGACAATTGAGTACTTTTTCCACCACTGTGTGAGTGCAATAACCGTGTTCAATTCTCCAAGTGTCTTGTACAAACACACTGTACACAGTCCGCAAGTCTACAAGATTTCAAGGGAACTACGCAGATACACTACATGACCAAAAGTCATGCTCGTTGAACATCTCATTCCAAAATCATGGGCATCAATATGGAGTTGTTCCGCCCTTTGCTGCAATAACAGCTTCCACTCTTCTGGGAAGGTTTTCCACTAGATGTTGGAACATTGCTGCGAGAACGTGCTTCCATTCAGCCACAAGAGCATCAGTGAGGTCGGGCACTGATAATTGGAGATTAGGCCTGGCTCGCAGTCGGCATTCCAATTCATCCAAAAGGTGTTTGATGGGGTGGAGGTCAGGGCTCTGTGCAGGCCAGTCAAGTTCTTCCATATCGATATCGACAAACCATTTCTGTATGGACCTCGCTTTGTGCACGGGGGCATTGTCATGCTTTGTCAACAGGAAAGGGCCTTCCCCAAACTGTTGCCATATAATTGGAAGCACAGAATAATCTAGAACATCATTGTATGTTGTAGCATTAATATTTCCCTTCACTGGAACTAAGGGGCCTAGCCGGAACCATGAAAAACAGCCCCAGATCATTGTTCCATTCCACCAAACTTTAGTTGGTATTATGCATTGGACAGGTAGGGTTCTCTTGGCATCCGCCAAACCCAGATTCGTCCGTCAGACTGCCAGATGGTGAAGCATGATTCATCACTCCAGAGAAAGTGTTTCCACTTCTCCAGAGTCTAATGGCGGCGAGCTTTACACCACTCCAGCTGTCACGGTCGTCTTGAGGTGAGAGAGTGGACCAAGGCGCAGCGTGAGAAAAATACATCTTCTTTTATTAGACGAAGATGAACCACGAACTAAACAACAACCGTGAAGCTAATGACATAAGTGCATACACAAGCATCAAACGTACAACATAGACAATTACCCACATTAACCTAATGCCTATGGCTGCCTTAAATATGGCTCCCAATCAGAGACAATGAATGACAGCTGTCTCTGATTGAGAACCCTTCAGGCAACCATAGACTTACCTAGACAACTACACTAGACACTGCCCCATACACATACAACACCCCTAGACACTACAAAAACACATACATTCCCCATGTCACACCCTGACCTAACTAAAATAATAAAGAAAACAAAGATAACTAAGGCCAGGGCGTGACACCAGCCAATGCTTGACATTGCGCATGGTGATCTTAGCTGCTCATCCATCCATGGAAACCCATTTCATGAAGCTCCCGACGAACAGTTATTATGCTGACGTTGATTCCAGAGACAGTTTGGAACTCAGTAGTGAGTGTTGCAATTGAGGACAGACAATTTTGCGCTTCAGCACTCGGCGGTCCCATTCTGTGAGCTTGTGTGGCCTGCCACTTTGCGGCTGAGCCATTGTTGCTCCTAGACATTTCCACTTCACAATAACAGCACTTACAGTTGACCGGGACAGCTCTAGCAGGGCAGAAATTTGATTAACTGGCTTGTATGAAAGGTGGCATCGTATGACGGTGCCACATTGAAAGTCACTGAGCTCTTCAGTAAGGCCATTCTCCTGCCAATGTTTGTCTATGGAGATTGCATGGCTGTGTGCTTGATGTTATACACCTGTCAGCAACTGGTATAGCTGAAATAGCCGAATCCACTCATTTGAAGGGGTATACTTTTGTATATACACCACCGTTCAAAAGTTTGGGGTCACTTAGAAATGTCCTTGTTTTTGAAAGAAAAGCACATTTTTTGTCCATTAAAATAACATCAAAATGATCAGAAATACAGCTCAAACTGGCTCTAACCAGAATAGAAAGAGGAGTGGGAGGCCCTGGTGCACAACTGAGCAAGAGGACAAGTACATTAGTGTCTAGTTTGAGAAACAGACGCCTCACAAGTCCTCAACTGGCAGCTTCATTAAATAGTACCCACAAAACACCAGTCTCAATGTCAACAGTGAAGAGGCGACTCCGGGATGCTGGCCTTCTTGGCAGAGTTCCTCTGTCCAGTGTCTGTGTTCTTTTGCCCATCTTATAATCTTTTATTTTTATTGGCCAGTCTGAGATATGGCCTTTTCTTTGCAACTCTGCCTAGAAGGCCAGCAATGCTGAAGCTCCAGATACTCAACTAGTCTAAAAGGCCAGTTTTATTGCTTCTTCAATCAAAACAACAGTTTTCAGCTGTGCTAACATAATTCCAAAAGGGTTTTCTAATGCTCAATTAGCCTTTTAAAATGATAAACTTGGATTAGCTAACACAACGTGCCATTGGAACACAGGAGTGATGGTTGCTGATAATGGGCCTCTGTACGCCTATGTAGATATTCCATTAAAAATCATCCGTTTCCAACTATAATAGTCATTTTCAAGATTAACAATGTCTACAATGTATTTCTGATAAATTTGATGTAATTTTAATGGACAAAAAAAGTGATTTTCTTTTAAAAACAAGGATATTTCTAGGTGACCCCAAACTTTTGAACGGTAGTGTATGAACATATACTTGCATTAAATACTTAGTAGCATGTACAATACATTTTGGTTGAAAACACACATAGGCGAAAAGTGGAATTCCCCCTAGGTATGTCTTAGGTATTATATTGCACAGGCAGGATAGTGTAGATAGACAAAGAAGTGAGGAGACATTTGTGAGACAAAGCTGTGGTGGGATGAAGATTCCATCAAATGCAGACCAGCAGATAAGTGCTAAAAGGCGATGGTGTTATCCACTAGCCTAGACAAACCGCAGGCCACAAAAAATTGACTTCTTAACCTCATTTCTATGGGGCCCTGAGTTTTCCCTGAGCATGTGACCTTACAGGGGCCTAAGGTTATAGTGTATAACTGAGGCCCAGAGTTGTTTCTGGTCAGGTCATGTGGTCAATATCAAACTTTGGGCCCTGCTCATACCCCCTCATGCCTATTCACCCCTCCTCTCTTGTCCATCTCATGTGCTACAGTGCAGAGTTGGCAGAATGTTAAACAACCAGATCAGGAAAAACACAGAGAGACAGAGAGACATGTTGCCAGATGACAAGGAAGGAGTAAGATTTACCAGGAGAGATGTTATGGAGGAAGAGAGGAAGTAGAAGGAAGAGGACTTAAAATATGTCAGAGAGAATGTAAATAAAAAGCAGTAAACAAAGGAAAAGAAAACAGACCCCAACCCACTTTAGGATTCATGCTTAAGTGGATGACAGTCAGCGACAAATGGGGAGTGTTTTGCAAGTCTTGATGATGAGCCTGCATAGGGTTATTACATTTATTTTGTAAAATCTCAAATTATGGCACCCTTTTCTCTAGATAGTGCACTACGTTTGGCCAGCCCTTTGTAGGAAATAGGGTGCTATTTAGGACAAGGCCAATGACCTCCCCAGCCCTACCGATGGAGCCAGGACAGATGGAGAGTCTCGCTTCAGACAGGAAGGAGCTCACCCCACCGCCCTAAGGCAGTACACACACGCACACACAGGATGCCCAGCCCTGATAAACCCCGGGTTCAGGTCACTCAAGGGCCTCCTTCTCCAGCCATCACTCAGTCTTGGCCTTTCCCAACACGCCCTCAACTGGCCACAGCGAAGCAAATGCTGACACTTTATTTGAGGCTGAGGCCACACAGAGACGTATGACAATGTATATGCGTTTTGCTTCAAAAACAAGGTTAAAAAAAACTATAATTTTGATCTCATGACAGGGATGGTCAGTCCTTGCATCTATACATCTGTCTATGAATTTCAGAGTGCTAACATTTCTCCAGCCCCCCAAACAACTGGTTGGGTGACGGCTTTGTTACTTTTCGAATCTTGGACTGTCCCCTTTAATGCTTTTTGAGGTGCATTTCCTCGCACATTGTAAGCATGTATAGTATAGCATCATCTCATAATGATCCTGAATTAAATCAGTTGAAAATTTGCTAGACAGAGATATTATTATCATAAGCCTTATAATGAGTTATATAAATGCAACATGCAACAATTTCAAAGAATTCACTGAGTTACAGTTCATAAAGAAATCAGTCAATTTAAATAAATAAATTAGGACCTAGTCTAGGGATTTCACATGACTTGAAATACAGATATGCATCTTTTGGTCACAAATACGTTAACAAAAAAGGTAGGGGCGTGGATCAGAAAACCAGTCAGTATCTGGTGTGACCACCATTTGCCTCATGCAGCGCGACACATCTCCTTGACATAGAGTTGATAAGGCTGTTGATTGTGGGCTGTGGAATGTTGTCCTCTCCTCTTCAACGGCTGTGCGAAACTGCTGGACATTGGCGGGAACTGGAACACACTATTGTACACGTCGATCCAGAGCATCCCAAACATGCTCAATGTCTGGTGAGAATGCAGGCCATGGAAGAATTGGGACATTTTCAGCTTCCAGGAATTGGGTACAGATCCTTACAACATGGGGCCGTGCATTATCATGCTGAAACATGAGGTGATGGCGGCGGATGAATGGCACTACAACAGGCTTCAGGATCTCGTCACGGTATCTCTGTGCATTCAAATTGCCATCAATAAAATGCAATTGTGGTCATTGTCCTTAGCTTATGCCTGCCCATACCATAACCCCACCGCCACCATGGGGCACTCTGTTCACAACATTGATATCAGCAAACCGCTCACCCACACGACGGCATACACGCTGTCTGCCATCTGTCCAGTACAGCTAAAACCGAAATTCTTCCGCAAAGAGCACACTTCTCCAGCCTGCCAGTGGCCATCGAAGGTGAACATTTGCCCACTGAAGTTGGTTACGACACACCCTTGTGAGGACGCAGATGAGCTTCCCTGAGACAGTCTCATCAGCTGTCTGGGTGGCTGGTCTCAGACAATCCCGCAGGTGAAGAAGCCGGATGTGGAGGTCCTGGGCTGGAGTGGTTACAAGTGGTCTGTGGTTGTGAGGTCAGTTGGACGTACTGCCAAATTCTCTAAAACAACGTTGGAGCCAATTTACGGGAGATAAATTAACATTCAATTCTCTGGCAACAGCTCTGGAGGACATTCCTGCAGTCAGCATGCCAATTGCACACTCCCTCAAAAGTTGAGACATCTGTGGCATTGCGTTGTCTGACAAAACTAAACATTATGGGCGGCCTTTTATTGTCCACAGCACAAGATACACCTCTGTAATGACCATGTCGTTTAATCAGCTCATTGATATGACACGCCGTTCAGGTGGATGCATTTATCTTGGCAAAGGGGAAATGCTCACGAACAAGGATGTAAACAAATTTGTGCACATTGTTTTAGAGAAACAAGCTCTCTGTGCACATGGAAAACTTCTGGGATCTTTTATTTCAGCTCATGAAACACTTTATATGTTGTGTTTATATTTTTGTTCAGTGTACGTAAACGTACGTTACTCACTCCTGTGCGAGTAAGCATACCATGACGTACACACACACACGTGTGCATGTCTCTGCATGTTACTATGCGGGACAGACCCGAGGTGCTTTGATGTCCTATATTCTACAGTGTGATAAGATCAGCCCTTTGAGACAGTGTAAATACCATTGGTCTTCGTAACACAGGTACTGGGAACAGTAGAGGCCTCGTAACAGTTTTTTCAGCTAATTTTGAGTTAGTGCACGGTGTGTCTAGCGGGTGACAGCCTGCTCGACTGTGACCCGGTGCACAGATTGTGTTATTAATGATGTTCATTCGAGAGATAATGAAGATATTCAGAAATGCCCCCTGGGGACTACAGGCTACTAATTGATTCAAGGCATATTGGACAGTGGTCGGGGACCGCTCTTCCAGCTCCTTAGGCCTACATTACAGACAGGCCTATAAAGAGCCATATGCCTCCATACCGAGCCCATACAGTAGGCCTACTTTACCTGTTCTCAGTTTGATGGTTAACAGACAGACAAACACACACACACACACACACACACACACACACACACACACACACACACACACACACACACACACACACACATGCCCTATCCAGCCCATATTTTACCTCGATAGCCTTATCTGTTGGATCACAACACACATTTCACATCTCACTTTGTTATCATAATACTGTTTCAATACTGAACAGATGCTCATTTTTTTTGCATTTTTACATCAATAATATTTCGGTGACGACGCAACAGTGCAACATCACCAACAACAGGTACAGCCTGTCAGACTGGAATCTCTACATAACCTATCCTGTGTTACCGGTCAACAGCTGTGTATTGGTTGTCATGGTAGAATACATTTGATTTATTTAACCTCTATTTAACTAGGCAAGTCAGCTAAGAACAAATTATTATGTACAATGATGGCCTACATTGCTTTACTCTAGTTCCATATCATGTCCTTATGCCTACATAGGCAACAGTGTCTGGGCAAGGCACACCCAGTCAACAAAATACAAGACCTGAAGAAAGACCCAGTAGCGGGACAAAAAGGCTATACATTATATTCAAAACCAAGCACAAATGAAAAAGCAAAATGGCGAAGTTAAAAACAAGTCGGGCCTAGGTTAGTTGTAAGCTAGTGCAACCGACTGAGGTTCAGACCGAGGGTCTCCTAAGCTCCACAACTGTGTGAGCCTGCAGAACTGAAGCCCATGCAAGTGTGGTTCTGAAACACCTCTGTTACAATAGCCCACAATACAATTCATCTAGGCTAAATAAAGTAGCCAGAGGTAGCCGACACCATCAATGTTTGATCAAGCCTAGGGCCCCACACCAAAATGACACGGAATAAAACCTCAACCTTTCTTTGACTATTTACTGGTAGTGTCAGCCCATGGGCCTTGGACTAAGCAATGTCTCTCTAACAACTTCAAATATATTCAATCACATTATTACATGTAATAACATGTAGTCCTATGCTGGGGAAAAAGCATGAGTGTCCGAGGCTGCACCTTCTCTTATGAACCAATGTTGATAAGTTATGAAAAAATACCGACGTTTGTATGGAAAGAGCAAGCGCACTCATTCCATCATGTGCAGTGAGCACCGAACACGGTATTTTATATGATGGATATGAGGAGGACCCAAAGCCTACCTGGGGAATCTGCTCGAGCATTATTGTCCGCGTAGCCAACAACACGTGCAGAATATAAACAAGGCATATTCGAATCATGACTGCGAAATTGTTTTCGCTGTAAGAAACCCGATAAAATAAATATGGGGATTGATTGATTGCAATGGGTTTCGATCACATACAGTACGCGAGTTCGCGGCGCTCTCTCTCCTAATACATTATGAGAAGAGCAACATCACGTTTGAGAAGATGGTCAAACATGATCATTACCAGACTTACGTTGTTCCGCAAATCTTGCAGAGCTACGCTCATCGTGCAACAGACAGCAACATCGACGGCGGGGCGAGCGTGACAGACTCTCTACCACTGCTGTTGACGATTCCAGTGGCTGGGTCGCGTAGCCATCTCTCTCCCGCTCGCTCAAATCCTGCGGAACAACAAACAACAAAAGGACATATACTAAACCTTTCTCACACATATCTATCCGTGTTGCTCTAGGACCGCAATGGACTGTGCCCGCCAGAGCATAACATTACCTAATGCCAGAGCTAGTGCCTCTCGAAAGCAAGCAGAGTAGGCCTACAGCAAAATGTTCCATCGTTGGGAGAAAAAGCCCTTTCACGCCTGCAGTCGGCTAACCCGGGGATGAACGAGAAGGAAGATCGCAATCACCCTGCAGACTACACCCCGCCCTCCCTCCTTCTACCCCTTCCTCTCTCTTGCGCTCTCTCAATTACGTTTACATTTAAGAGCTTAACTGGCATGGGAAACATATGTTTACATTGTCAAAGCAAGTGAAATAGATAATAAACAAAAGTGAAAAACAATAAATCGCTCTCACACACACACACACGCTTTCCGTTGCCAAGACAAAAACATTTATTGTAGGCTAGGCATCGGGTTGAGGTGCTGAGGGGTAATTCTAGGAAAGAGAATTGCGGTGAGATAGGCTACACATGGAAGGGCAACAGCTGTGTGCCAAGATAAGAAATACTCACTTCACCCTAATATTTTAAATAATTACAGAAATGCACCTGATTACACATCCTGTAGTAAAATATAAATTTTTCTGTGGCTCAAGTAGGCCTACTTGCACATCTACAGTGAGTGTAGGCTACAATATATCAGAGGTGTGTGTGTGTATGTTCGTTCATTCATGTGTGTGTGTGTGTGCATGTTCGAATATTAACTTGCGCGCGTGTGTGTGTGTGCATGTTCGATTGTTAACTTGCGCGTGTGTGTGTGCATGTTCGATTGTTAACTTGCGTGTGTGTGTCTGTCTGTCCCACATTTTAGCATTTATACACTGCATCAGTCAAATATTATAAGTGGCTGGCCAGTAATTGAAGAGTGCTGCAATGGCTACAAACCTAAACAAAGATGCACCGTCTGGCTTCAGACCAGCACACATGTGTAGTGAATTGAAGAGCCTCTGAAATTGCTGCAGTTTTGTAGTCCAGAAATAATGCATTGGGTGACAAGTCACAGATTATCAACATTAGGAGGTCATTAGATATATATAAGGGTGTACTGCATTAATTAAAAAACCATCTGCGTCCCAAATCGCACCATATCCCATATAGTTGTCACACCCTGATCGGTTTCACCTGTCGTTGTGCTTGTCTCCACCCCCCTCCAGGTGTCGCCCATCTTCCCCATTTTACTTATACCTGTGTTCTTTGTTTGTCTGTTGCCAGTTCGTTTTGTTTCGTTATGCCTACCAGTGGTTTTTCCTGAGCATCTGTCTGTCGCTAGTTCCTGTTTTCTAGCTTATAGCTTTTGACCGTTCTGCCTGCCTTGAACCTGCCTGTCATTCTGTACCTTGTTATACCACCCTGGATTACTGACCTCTGCCTGCCTGCCGTTCTGTACCTTTCGGACTCTTCTCTGGACTGCTGCCTGCCCTTGACCTGTTGTTTGCCTGCCCCCCCCCCCCCCCCCCCCCTGTTTTTTTAATAAACTTTTGTGAATTCTAAACTGTCTGGGTCTTCTCCTGAGCCTTGACAGTACGAACTGGCCATGACGGACCCAGCAAACTCGGACCAGCTCCGCAACGCCGTCTCCTCCCAAGGAGCCACCATTGGAAGGCATGGAGTTGCTTCGTGGTCTTATGGAATGGTTCTAGACCTTGGCCGAACACCATGACCGCGCGTTGAACACTTTGCCGGAGAAATTCCGTGGGTTGTCTGTCAGACAGCCTACCACGACAGTAACCTCCCAGCCTCTCAGTAACACGGCTGTTAGCAGCGCGGCCTCCCTCATTTTTCAAGAGCCCCGCTTACCTCCCCCGGAACGCAGAGGTGAATGTTTTTGATTTTCCATTGTCTGGGAGAGAGGCTGCCCGGAAGTTATTCCAGCTTCAGGAAGCCTCCCACAGTGTGGTAGCCTATGCAGTGGATTTCCGCATGTTGACAGCTAAGTGCCTGGAACCCGAAATCGCTGTTCGACACGGCGTATCGGAGGAGGTTAAGGACGAACTAGCAGCCCGGAACCTACTGACGGATCTCGACTCGCTCATTGCCTTAACCCCGGGGAAGACTGTACTCTGTCGGGTCCGGAGACCAAGGCTATGGAGACCTACATCGACGACTCAATGGCTACAGGGTGTATCCATCCTTCCGGCTCCCCTGCCGTTGCAGGGTTCTTTTGTGGAGGACAAAACCTTCTCCACAGCTTGGGATTGGGTCCTGGTGGAGGCACGAAGAAGAGCAGCTCGGGCCCTCCTCGAGGTGCGATGACAACGGCGCATGTGGTCCTGGACCGAGGGCACTGCTACCTCGGTCATGAGGTAGTGGTGACTGACTGAACGGAGATTATGATCTGGCCGAGTGGAAGTGGCAGGACTGAGTATTTGTAGAGGTCTTGATTATGGAACGGGTTGCAGCTGGTGGGGATCTGCTCTGACTCCAGCACACCTGTCTCCAATCACACGCACAGAGGGAGAGGGAGAGAGAGTGTGTACTGGGGGTATGGCTGCAGGTCAAGGATACATCAGATGTCCACTAGGGGGTGTGGCAGGATCAGGTGTGACATAATGACAGTGTTATGACCATATTATGACAGGTTATGTCAGCTGTTATGACATATTATGACCGTGTCATAATGTGTTATGACACTGGGGGTCAAGTAAAGTGTTACCAGTGACGGTAAGGTTACTGGCTGATAAGGCAATTATAAATGACAGTATCAAGAATCAATGAGCCAAATATATCATCAATCGAAACAACTATTGAGCAGCTGTAAATCGTACATACTGTGCCTACAATATATCACTGATCTTTGTCCTATAAGGGCCTTCAACTTCCGCCCTCAAAGAAGTTAAGCTTTATTTTGAAGTATTATACATGTATGTTTTGTGAATTTTTATTATGAGTATTTGTGTTTTTGAATTTGGCGCGCTGCAATTTCACTGGATGTTATCAAATCAAATGTATTTATATAGCCCTTCTTACATCAGCTGATATCTCAAAGCGCTGTACAGAAACCCAGCCTAAAACCCCAAACAGCAAGGCTTCCCTATGCCCTCTTGATATATCTAGTGGGTGGGTGTGTGTGTGTATGTGTGTGTTGTGGTGTCAGTGTAAGTATGTGTGAGTGTGTGGGTAGAGTCCAGTGTGTTTTGTGTGCATAGAGTCACTGCAAGAGAGTTAGTGCAAAGAAGGGTCAATACAGGTAGTCAGGGTTGCCATTTGGTTAGCTATTTAGCAGTCTTGTTACAATGTATTATGGGGGGTAGAAGCTGTTCAGGGTCCTGTCGGTTCCAGACTTGGTGCATTGGTACCGCTATAGGGCTGAATTCTCTGCATCAGCTCTTACTCAGGAGGAGGTTGTGGATACTATGCTCCAGGCAGAGCCCTTTGACCTTTGTGATACATGTGAAACACTGTTGTACATCTTCAGGGAACTCAGTAGGAATAAAACCTGCCCATTTCCATGTATGTACAGGACATATTCGAGAATGAATGTAACCTCTCCATTTTAGGCTCATACCAATCAACATGGTCATTAAACTTTTCCTCTTCAGACAATAGCATTTGCACAGAATTGTGAAACTCTGAATTTGTCATTTAATTTTTATTTTTTATTTAACCTTTATTAAACTAGGCAAGATGCAATGCTTAAGACCGCTGCGCCACTCAGGAAATGCACAATTTCTACATTTTGTCCACTTGGCCAACACACTCCACCCTTGTTAATTGATTTCATTGATTTTCCTTGTCAATACACCAAGCTCAGTTCTTCGAGAGCCAATCAGCTTTGTACATTTTTGTTCAGCAATCATGACATCATCACTTGCATTTTCCACAGCCATAACTGTCTCAACATCAGTTTGTCCACTCTCAGATCAAGCTTTTCGCCTGTCTCGTCTGCCATTCCGATAGGCGGGGGCGCTTCAGTGCAATAGGTGGCGTTAATGCACAAAAAACGTTGGATGCCAGCCGATAAAACCCACAGAAGAAGGGGCGGGGAAGGGCGGGGGCGACAACTAGCTAACTGGCCTATTGTAAAGAATGGAACCACTCTCAGCCCAAGCCCATGTGCATTCCATGTTGCTGAGCACCCCACATCCTGCTGGGTGGACCTGACAGGAAGTCCTTTACCTGATGATTCCAGAGATGTTTCTGTGGAAAGATTAGGTCTCAGGTGGGATGCCTTTATAATTCGTTTTTTTCTTGATTTTTGTTTTGAAACTATCAAAATTATTCAAACCATACCATTCTTGATGTTGTTTTGAAATTATCAAAAGTATTTTAAAACGTTACTTTCGTTTTTTTTACAATTTGTGTTTTTATACCTGTTGGCTTAACGAAACACCATCAGCTATTGTGTCCAGAATAGTGAATAACGGCCTTCATTGGGTCAAGAGTTTGAGTTGGGTCAAGAGTTTGAGTCTCTTATTACTGAATGGAGACTGGCTTAGAAAAGTGGTATGATTGTTTAAAAAAAAAAATCTAAGTGTAAAATGTATATTTATGATATCTTCTATAAAATGTTACTGAATAAGATGCTACAGTAAGCCTACATGTGATGCTGCTTTGAATTCTCATGTGTCTGAACATCTTCCCAGGGGCAGGAGTGCAGGTGTGTTCGACTACCTCTGCCTGTATGTTCTGTGAATCGTCTTTCCTCTCTGCTTACTTATCAGAGCGCATCATCTGCCCGGGAAGAGCTTAGAGTTTAACAATATTTGGACATTCTCATATCATTATAGTAGAGCAGACTTTGAGCGAAGGAACAAATCCAAATACAAGTTTGTGCCATTTGCATTTTAAGGGAGTATTTCCGCTCACTGACGCAGCTTTAAGTCTATTAGAATACAGTAAATTAGTCACTGGAAACCAATTTTTTACAGTGCATTAGAAAAGTATTCAGACCCCTTCACTTTTTCCAAAAGCCTTATTCTAAAATGGGTGATATTGTTTTTTCCCCTCATCAATGTACAAACAATACCCCTTAATGACAAAGCAAAAATAGTTTTTTTGAAAATGTTAACATTTACATATGACATTTATTTAATTATTCAGCTCCTTTACTCAGTACTTTGTCGAAGCACATTTGGCAGCGATAACAGCCTCGAGTCTTCTTGGCACACCTGTATTTGGGGAGTCTCTCCCATTCTTCTCTGCAGATTCTCTCAAGCTCTGTCAGCTTGGATGGGGAGTGTCGCTGCACAGCTATTTTTAAGTCTCTCCAGAGATGTTCGATTGGGTTCAAGTCTGGGCTCTGGATTGGACATTAAGAGACTTGTCCCAAAGCCAAGCGTGCATTGTCTTGGCTGCGTGCTTAGGTTCGTTGTCCTGTTGGAAGGGTGAACCTTCGCCCCAGTCGGAGGTCCTGGGCTCTCTGGAGTAGGTTTTCATCAAAGATCTCTCTTTACTTTGCTCCGTTAATCTTTCCCTCAATCCTGACTAGTCCGCTGAAAAACATCTCCACAGCATGATGCTGCCACCACCATGCTTCACCATAGGGATGGTGCCATGTTTTCTCTAGAAGTGACGCTTGGCATTCAGGCCAAAGAGTTCAATCTTCGTTTCATCAGACCAGAGAATCTTGTTGCTCATGGTCTGAGAGTCTTTAGGTGCTTTTTGGCAAACTCCAAGCGGGCTGTCACTTGCCTTTTACTGAGGAGTGACTTCTGCCTGGCCACTACAATAAAGGCCTGATTGGTGGAGTGCTGCATAGCTGGTTGTCCTCTGGAAGGTTATTCTACCTCCACAGAGGAACTCTGGAGCTCTGTCAGAGTGACTGCTCAGTTTGGCCGGGCGGCCAGCTCTAGGAAGAGTCTTGGTGGTTCCAAACTTCTTCCATTTAAGAATGATGGAGGCCACTGTGTTCTTGGGGACCTTCAATGCTGCAGAAATGTTTTGGTACCCTTCCCCAGATCTGTGCATCGACACAACCCTGTCTCTGAGCTCTAGGGACAATTCTTTCTACCTCATAGCTTAGTTTTTGCTCAAACATGCACTGTGAACCGTGGGACCTAATATTTGGCTGACTGGCTCAATTCGGTCATATGTAGTGAAATTTGAAATTGTTTTTTACACTGGATAAAAGTAGAGACTCGTAGCTAGAACATAGTATATCTTACACTACAGTTGAGGAACAATGGGATAGTAATTCTGCTTTAAAAGTTGATACATTTGGAACCTCATTTTTTAGAAAATGGCCCTTGAATGTTTCGGTAAACCTACTGGAGAGCTCTTCTTTGTCTACACCCATTCAGCATTGTTCACACCCTCTTAACCCTTAGCCTCACCTATCTCTTTAAGGATTCATGTGAGGCCATGTACTAAACAACCTAAGATTTCAAAACTAAAGGCTGGTTTATACTACGTCTATCGACAGTTGTCGCGGTAACATCATGAACATTCTATTTTCGTCCGACATCAAACTAGTCATTATGAAAAAGTCTAATCACAAAAAACACAGGCAGCATGACATCCGCAGCCTGGTGGTCCAAAATAACATAACTACTGTATTTTAACACCAATAAACCCACCTGTTTAAAAATGAATTCAGCATATGTCAATCTAGCAAACCAGAAAAATAAAATAAACTTTCTAAACAATGTTTTGGTTCATTTCTAGCTTGTTAGCTAGCTAATGTTAAATTAACTGGCTAGCCAGTTCAAATAATGACCATATCATATAGCTGACAACGTCTTCACTTTAGCTCATTTTTCTTCATTATTACAAGAAAGTAACAAGATCATTATTTACAAGTTAATGTTGGACCAATTACAGATAATAGCCTATGGTTTTGAGTGTGACAAAATAAAAGCAGGGCATTCTACCAGAGAATTTTAGAACTTGGACCCTGTATCATTGGCCTAACATTATATCCTATATTACCGTCTCTGGTAAACACATAATATATCAAATAAAAAAGTTTATTTGTCACATGCACAGAATACATAAGAAGTAGTGAAATGGTTACTTGCATAGTGGAGTCTTGTTTAGACATGTAGCTAGCTATCTTGCTAGCTAGCTAGCTAAACCATAATCCCAACTCATAGCATTACCACCGTCAATCTGCAGCTAACCAACCAGGTTCAATGTTAGCTAGCTAGCTAACATTTGGGAATAACTAGCAATGCAAATGGTTCTGAGATACGAATAATATTACTACACAGATCATACACGTAACGTTAGCTAGTGAGCTAGCCAGATAATGTTAGCTAGCTATCTAACAATACGCTTTCATTTACAATGAAAACAACAATGAAAACAACTTTCTGACTAAATTTGAAATGTATAATATCTGAAAATGTAGTTAGCTAGACTATCTCACCCCTATATATGGATGAACGCTTCTCCCTCTCTGTCACGGATGCCATGGTTGCCTTTAGTTTGAAGATGTAATCCGGAGACAGGTGTTTTATACAACAGCCTTCTGTGTGTTCTCTTTTTGACTCCCTGTGTATATTTGCAATTAAACGCCAGAATTTTCTACATCTGCTTAGCTATCATACTCTAATTACACCGGGCATTCCACTGATTTCAAAACACAGTCCTCCAGAAAGTGGAGAGTAACTCTTTTGCAGTTCTACTACATGATATCTTTCATAAAAGCCACGTTAGAAAGGATTACCTACACATACTGACCAGCTCATGTCATGACAGACCAATCTGAACTCATCTCTCGGCATGTCCAGCCTACCCATTATCTCAGCCAATCATGGCTAACGGGAAGGTCCCTGTCTTTTCCCGTGGCAAAACAATCTAGGCTTGTAATTTAACAATTGTATTCGTATTTACAGATGGCATACACGTTTGTTATTATGAAAGTTCACATTTCCCAGAAGGCATTTCTGCCAAAAGTTTTGATTTAAAAAAAAGTTTATGTTCAAAATGTCTCTCCTGTGAAGTAGTGATGCGCGACTTATGTCTAGTTTCCTGAAACGAGTCACATATAGACAGGTGTGTGCCTTTCCAAATAATGTCCAATCAATGTAATTTACCACAGCTGGACTCCAAATTTTAGAAACAAGGATGATCAAACAAGGATGATCAATGGAAACAGGATGCACCTGAGTTCAATTTCGAGTCTCATAGCAAAGCGTCTGAATACTTATGTAAATAAATGTTTTTTTTGCAAGAATTTCAAAAAACTGTTTTCAAATCAAATCAAAGTTTATTTGTCACGTGCGCTGAATACAACAGGTGTAGACCTTACAGTGAAATGCTTACTTACAGGCTCTAACCAATAGTGCAAAAAAGGTATTAGGTGAACAATAGGTAGGTAAAGAAATAAAACAGAAAAAAGACAGGCTATATACAGTAGCGAGGCTATAAAAGTAGCGATGCAACATACAGACACCGGTTAGTCAGCTTGATTGAGGTAGTATGTACATGTAGATATGGTTAACGTGACTATGCATATACAGTATAATGAACAGAGAGTAGCAGTAGCGTAAAAGAGGGGTTGGCGGGTGGTGGGTGGGACACAATGCAGATAACCCGGTTAGCCAATGTGCGGGAGCACTGGTTGGTCGGCCCAATTGAGGTAGTATGTACATGAATGTATAGTTAAAGTGACTATGCATATATGATAAACAGAGAGTAGCAGCAGCGTAAAAAATAGTGGTTGGGGGGACACACAATGCAAATAGTCCGGGTAGCCATTTGATTACCTGTTCAGTAGTCTTCTGGCTTGGGGGAAAAAACAGTTGAGAAGCCTTTTTGTCCTAGACTTCGCACTCCGGTACCGCTTGCCATAAGGTAGTAGAGAGAACAGTCTATGACTGGGGTGGCTGAGGTCTTTGACCATTTTTAGGGCCTTCCTCTGACACCGCCTGGTGTAGAGGTCCTGGATGGCAGGCAGCTTAGCCCCAGTGATGTACTGGGCCGTACGCACTACCCTCTCTAGTGCCTTGCGGTCAGAGGCCGAGCAATTGCCGTACCAGGCAGTGATGCAACCAGTCAAAATAAAAAATAGAATTGGCTTCCTATTTCGCAACAAAGCCTCCTTCACTCACGCTGCCAAACATACCCTCGTAAAATTGAGTATCCTACCGATCCTTGACTTCGGCAATGTCATTTACAAAATAGCACCCAACACTCTACTCAGCAAACTGGGTGTAGTCTATCACAGTGCCATCTGTTTTTTTCACCAAAGCCCCATATACTACCCACCACTGCGACCAGTATGCTCTCGTTGGATGGCCCTCACTACATATCCGTCGCCAAACCCACTGGCTCCAGGTCATCTATAAGAATTTGCTAGGTAAAGCCCCGCCTTATCTCAGCTCACTGGTCACCATAGCTGGTCACCATCACTGTAGCATGTGCTCCAGCCGGTATATTGTAATGGTCATCCCCAAAACCAACACTTGCTTTGGCCGCCTTTCCTTCCAGTTCTCTGCTGCCAATGACTGGAACTAATTGCAAAAATCTCTGAAGCTGGAGTCTTATATCTCCCTCTCTGATTTTAAGTATCAGCTGTCAGAGCAGCTTACCGATCACTGTACCTGTACACAGCCAATCTGTAAATAGCACACCCAACTACCTCATCCTCATATTATTACTTACCCTCTTGCTCTTTTGTACCCGAGTATCTTTACTTGCACATCATCATCTGCACATCTATCACTCCAGTATTAATGCTAAATTTAAATTATTTCGCCTCTATGGCCTATTTATTGCCTACCTCCCTACTCTTCTACATTTGCACACACTGTACATAGATTTGTCTATTTTTATTTTATTTTGTGTTATTGACTGTACAGTACGTTTGTTTATGTGTAACTCTGTGTTGTTGTTTTTGTCGCACTGCTTTGCTTTATCTATGCCAGGTCGCAGTTGTAAATGAGAACTCAACTGGCCTACCTGGTTAAATAAAGGTGAAATAAAATACAGTTTAAAAAAGACGGTGAACTGATCGTCAGATGGAATCCAAGCAGCATTGCAGCAGGCAACGGAAGTTGGTGTCACACCCACTTGGGAGAAGCTTTTTTCTGGAGGCAGATTTTTTGTAGAGTAGAATGTCTCTGAACAGCAGGAGGGGGCTTCAAGGCCTCTGGATTTGGGTGAGGTAGCCTGCCATTTGTTGAGCTCAAAGGCTTCGACACCTCTCACTTCACAAGTCAGTGCTAATTGAAGTTGTATTTGGTCTGTCTGGTCTGCCTCAGTTCCAGGTTGGATGGTGTCCTTGGTAGTATTAATCCTTCAAGGACATTTTGTCCAAAAGGATTCTATAAGGAAATAAATGATAAAGTGCATTGCTGGAGGGATGAAAGTTGCAGGCTCATGTCTATCAGACCAGAGGGGGTGAGAGATCTTAGAAAGTGAATCTCATTCTAGTTGTGTGAGAGATACAGGAGCACTTCTCACACAGCCACGGTTGGTCTCTCACATCCAGGAGGTTACAATGTTGCGCAAACTATTAACCAGGTTGGCCCAACCCCAATCAACTCTTAGAATATAGGCCCAGGTTGAAATCTACTTTTTCACATGACGTTGTTTTGTGGGGGCAGGAGAATTAACGAAGAGGCAACTCGAATGAACTTTTATAAGAATTTTGACATTGCAAAAATTGAAAATAATTGTTCATGCCATGCAGTGGCGATTTTAGCATGTAAATCTTCGTGGGGCAAAAAAATATATGTAAAAGTGGGATGCATGCCAGCAAAGCCACTACACAACACAACACAAAACAATACAGGACTTGCACTATAATGCGCCGTGTTCACTAGTACTTAGTGTCGCGCGGTAAAACACCACTTCCCATTCATTTCAATGGACGGAAAGTGGAGAGGGCGGGGACCTTTGGTGGGAAGCTGTGAAAAAGTTCAACTTTTGACCAAAAGTTGGACGATGACCAATCATATAAAGTGTATTCCTTGACGTATTTGACGCGATGGGACCCAACGCTGGAGACATTCTTCAGCACAGATGGCTGACAAAAATACTAGGATGGAAGCAAATGTAAGTAATTATCACGTCATAACGAATCATGCAACACTTTACAGTAGAGAGGAATATGTTAGTTAATGTCACTCATTGGCCCCATTACTAAGGTCACCAACACATCTATTGGTCTCGGGGTGTTTCCAAGGGTATGGAAGTCAGCCATAATAACGGCCATCTTTAAATCGGGCGACCCTGCTGACGTGAATAACTACAGGCCCATTAGTATACTACCTGTGGTGTCAAAGGTTGTTGAAAAGTGTGTAGCAGAACAACTGATTGCCCACCTCAACAACAGCCCCTTCACATTACACTCCATGCAGTTTGGCTTCAGAGCGAAACACTCCCGAGAAACGGCCAACTGCTTTCTTCTGGAAAATGTGAAGTCCAAGATGGGACAGAGGGGGCGTTGTTTGGGCTGTGTTTCTGGACATAAGGAAGGCTTTTGATACTGTTAACCATGAGATTCTCATCACAAAATTGTCCAAGTTCAACTTTTCCCCCGATGCCTTGAGATGGATGAAATCATACCTTGAAGGCAGAACTCAGTGTCAGAGTGAGCAATGAGCTGTCGCCCACTCTTAGCTATGATGTGGGCGTGCCCCAAGGGTCAATACTGGGGCCCCTCCTGTTCAGCCTGTACATTAATGATCTGCCTTCTGTCTGTACTGGGTCTGAAGTTCAAATGTATGCAGATGATACAGTGATATATGTGCATGCAAAGAGCAAACAACAAGCTGCACAAGAACTCACTACTGTAATGATCCAGGATACAAAGTGGCTCAGTGACTCGTGTTTGCATCTCAATGTGAAAAAAACTGCTTGCATGTTCTTCACAAAGAGGGAAACAGATGCTACTGAGCCAGATGTCTATGTGTCAGGGGGAGAAGCTCCAGGTGGTATCTGATTTTATACTTGATTACAACCTCTCTTTTAAAAAGCATGTGAAAAAGGTAATTCAGATAACCAAATTCAACCTAGCTAATTTCCGATTTATACGAAATTGTTTGACTACAGAGGTAGCAAAACTGTACTTAAAATCTATGATACTCCCCCACTTTACATACTGCTTGACTAGTTGGGCCCAAGCTTGCTGTACAACATTAAAACCTATTCAGTCTGTCTACAAACAGGCTCTCAACGTGCTTGATAGGAAGCCCAATAGCCATCATCACTGTTACATCCTCAGAAGGCATGAGCTTCTGAGTTGGGAAAATCTTGTGCAATACACCGACGCATTTCTTGTATTCAAGATCCTAAATGGCCTGGCTCCCCCTCCACTCCATATTTTTGTTAAGCAGAAAACCCAAACATATGGCAGCAGATCCACAAGGTCTGCCATGAGAGGTGACTGTATAGTTCCCTTAAGGAAAAGCACCTTTAGTAAATCCGCTTTCTCTGTGAGAGCTTCCCATGTCTGGAATAGACTGCCATCAGACACACACAACTGCACCACATATCACACTTTCCCAAAATGCATTAAGACATGGCTAAAGGTCAATCAGATTTGTGAACATAATCCCTAGCTGTGTATTGCCGCTTTCCATGTTGTCTGTTGTCTGTAGCTTGTGAGGTGTGGAAACACTTTGTTGCTTTTATGAATTTTGTCTTGCTGTTTTTTGTTCTATGTTGCTCTGTCTGTATGCTCTGTCTGTATGCTGTGTCTTGCTTGTCCTATGTTGCTCTGCGTGTGCTCACTGCTCAATGATTGCCTATATTGTAATTGTTTTTAATAACCTGCCCAGGGACTGCGGTTGAAAATTAGCCGGCTGGCTAAAACCGGCACTTTTACTGAAACGTTGATTAATGTGCACAGTCCCTGTAAAAATAAAATAAAATAAACTCAAACTCAATGTAGAGACATGTGATTATGCATATTTTTTTGTCATGAAGTTCATTTCCGAAAATCAATATTTATCAAGCTAGCTGACTAGCTAACATGTGGCCAGCTAGCTGGCTAGCTTATGGGTGTTGTGACATGAGTATGAAATTGTTAAACTGGTTGTTTAATTTTTTAGGGACTCCTGAAACAACCAGCAAACCAGGCTGTCATCTTGTGAAACAGTGGATGTAAAGAATCTAGCCAGCTAAAGCATTTACTGCAAATGTAATGTGCAATTTTGTAAGCTTGCCTTGCTGATATTTGCCATGCAATGCAGATGAAGCAATGTAACGTAACTTTAGCTAGCTAACTATTTTCTTGCTTATTGTGCAGCGGAGGGTAAAAAGACCCGTATGCCTATGGATGTGTAGCTAGCTATGTAGCCGATCTGTGTATGTACCCTAAAACATTTGGTATACATATTAATTCAGAATTTAGCTATGAACCTCAACTATCATAGCCAGCTGTATCAACTTCAAAACAGTATGAATTACATTAATGAAGCCTATGGATTGAGTAGAATATAATATAACTTTGAACCAAGGATGCAAGTTGTATATACAGTGGGGCAAAAAAGTATTTAGTCAGCCACCAATTGTGCAAGTTCTCCCACTTAAAAAGATGAGAGAGGCCTGTAATTTTCATCATAGGTACACTTCAACTATGACAGACAAAATGAGAAAATCACATTGTAAGATTTTTATTGAATTTATTTGCAAATTATGGTGGAAAATAAGTATTTAAATATAAATTGTACTGTGAGATGCCTAAGACAGAGCTATAGGGAGACAAGACGGACAGCTGATCGTCCTCGCAGTGGCAGACCACGTGTAAAAACACCTGCACAGGATGGGTACGTCCAAACATCACACTTGCGGGACAGTTACAGGATGGCAACAACAACTGCCCAAGTTACACCAGGAACGCACAATCCCTCCATCAGTGTCATATCCAATACCAGGAGTATCAAATTCCAGTCTTTGAGTGATGCTGTGTCTGCATGTACAATTATACACTTCAATAGTGTATAACGTTTTAGGGAAGAGCCAGATGCAGACAGTGTCAAAGTAACAAAGGTTTATTACTAGAACAAGGGGCAGGCAAAACGACAGGTCAAGGGCAGGCAGAGGTCAGTAATCCAGATCAGAGTCCAAAAGGTACAGAACAGAAGGCAGTCTAATGGTCAGGGCAGGTAGCGGTCAATAATCCAGTGTAGTGGGGCAAGGTACAGGACAGCAGGCAGGCAGAATGGTCAAAATGTGAAAACAGGAACTATAGAAAAGACAGGAGCAAGGGGAAAACCGCTGGAAGTCTTGACGAACAAAACGAACTGGCAACTGACAGAGAACCCAGGTATAAATACACAGATGATAATGAGGAGAGATGGGAGACAGCTGGTGGGGGTGGAGACAAGCACAAAGACAGGTGAAACAGATCAGAGTGTGACTGTTTACCAATCTTGGTCCTGGGACATCAATGGTTACACATTGTAGCTATGCAGTAGACTAGATACATGCTTTAACTAGTTAAAGGCTGATTTGTAATTCATATATACAGAAATATAATTTAAAACAGTACACTACACTTCCTATGCATGTAAATACTCTAAAACCGGTTCATCTCAATATCTAATTTCCTTCATCTGCATTGATCTGATAAACACAGGATAGGTGTAGTATTTCATTAAATGAGAGACTTAATTTCAACCAGTAGATAATGTGAAACACTTTATTGAAAGAAGTTCATTATCCAAGTGCTATAAATACATAATACATGCATTATAATATTGTAATTGTAATCTGTACTTCACTGCACATTTGGTATGTATTATAAAAACAGAGGAAGAAAGAGGTGGCGAAAGGTGTTAAAGACAAAAAGGGAAAGAGGTAAGAACAGGAGCAGGGAAGACAGCATATGATTAATGAATCACAGTGCTATGCTAATATTCTCTCAGTTCATCAGAATTACATAGTGTCTCTAGCGGTGTCTCCTAACCAGCCTTGGGCTCCCAGTCAGCCTGAAGGTTATCTTCAGAGCGGGTGAGGTAGAGAAGAGGAGACTTGGGTTGGCATCTTCTCTCACATCAAAATATACCTGCAGACGAAAGACAGATACCATGTTTAAACCTTGTATTTTTTTTATTCTAACACTGTCAGTCATCATAATCATCAGGAGATGAAATGCATAACTGAACTTGGATCATTAACTCTTGGACTTCTACATCTCTATCTGCATTTCATTGTCAAGCATCTCTTTAATAATACTTCCTGTTGACCAGACCAAGTGATCTCTCACTTTTGATCATGCTGTGCCCTCTATGTAGCCAGTTCAGATGCGGGAGGGGTTCACCGACACAGCTGATATAACCTAGAGGATTTAGGGAGAAGGGGAGAGAGGGATGAAGTGAAGGAGAGAGACTGTTATTGAGAAAATAAGGTAGTTAAAGAGAGTGTTCAACAGGAATCTGTGTGTGGCCTCACCTGGTGTCCACACTAAGTGGGTGCAGAGTCCTTTATGCTGAAAAACATGCAGACACATGAGGACAAACAATATAGCATAGTTATAGAAATAATGAAGTGTCTTACTATTCTCCATGGTTGGCCCTCTTACCCATTCTTTGAAGGTGGAAGGAGCCACAGTTATACACCTGAACCTGCTTACTGCACAACACAATCCATCAATCAGATTGATACATGAGTGTGTAGGTGTGGGTTATCGGGTGTCTAATTGTTTAATAGTATGGGTGACTTAAAATAGCCTGTTTTGTTTTTGTACAGACATCACACCCGTACCTAAACAGCACCCTCACCTGAGAAGTAGAAATCAAAGGGAGAGAAACTGTTAATTGAATAACTGCAGTTGACATAGCTAAGTAAATGGAAGAATACACTTATTACAATGTGGATGGCTCTTAAAAGAGCCTTTGGTTGTGCGTAGTGTAGTCTATGGTGTTGCCAGGGAACAGCACCCTCTTCAAATAAGTAGGAGGTGAAGATCTCCCGCACACAGATTGCCTCTTGCTGCAGATCCACTCCTGGTCCTCGTGTCCATCCTCATGAAGTTATGCAGGACACAAGTAGCCTTTACACACCAGAATTCCTCCAGGAGGCAGTCCCAGATGGCCTTGGTCACCCAACCTTGCAGTGCCCTACACGGTAACTGTAGGCAATCGTTTTGAAGGAATCTCCAGTTTAGATATCTGTAGGATATGGAAGATAATGTCATTATTAGAATTTTACATCACCAGGTCATTGTGGATTACTAAATTATAATAGCCCTTATAACACATCATGATAATATTGGATTGATAGAGGCATGTGTGCATGTGTAGGATGTGACAATAGCAGGATCATATCAAGGATCACATCACAAATGAATACATAAATACCACTTGAAGCTTGATGATGAGTTGATCATTTGAATCAGCTGTGTAGTGCTAAGGCAAAACAAAAATGTGCACCCCTTTGAGTCCCCAGGACCAGGACTGAGAACCACTGCTCTTCATTGGAACCTCTTAATCTGCAGACAGGCTTTCACAGCTCTCTTTATCTGAGGACAGAAAACCTCACAAGAAACATACTTCATTATACTCAAATTAGACCACACTGAATATTATGTTACTATTATCTCCGTCTTCATTATACTCAAATTAGACCACACTGAATATTATGTTACTATTATCTCCGTCCTCATTTCCTAGGGACTGGAACTACACAAAAGTACCTGGACTATCCAGAATAGCTTTCTCTCTCACTTTGACAGTTGGGGCTATCCTTTCACCCTCCTCCATGGCTGTTAGCTAGCTACCTACTGTAATGAACACGAGGGGAGACAGAGAGCTGGTTTCAAACGCAGGACCACAGGAGGCAAAGGACCGCAGGAGGAGGCAGGTAGCTGGGTCCAGGGGCAGGCAGAAGGTCTTACACAGGGGGTCCAAAAGGGCAACAGTACAGGCAGGAAGAAGGCTAGTAATGTAGTCCAGGAGATCAGGCAATAGGCTAAAGTACAGGCAGGGAATAGGCAAAAGGCGTCACTAGTGAGGCAGGCAAAAACTATCATATGCAGGAGGAGTACATTTTTAAATACATATTTCACCTTTTTTTAACCAGGTAGACTCGTTGAGAACAAGTTCTCATTTGCAACTGCGACCTGGCCAAGATAAAGCAAAGCAGTTCGACGCATACAACACAGTTACACATGGAATAAACAAACATACAATCAATTATACAGTAGAAAAAGTATATATACAGCATGTGCAAATGAGGTAGGTTAAGGGAGGTAAGGCAATAAATAGGCCATGGTGGCAAAGTAATTACAATATAGCAATTAAACACTGGAATGGTAGAATGTGCATGAGATGAATGTGCAAGTAGAGATACTGGGGTGCAAAGGAGCAAGATAAATAAATGAATAAATACAGTATGGGGATAAGGTAGTTGGATGGGCTATTTACAGATGGGCAATGCCAGGTGCAGTGATCTGTGAGTTGCTCTGACAGCTAGTGCTTAAAGCTTGGAGGGAGATAAGTGTTTCCAGTTTCAGAGATTTTTGTAGTTCATTCCAGTCATTGGTAGCAGAGAACTGGAAGGAGAGGCGGCCAAAGGAAGAATTGGCTCTGGGGATGACCAGTGAGATAGACCTGCTGGAGCGCGTTCTACGGGTGGGTGCTGCTATGGTGACCAGTGAGCTGAGATAAGGCGGGCCTTTACCTAGCAGAGACTTGTAGATGACCTGGAGCCAGTAGGTTTGGCGACAAATATGAAGCGAGGGCCAGCCAACGAGAGCGTACAGGTCGCAGTGGTGGGTAGTATATGGGGCTTTGGTGACAAAACGGGTGGCACTGTGATAGACTGCACCCAATTTGTTGAGTAGAGTGTTGGAGGCTATTTTGTAAATGACATCGCTGAAGTCGAGGATCAGTAGGATGGTCAGTTTTACGAGGGTATGTTTGGCAGCGTGAGTGAAGGATGCTTTGTTGCGAAATAGGAAGCCTATTCTAGATTTAATTTTGGATTGGAGATGTTTAATGTGAGTCTGGAAGGAGAGTTTACAGTCTAACCAGACACCTAGGTATTTGTAGTTGTCCACATATTCTAGGTTAGAACCGTCATGAATAGTGATGCTGGACAGGCGGGCGGGTGCGGGCAGCAATCGGTTGAAGAGCATGCACTTAGTTTTACTAGCATTTAAAAGCAGTTGGAGGCCACGGAAGGAGTGTTGTATGGCATTGAAGCTAGTTTGGAGGTTTGTTAGCACAGTGTCCAAAGAAGGGCCAGATGTATACAGAATGGTGTAGTCTGCGTAGAGGTGGATCAGAGAATCACCTAAATCAAGAGCGACATCATTGATATATACAGAGAAAAGAGTCGGCCCTAGAATTGAACCGTGTGGCACTCCCATAGAGACTGCTATAGGTCCGGACAACAGGCCCTCCGATTTGACACACTGAACTCTGAGAAGTAGTTGGTGAACCAGGCGAGGCAGTCATTTGAGAAGCCAACGCTGTTGAGTCTGCCGGTAAGAATGCGGTGATTGACAGAGTCGAAAGCCTTGGCCAGGTTGATGAAGACGGCTGCACAGTACTGTCATTTATCGATGGCGGTTATGATATCGTTTTGGACCTTGAGCGTGGCTGAGGTGCACCCATGACCAGATCAGAAACCAGATTGCATAGTGGAGAAGGTACACTGGGATTCGAAATGGTCGGTGATCTGGTTATTAACTTTGCTTTCGAAGATTTTAGAACGGCAGGGCAAGACGGATGTAGGTCTATAATCGTTTTGGTCTAGAGTGTCTCCCCCTTTGAAGAGCGGGATGGCCGCGGCAGCTTTCCAATCTTTGGGGATCTCGGACGATACGAAAGAGAGGTTGAATAGGCTAGTAATAGGGGTTGCAAGAATTTCTGCAGATAATTTTAGAAAGAGAGGGTCCAGATTGTCTAGCCCAGCTGATTTGGAGAGGTCCACATTTTGCATCTCTTTCAGAACATCAGCTATCTGGATTTGGGTGAAGGAGAAATGGGGGAAGCTTGGGCGAGTTTCTGTGGGAGGTGGAGTGCTGTTGATCGGGGTTGGGGTAGCCAGGTGGAAAGCATGACCAGCCGTAGAAAAATGCTTATTGAAGTTCTCAATTATCGTGGATTTATCGGTGGTGACAGTGTTTCCTATCCTCAGTGCAGTGGGCTGCTGGGAGGAGGTGCTCTTATTCTCCACGGACTTTACAGTGTCCCAGAACTTTTTTGAGTTTGTGCTACAGGATGCAAATTTCTTCTTGAAAAAGCTAGCCTTAGCTGCCTCTGTATATTTGTTCCTAACTTCCCTCTAAAGTTGCATATCACAGTTCAATGCTAATGCAGAACACCACAGGATGTTATTGTAAAGGCCTGCTCGCAGAAGTGTTTTAGGGAGCGTTTGACAGTGATGAGGGGTGGTCGATTGACCGCAGACCCATTACGGATGCAGGCAATGAGGCAGTGATTGCTGAGATCTTGGTTGAAAACAGCAGAGGTGTATTTGGAGGGCAAGTTGGTTAGGATGATATCTATGAGGGTGCCCGTGTTTACGATTTGAGGTCGTACCTGGTGGGTTCATTGATAATTTGTGTGAGATTGAGGGCATCAAGCTTATATTGTAGGATGGCCGGGGTGTTAAGCATGTCACAGTTTAGGTCTCCTAGCAGCACGAGCTGTGAAGATAGATGGGGGGCAATCAATTCACATATGGTGTCCAGGGCACAGCTGGGGGCAGAGGGTGGTCTATAGCATGCGGCAACAGTGAGAGACTTGTTTCTGGAAAGGTGGATTTTTAAAAGTATATGCTCGAATTGTTTGGGTACAGACCTGGATAGTAAGACAGAACTCTGCAGGCTCTCTGCAGTAGATTGAAACCCCGCCCCCTATGGCAGTTCTATCTTGTTGGAAAATTTTATAGTTAGGGATGGAAATTTCAGGGTTTTTGGTGGTCTTCCTAAACCAGGATTCAGACATGGCTAGGACATCCGGGTTGGCAGAGTGTGCTAAAGCAGTGAATAAAACAAACTTAGGGAGGAGTCTTCTCATGTTAACATGCATGAAACCAAGGCTTTTACGGATACAGAAGTCAACAAATGAGAGCACCTGGGGAGTAGGAGAGGAGCTAGGCACTGCAGGGCCTGGATTAACCTCAACGTCACCAGAGGAACAGAGGAGGAGTAGGATAAGGGTACGGCTAAAGGCTATCAGAACTGGTTGTCTATTACATTCAGAACAGAGAGTAAAAGGAGCAGGTTTCTGGGCACGATAGAATAGATCAAGGCATAATGTATGGTAGGATGTGAGTACATTGGAAGTAAACCTAGGCATTGAGTAATGATAAGAGAGATATTGTCTCTGGAGACATTTAAACCAGGTGATGTCACCGCATATGTGGGAGGTGGGAACTAAATGGTGGTTAAGGCATATTGAGCAGGGCTAGAGGCTGTACAGTGAAATTAGACAGTAATCACTAACCAGGACAGTAATGGACAAGGCATATTGATATTAGAGAGAGGCAAGCTAGCAGAGGGACGTCTCGACGGATGAATGCCTGTTTTAGCCTCCGCGTGCGATGACGTCGATAGACCAGTCGTGATGGATTAGTAGGGTTCCGAGTAGCAGAGGGGTCCAGATCCAATTGGCAAAATAGGTGTAGTGGCCCAAGAAATTGGCTGATGGATCTATACAACTAACAGTCCAATATGCTCTAGACAGCTAGCGGGCCGTGGCTAGCGGGCCGTGGCTAGCAGATGGGCATTCAAGGGATGTCGCGATGTAGAGGCCAGTTGAGTACTCCCTCGAGCAGATTACCTCGTAGTCCAGTCATGAAGGATCAGCGGGGTTCCGTGCCCCGTACCGGCAGTAGAAGGGGTCCGGGTATTGTAGCCCAGGAGTGGCTGATGGGCCTCTTTAGCTAGCCGGGAGAAAGGGCCTAGCATGGGCTAGCTCTAGGCTAAGTTGTGCTTGCTTCGGGACCGACGTTAGCCGGAATAGTCACTCGGATAGCAGCTAGCTAGCTGCGATGATCCAGGTGAAAATGTCCAGAGCTTGCGGTAGGAATCCGGGGATATGGAGAGAAAATAGGTCCGGTATGCTCTGGTTTGAGTTGCGTTGTACAAACTGGCGAGAGCTTTCCGAGCCTAATGTTAGCTGGTGACCGCTAGCAATGATTAGCTGACTACTAGCTAGTAGCTAGTGAGCTGGCTAGCTTGTTGGGGGATTCCAGATTCGAGGTAAATAAAAATACTTTCTAAAAAAAAAGATCCACACCACATTGGGTGAGGCGAGTTGCAGGAGAGTATTTCGATGTTTAGGTTCAGAAAAAAAGATAAAAAAGATGCGAATAAAAAGATATATACATGGGACACGACAATACGAAGGACAAAGACGTTTGACTGCTACGCCATCTCGAAAGACATGTGTCACAAATCAAACAATACCTCACAGTGATGGGGTGCAAAGAAATTAAATAAATAGTGTGTGATAATGACATACAGGTGTGTGAACAGGTGATTAGAATTCTGGTGATTGAGCTGAGCTGTGTTCAGCGGCTGTGTTCAGAGTGAGCTGTGTTCAGGGGATCTAGGTGTTTGAGAGTGTGAGCTGGAAAGTGAGCTAGAAAGTGAGCTGTGTTCAAGGGATCTGCGTGTTTGAGGGTGTGAGTTGGAAGCAGACGTTACACCTACAAATGCATTTTTTTTTTACAGTGATAAATACATCAGATAGTTAGCTAATATGAAGTTAGGTAGCTGGTGATATTTAATTCACTTAGCTAGCTATCTATACAGTATTGAAAGTTGGCTAGATAGCTAGCTAGCTACGTTAGCAGCTCATTTGAGGTAGGGCTCCCGAGTCCCAGATGGCTCCAGAGTGTGCTCCCGAGTGGCGCAGCGGTCTAAGGCACTACATCTCTAGTGCAAGAGGTGTCACTGCAGTCCCTGGTTTGAATCCAGGCTGCATCACATCCGGCCATGATTGGGAGTCCCATAGGGCCGCGCACAATTGGCCCAGTGTTGTCCAGGTTTGGCCGGGGTAGGGCATCATTGTAAATAAGAATTTGTTCTTAACTGACTTGCCTAGTTAAATAAAAAAAAACATTAAAAAAGCTAATAATACATTGTTTTTTTTTTCTTCCGATATGTATTTACTTACTTGAAAAGGTTATCCCAGCTATGTGGATGATTGGAAACAGGGCAGCAAAGTTTGATTGTCAGCAGAGCATTTTAGAGCATATTACTATTTAATTAACTATTTACCCATTTAATAACCAGACCTTCATACATACTTGCTATGCTAAATTCTGGACTCACAGTCGAACGTGCTGCTATATGCTGCCATATTCTGCCAGCACACCCACAAGCGAGCCACTCTGAGCGGCCTAAGTGGCAGGCGGCAATTTACAGCGTGCCGTTGAGCACGAGCCGTAATGGTGATAAACGGTGCCCACAAATTGTTAGGGCCTACATAAAGCTGTCCAAACAGCAGTCTCAACATCTTACCACTGCTACACACTGTAAAATGGCGCCAACAGACAGGGCTGCCGTGCTTCTAGCTCTTAGGAAACTTTGCAGATTTTTTTTTTATGTGTTATTTTACAAGCATTTCGCTACACCCGCAATAACATCTGCTAAATACGTGTATGTGACAAATTGACACACCCTGATCTGTTTCACATGTCCTTGTGATTGGCTCCACCCCCCTCCAGGTGTCGCCCATCTTCCCCATTATCACCTGTGCATTGATACCTGTGTTCTCTGTTTGTCCATTGCCAGTTCGTCTTGTTTGTCAAGTGAACCAGCGTTTTTGTGTCTCAGCTCCTGCTTTTCCCAGTCTCCCTTTTCTCGCCCTCCTGGTTTTGACCCTTGCCTGTCCTGACTCTGAAACCGCCTGCCTGACCACTCTGCCTGCCCCTGACCCTGAGCCTGCCTGCGACCTGTACCTTTGCCGCACCACTGGATTGTTGACCTCTGCCTACCTTGACCCTGAGCCTGCCTGCTGACCTGTACCTTTGACCCACCTCTGGTTACTGACCCCTTCCTGCCTTGACCTGTCTATTTCCTGCCCCTGTTGGAATATTAAACCATTGTCAATTCGACGTGTCTGCATCTGGGTCTTACCTTGATACCTGATAGTACCAACAGTCCCTGACTAACGCAACAGACCCGGGCCAGCTGCGCAATGCCATCTCCACCCAGGGAGCCACCATCGGTAGGCACGAGGAATTACTTTGTGGCGTTGTGGAGAGGGTCCAAACGTTGGCTGAACGCCATTGACCCGGCGTTGGGCAGTTTTCTGGAGCAATTCCACGGGTTGTCTGGGAGGCCGCTTATCACGGTGGTAACCCCACAGCTCCTCAGTGACTCAGCTGCTAGCAGCGCTGTCTCATCGGTCACTCCATCTTCTCGGGAGCCCTGCTTACCTCCTCCATAACGCGTCAATGGAGAACCGAGCACCTGTCGGGCTTTCCTAGCTCAGTGCCCTCATCTTCAAACTTCAGCCTTCCTCCTTCCCCTCAGATTGCTCCAAGATAGCCTAGCTCATCAAGCTGATGGCCGGGAGGGCTCTCACCGGGCTACTGCCGTGTGGGAACAACAGCCGATCATATGCGCTAGTCTGGATGGGTTCGTGGGAGAAGTGAGGAAGGTTTTTGATGCCCTGTTCTCCAGGCGAGAGGCTAATCCAGCTTCAGCAGGACTCCTGCAATGTAAATGATTATGCGGTGGATTTCCGCACGTTGGCAGCTGAGAGTGCTTGGAATCAAGAGGCAATGTTCGATGTGTTCCTGCACGACCTCTCGGAGGAGGCCAAGGACGAGCTTGCAGCCCGGAAGTTACCTACGGAGCTCGATTCCGTCATCGCTTTGACCATCCGTATCGATGGGCGATTACGGGAACGAAGGAGCGAGAGGAAATTGGATTTTGCTCGCACGCACAGGGATTCCACCTTGCCTCTGAGTCATCCCGGAAGCTCCTGATGGTCTCATTGTCGAGAGAACCCGAGGCTTCCCGACCTTCCCCGAGGGCTGCCGAAGACGGCTGAGTCATCGCATCCTGAGCCTATGCCACAAGGCAGAGCTGGGCGGTCGCCAGCGGAACTCTTGGTCATTTCGTGTCCTCTTGTCCTTTAAAAAAAACAGGCTCACTGGTAGGAGCGAGTACTCTGGTGGGCCATATGGAGAACGTTCCTGCTTCCCTTGCTCGCACCCCTTTTCATGCCATTCTGCTGTGGGGAGACCAGTCCAAATCTCTCCAAGTTCTGATTGACTCTGGAGCCGGCGAGAGCTTTTTGGACGCTACCCTGGCGTCTGAGCTGAACATCCCCACTCAGCCCCTCTCCATTCCCATGGACATTAGAGCACTCTACAAGGCGCTCTATAGGCAGAGTCACCCATAACACCACTCCTATCAACCTACGTGTGTCAGGGAACCACAGCGAGGCTGTCCAGTTCCTGCTCATCAAGTCCCCTCTGATTCTCGTGGTATTGGGATTCTCCTGGCTCCAGCGACACAATCCCGTCATTAACTGGCCTACTGGTGCCATCATGGGCTGGAGCCCGTTCTGCCACACCCATTGCCAGAAGTCAACACAACCTGCCCCGGGACGTCTTCCTGGGGGCTCGGAAGGTACCCCGGACCTCTCTGCCATTCCCGCTGAGTACCATGACCTCCGGGAGGTGTTCAGCAAGGCCTGGGCCACTTTGCTCCCGCAGCACCGACCTTAAAACCGCGGGATTGACCTTCTCCCTAGCACGACTCCGTCCCCGGGGACGACTCTCTGTCGGGACCAGAGACCAAGTCAGTGGAGACCTACATTTGGGACTCCCTTGCTGCAGGGTCCTTCTGTCCTTCTTCTCCCGTTGGCGCAGGGTTCTTCTTTGTGGAGAAGAAGGACGAGATGCCCGTACATCGACTACCGGGGTCTCAACCACATAACTGTGAAGAACTGCTACCATTCATCTCCTTGGACTTCGGGCCACCGTGTTTTCCAAGCTGGATTTACGGAACGCCTACCACCTGGTGCGGATACGGGAAGGGGATGAGTAGAAGACCGCCTTCAACATGGCCAGCGGTCACTATGAGTAGCTGGTCATGTCATTTGGCCTTACCAACATCCCTGCTGTGTTCCAGGCCCTGGTCAATTGACGTTCTCCGCAACATGTTGAACCGGTTCGTCTTTGTCTACATAGATGACATCCTCATCTTCTTCTGTTCCACCGAAGAACATGTGACCCACATCCGACAGGTTCTCCAACATCCAACTGTTTGTAAAATCAGAGAAGTGCGAATTCCATCGTTCCACCATCCCTTTTCTGGGTTTCACCATCGTCGCAGGGAGTGTGCAAATGGATCCCGGGAAGGTGAGAGCGGTGGTGGATTGGCCCCAGCCTACTTCCAGGGTGCATCTGCAACGCTTCCTGGGGTTCGCCAACTTCTATCGCCACTTTATCCGGGGTTACAGAACCCAGGCTTCCCCCCCCTGTCCTCACTCACCTCGCCCAAGGTTCCTTTCACGTGGTCTCCAGCTGCTGACCGGGTGTTCCGGAACCTCAAACATCGCTTCACCACAGCTCCCATCTTGGTTCATCCGGACCCTTCCCGTCTGTTCGTGGTGGAGGTCGATGCTTCTGATGCCCGGGACCTCAAGCTACATCCCTGCGCCTTCTTCTCCCACCGCCTCAATGCCACGGAAAAGAACTATGATGTGGGGAATTGTGAGCTTCTCGCGGTGAAGATGGCGGAAGGGAAGCACTGGCTGGAGGGGGCGGAACACCCATTCATCGTGTGGACTGACCACAAGAACCTGGAGTATCTCCACACCGCCAAGCGCCTCAACACCAGGCAAGCCAGATGGGCCCTGCTATTCACACGGTTCAACTTCTCCCTCTCGTACCAGCCGGGATCCAAGAATGTCAATCCGGATGCACTGTTCCACTGCTATAGCCCCACGGGTACCACCCCGGAGCCCGAGATCCTCCTTCCCACCTCATGCCTGGTGACAGCACTCAACTGGGGTATAGGGAAACAGGTCCGGGAGGCGCAGAGGTCCCAGCCAAACCTTGGGGGGCCTGATTATCGGATGCTTGTGCCTGACGCTGTCCGCTCTGCGGTCCTGGAGTGGGTCCATTCCTCCAGGCTTGCATGCCACCCGGGCTCCCGTCAGACCCTGGCCTTCGTGCGACAATGCTTTTGGTGGCCTACGATGGTTCCGGATGTTGCCGCGTTTGTCTCCGCCTGCACGGTCTGTGCTCATAGTAAGACTCCTCGGCAAGCTCCGGCTGGTCTTCTGCATCCACTGCCTGTCCCTCACCGTCCCTGGTCCCATATATCTCTGGATTCCGTCATGGGTCTTCCCCCCATCTGAGGGCAACACTGCCATCCTGACTGTGGTCAACTGGTTTTCCAAGGCCACTCACTTCATTCCTCTCCCCAAACTACCCACAGCCAAGGAGACAGCCCAGCTCATGGTGTAACACGTCTTCCGGATCCATGGACGGACCGGGGGGCTCAGTTCTCGTCCCAATTCTGTAAGGCGTTCTGCGCCCTCATTGGGTCATCGGCCAGCCTGTCCTCTGGGTTCCACCCCCAGTCCAATGGCCAGTCGGAGCGAGCCAACCAGGATCTTGAGACTACTCTGTGCAGCCTGGTCTCCGCCAACCCCACCTCCTGGAACCAGCAGCTGGTAAGGGTCGAGTACGCCCGCAACACCCTTCCCTTCTCTGCCACTGGCCATTCTCTGTCCGAGTGTTCCCTGGGGTATCAGCCCCCACACTACCCTGAGCAGGAGGAAGAGGTCGGCGTACCTTCTTTACCACGTCACACCCTGATCTGTTTTACCTGTCCTTGTTATTGTCTCCACCCCCTCCAGGTGTCACTTGTTTTCCTCAGTGTGTTTATCCCTGTGTTTCCTGTCTCTCTGTGCCAGTTCATCTTGTATGTCCAAGTCAACCGGCGTTTTTTCCCGTTCTCCTGCTTTTGCTGTTTCTCCTTTTTCTAGTCCTACCGGATTTGACCCTTGCCTGTTTCTGGACTCTGTACCCGCCTGCCTAACCATTCTGCCTGCCTTGACATCGAGCCTGCCTGCCTTTTGCCTGTCCATGAACATTCTCTTGCCTACTCCTTTTTGGATTATTAAACATCTAAGACTCAAACCATCTGCCTCCTGTGTCTGCATCTGGGTCTCACCTTGAGTTATGATATCCTAGATGTTTGTCTGGCGCTGTCGTCTTACCTGGAGGAGAGCCCGGTCGGCCTTCCTCAAGACCCCCTCCAGGTATCGACTACATGTGGATCGCCATCGGATCCCGGCATCATCATCATCAGGTGTCGCCCATCTTCCCCATTATCCTCTCTGCATTTATACCTGTGTTCTGTTTGTCCATTGCCAGTTCATCTTGTTTTTCAAGTCAACCAGCGTTTTTTGTTATCAGCTCCTGCTTTTCCCAGGCTCCCCTTTTCTCGCCCTCCTGGTTTTGACCCTTGCCTGTCCTGACTCTGAGCCCACCTGCATGACCACTCTGCCTGCCCCTGACCCTGACCCTGCCTGCTGACCTGTACCTTTGCCCCACCTCTGGTTACTTGATTTGAATTGGCAATCAGCGGAGCCTTGTCTGGCATCGAAAAAGTTAATTCAGCCTTATTTACTGCCTTTTTAAAAAACATAGCTGATATGGCTGACTTGCATAAACAAATGTGGTTTCTAATAATAATGGAGATGTACAAACTATGGAACAAGGGGACGACAAGCGGATGAGAGGCAATCTGTAATTTCTATTAAGACATTAATGAGCAAGCTAGGAAGGACGTAGTCAATATAACTATTTGTTTAGCACTTTTGAAATGTACAGAGACAGAATTCATAACAGTGTTCTCCCTGTACACTAAGTCAGAACCGTAGGATAAATAATGGGGGCATATAAGCAGACAATGAAAGCTCTTACAAAATTTGATGATTACATTTCTCTAAAACAGGTTATAAACTACATGTGCACCACCAAGTCAGAACATTGGGCGAAATTAATAAGGGAAAATAGACCAAATTATTAGCGTGAGGCACATGGGCTACTAATATCTTTCTACACAACATACACTTAGTATACATTTCTTAGCTACAGTATACATATCTACCTGGCATAGTAAATTTTTTATGCAGCAGCATACAAGAAATGTTTGGAATCACCTTGTTGTGTTGTGCTCACTTGAACAGGAAGGTGGCACGGCGGTCTTTCATGGGAAAATTTTGCCATCAAAGTCTGGCATTCTCTGGATTTATGGTGCTTTCAAGACAACTGGGAACTCTGAAAAAAACAAGTTCGAGTCATGATGACGTCATTGATCTTCAGGTCATAGCTCTAGAAAGAGGCCCGTGTTCCCGAGTTTGATGATCGATCAAAACGTATTTCCCAGTCAGAGCTCATTTTTTTACAGAATTCCCAGTTGTCTTGAACTCACTGAAGTCAAGTTTTCACAGTTCAGAGTTAACAGTTGTTTTGAGTGCGGCACAAATCATGCTTCATTGACAGCATGGCCAATGTTGAATGTTTATCATTTTAAACTTGGAAAAGAGACAAATCCCAGATTTGCGACCACACAGCCACTCCACTGAATAGCAGGCTAGTGATTGCTTTGCAATGCTTGCAGTTAGCCACTGTCACTGATTCCTTTCAAACCACTCATTGTTGAATTTGCGATTTCAACACGTTGTGTAATGTTTATGTCCAATGGCCAATCAGCACCGATATGTTTTATCTATAATATCTCTTCATTATTTCTCTACATATGACAAGGATTAAAAAGGATTTGCAGCCGGCTGCGACCGGGAGACCCATGGGGCGGTGCACAATTGGCCCAGCTTCATCCGGGTTAGGGGGGGTTTCGTCGACAGGGATGTCCTTCTCCCATCGTGCATTAGTGACTCTTGTGGCGGGTCGGGTGCAGTGCACGCTGACATCGTCGCCAGGTGTGGTGTTTCCTCCGACACATTGGTGCAGCTGGCTTCCTGGTTAAGTGGGCATTGTGTCAAGAAGCAGTCCGGCTTGGTTGGGTTGTGTTTCGGAGGACGCACGGCTGTCGACCTTCGCCTCTCCCGAGTCCGTCCGGGAGTTGCAGCGATGAGACAAGAGTGGAACTACCAATTGGATACCACAAAATTGGGGAGAAAAAGGGGTAAAAAAAATTCAACAATCACAAATGGCACCCAGTTGTCAATGTTTTTAGTGGAGCTGTGGGTCTCCTTGCTCCCCACGCTCTACACCTTATTATGACGTTTTATTGAAAACTATTGACTCAGGGTGTGAATACTTATGTAAATGAGATATTTCTGTATTTCATTTTCAATAAATGTGCACCATTTGCACTAAATGTGCACCAGTCATGGGGTATTGTGTGTAGATGGGTAAGAAAAAAAATCTAATCCATTTTGAATTCAGGCTGTAACACAACAAAATTTTTAAAAAGTCAAAGGGTATGAATACTTTGAGGGCAGTCAGTGCACTGTATGTACATCATTGCTGGAGTGTGCATGGTTACTGGCTAATGAATTCGATGAGCTGTGCTAGACTTTAAGTAGCGCATAATAAGAAAATATATATGATTCCTCCCAAATACAGTTTTCATTGTAGACTAGTTTTTTTAGTGGCTTGCGTTTGCTGTTTACATCGGTCCGGGGACATCCAATCTGATTCCATCTGGTGTCTCGCATCACAAGCGGGTGTAACCAATCAGAGACGACAGCTGGCAGCCGCCGCCAAGCTTGTGTACTGCGAAAAGGGGTCCGACTTGTTCTGTCGCTTCCATTGACAGAAAGTAGAGCGGTTTTCGTCCGGCCCTGGTTATCTTTAAAGAAAAAACTTTTTGTTCTCCGGCAGTACATGTAAAAGGTAAATACATATTTTGCTTTACACATTTCCCTAACGAAATGAGCTACTATAGATAAGACTTCGTGTACTTTCTATCTAGTTAGCCAGCTAATGTAATGGTAAAGTTAGCCAGTCAGCAGCTAGCCAGTAAGCTAACGTTAGGTAGCCTAGCTATTAGCCTAACGTTACTTTCTAGCCAACACTTGTTTTTTTTAGCCAGTGTTTACGATAATTATACTGTAATTTATGATAAATGTATGAAGATACAACACTACGTAATATCTTAGCTCAATAGCCATGTACAATTTGCGTTGCGAATAAATAAATTAGACATAATTGCCTTCGAGGCAGAACAACGTTTAGCATTAACTCAATCTGCTATTTTGTATATAAATGATACTTTTGGTCATGTAGTGTATGTAACGTTATGTGGACACCTGCTCGTTTGCTGCTATACCGATACCCCCGCTATTGTTAATTTACTGCTGCTCTTTAATTATGTGTTACTTTTATTTCTTATTTTTTACTTATCTTTTTTTAATTTAACACATTTTTCTTAACTGCATTGTTGGTTAAGGGCTTGTGAGTAAGCATTTCACTGTAAGGTCTATTACACCTGTTGTATTCGGTGCATGTGACAAATATAATTTTATTTGATTTTGATAATAGCCGCCACTCTTTTGGGAAGGCTTTTCACTAGATGTTGGAACATTGCTGCAGGGACTTACTGAGGTCGGACGATTAGGCATTCCAATTCATCCCAAAGGTGTTTGATGGGGTTGAGGTCAGGGCTCTGTGCAGGCCAGTCAAGTTCTTCCACATCGATCTCGACAAACCATTTCTGTATGGATCTCGCTTTGTCCATGGGGGCATTGTCATGCTTAAAAGTGAAAGGGCCTTCCCCAAACTGTAGCCACAAACTTGGAATCACAGAATCATCTGGAATGTCATTGTATACTCTACCTTTAAGATTTCCCTTCACTGGAACTAAGGGGCCTAGCCTGAACCATGAAAAACAGCCCCGGACCATTATTCCTCCTCTACCAAACATTACAGTTGGCACTATGCATCCGGGCAGGTAGTTTTATCCTGGCATCCGCCAAACCCAGATTCTTCCATCAGACTGCCAGATGGTGAAGCGTGATTCATCACTGCTCCAGAGTCCAATAGCGACGAGCTTTGCAAAGCGCAAATCGGCAATCATTGCTACTATAGCTAACGTTCTTCAAATCATAAAGACCTAACTAGCTAACTGACATGTGTGCGCTCATTAAACTAGCTAGTAATGGATGCAGGGTGCACTGGGCCAAACTAGACTAGCTAGCAGAGTTAGCATACTAGCTGACACTTGGCATTGCGCATGGTGATCTTTGGCATGCGTGCAGCTGCTCGGCCATGGAAATCCATTTCATGAATCTCGAGTCCCATTCTGTGAGTTTGTGTGGCCTACCACTTTGCGGCTGAGCCGTTGTTGCTCCTAGACATTTCCACTTTACAATAACAGCACTTGACACGGGCAGCTCTAGCAGGGCAGAAATTTGACGAACTGACTTGTTGGAAGGGTGGCATCCTATGATGGTGCCACGTTGAAAGTCACTGAGCTCTTCAGTAAGGCCATTCTACTGCCAATGTTTGTCTATGGTCGATTGCATGTCTGTGTGCTCGATTTTATACACCTGTCAGCAACTGATGTGGCTGAAATAGCCGAATCCAGTAATTTGAAGGGGTGTCCACACTAGAGGTTGACCGATACCGATTATTGGAGGACCAAAAAAAGCCGATACCGATTAACCGGCCAATTTTATATAATTTAAAAAAACATCTGTGTGTGTGTGTGTGTGTGTGTGTGTAATAATTACAACAATACTGAATTAACTTATTATACATAAAATCTATTTAGTCTCAAATCAATCATTAAACATGTTACATTTAGTTTAAGTAATGCAAAAACAGTTGGAGAAAAAAGTAAAAGTGCAATATGTGCCATGTAAAAAAACTAAACAAAAAAAAAACTAACATTTAAGTTTCTTGCTCAGAACATGAGAACATATGAAATCTGGTGGTTCAAAATTCCCAGTTCTTCAATATTCCCAGTTACGAAGTTTTAGGTTGTAGTTATTATTGGAATCATGACGCGTCGACTATTTCTCTCTCTACCATTTGCATTTCATATATTTTTGACTATTGGATGTTCTTATAGGCACTTTAGTATTGCTAGGCTAATCTCGGGAGTTGATAGGCTTGAAGTCATAAACAGCTCTGTGCTTCAAGCATTGCTAAGAGCTGCTGGCAAAATGCAGTGCTGTTTGAATGCTTACGAGTGCTGTTTGAATGCTTACGAGTGCTGTTTGAATGCTTACGAGTGCTGTTTGAATGCTTACGAGTGCTGTTTGAATGCTTACGAGCTTGCTGCTGCCTTCCACCACGCAGTCAGACTGCTCTATCAAATATTAAATCATAGAATTAATAATATAATAAACACAGAAATACGAGCCTTTGGTCATTTAATATGGTCAAATCCGGAAACTATAATTTTGAAAACAAAACATTTATTCTTTCAGTGAAATACAGAACCGTTCCATATTTTGTTGAACGGGTGGCAACCCTAAGTCTAAATATTACTGTTACATTGCACAACCTTAAATATTATGTCATAATTATGTAAAATTCTAGCAAATTACTTACGGACTTTGTTAGGAGGAAATGGTCTTCACACAGTTCGCAAAGAGCCAGGCGGCCCAAACTGCTGCATATACCCTGACTGCTTGCACACAACTCAAGAGAAGTGACACAATTTCCCTAATTATAAGAAATTCACGTTAGCAGGCAATGTTAACTAAATATGCAGGTTTAAAAAAATATACTTGTGAATAGATTTTAAAGAAAGGCATTGATTGTGGCTTCTTGCTGCCCTCGCATAACAGGTAGCCAGCCTGCCACGCAGGATCCTCGTGGAGTGCAATGTAAGGCAGGTGGTTTACGCTGTTTATGACTTCAAGCCTGTCAACTCCCGAGATTAGGCTGGTGTAACCGATGTGAAATGGCTAGCTAGTTAGCGGGGTGCGCGCTAATAGCGTTTCAAACGTCACTCGCTCTGAGACTTGGAGTAGTTGTTCCCCTTTTTCTGCATGGGTAACGCTGCTTCGAGGGTGGCTGTTGTCGATGTGTCCCTGGTTCGAGCCCAGGTAGGAGCGAGGAGAGGGACGGAAGCTATACTGTTACACTGGCAATACTAAAGTGCCTATAAGAACATCCAATAGTCAAAGGTATATGAAATACAAATGGTATAGAGAGAAATAGTCCTATAATAACTACAACCTAAAACTTCTTACCTGGGAATATTGAAGACTCATGTTAAAAGGAACCACCAGCTTTCATATGTTCTCATGTTCTGAGCAAGGAACTTAAACGTTAGCTTTTTTACATGGCACATATTGCACTTTTACTTTCTTCTCCAACACTTTGTTTTTTAATTATTTAAACCAAATTGAACATGTTTCATTATTTATTTGAGCCTAACTTGATTTTATTGATGTATTATATTAAGTTAAAATAAGTGTTCATTCAGTATTGTTGTAATTGTCATTATTACAAAGAAAGAAAAAAAAATCCGATTAATCGTTGTCGGCTTTTTTGGTCCTCCAATAATCGGTAATCGGCGTTGAAAAATCATAAATCGGTCGACCTCTAACACAAACCAATCAATCGTGTTCATTTGGTAGCCATGAAGAAGTTGACGTACATTCACGTGAAGTCAAAATAACCCTTCACTAACAACAGTTGTTCAATTACGTCAGAGGGGCTAGTTGGACAGCAAAGTTGTGGTTTTGTTAGCCTGGGCCTACTCTACTGAGATTGAAGTGACAAGCTTTCAGATTTCATTGTGACATCTGTTCCTGCACAAGCAGCCTGGACATTTCATCTTGTAGCTGAGGGGAGGGGGATGGGCATCTATCACCTGTAAGGTCGTAGCATGTGGGACCGTTATCGCCGTTGATATTCAGGTCTTTGGGTAGTGCTGTTTGTCATAGTTTACTACTGTGCTATATGAATTTCTGAGTGTGTTTATGCTTCTTTGTCACCAGACTTGTTCTCACGTTACAGACTGAAGCTTAGTGCTCATTTGACTGTTTAGCTTGCTTTGTTATTAAAATTAATATTAGGCATTTATTCGGTTATGGTTCCTTCCATGTGACTGGACTTAAAACTGAGGGCGCACCCACCCGCAATTGCTAATGACCCATCTGCAGCCGCTGTGAAAAAGTGAAAATCTGAGGCCCGCACCTGACCCTAACCCGCAATCAGCCAGAGATGCCGTAATAATTTTTTTGACAGGGGATGCAGGATTTGCCTGATTGCCTGATTTAGATATGTTTCTGCTTATAATTTGGGACATTTTGTTAAGATATTTGTTTACATTTTTTTTTTTTTTTAAATAAGCTAATATCACATTTACGTAAGTATTCAGACCCTTTACCTTTGCGATTACATCCTCAGGTCTTTTTGGGTATGACGTTACAAGCTTGGCACTTGTATTTGGAGAGTTACTCTCTGCAGATCCTCTCAAGCTCTGTCAGGTTGGATAGGGAGCGTCGCTGCACAGCTATTGTCAGGTCTCTCCAGAGATGCTCGATCGGGTTCAAGTCCGGGCTCTGGCAGGGCCACTCAAGGATATCCAGAGACTTGTCCCGAAACCACTCATGCATTGTCTTGGCTGTGTGCTTAGGGCCATTGTCCTGTTGGAAGGTGAACCTTCACCCCAGTCTGAGAACCTGCTTCAGAACACTCAGGACTTCATCAATGATCTCTCTGTACTTTGCTCTATTCATCTTTCCCTTGATCCTGACTAATCTCCCAGTTTCTTCCAAATGTGACACTTAACATTCAGGCCAAAGAGTTCAATCTTGGTTTCATCAGACCAGAAAATCTTGTTTCTTATGGTCTGAGAGTCCTGTAGGTGCCTTTTGGCAAACTCCAAACGGGCTGTCGTGCATTTTTACTGAGGAATGGCTTCCGTCTGGCCACTCTACCATAACAGCCTGATTGGTGGAGTACTGCAGAGATGGTTGTACTTCTGGAAAGTTCTCCCATCTCCACAGAGAAGTTCTAGAGCTCGCTTTAGATTGATATGGGAACAAACATATTTCCTCAATTTTAGACCAAGGCTGTAATGTAACTATGTTGAAAAGGTAAAGGGGCCTGAATACTTTCCTAAGGCACTGTATATATTGCAAGAGTTATCTTCAGTGTGTCATTTTATTTCTGCATTTCAAAAATTACATGTGTTCCATGTATGAAATACAGCCCGCCAGAAGTTTCACACATTGCTCACTCCATGAAAATATTAACAAACAATACTTTTGAGAAAATGGTCGTTCAATCTGAAAATGCATTGCATATCATTCAAACGCTAGTTGCAGTATTCAAAACACCAGACTCTCATTGGTGTATATTAGATATATTACAGTTAAGATGGGAAGTTTGCAAACTTTTTTTACACATGCAAATTGGGGCCGATAGGCAGTTAACATTAAAATATATGTTTAATAGAGATCCAGACTCTGAATATAAGTTTTATTTGATGTGAAAAAGAATGTCATTGTATATAAACCAACATAAAATATGTGGTTTGCATCACTTAACACCCAATGTTAAATACTGTATATCTGCCACTTTTTTCAAGTGGTAGAGAAAAACGGTATAAAAATAACGTTTTTCTATACTGCGGCTTCTCTGGACATCTGAGAATTTTGCATCCATTTAATTTCGGAAATGCACCTTTTTGAAATCGTACGAGACCGTTTCGTAAGAGCAGAACTGCTGTGTTGACAAGCTGCGGAGGCGTGCCACTTACTGATGATTTCCGGTTTGGTATTTACAAAGATGGGCCACCAGATGGTATCAAGTGTTTTTAGTTTTTTTAATGATCTCATCTAGAAGAGGGGTGTTATTTTATATTTTGATCATGTACAGACGACACATTACCAGGTGTTTAAAGACACTGTTACACTTTAGTGCCCGATGTTGCATACATGTAACGTTTCCATCTCATCAGAGGGAGAGGTGGGAGAGAGAGATGGAGAGTTGCAGGATACAGAGAACGTGAGAGAGACCTCCAGCCACTTTGGAGCTTCTCTGGTTCCTCTATAGGTTCTGTCCATGTTGGACAAAAGCCCATTATGTGGAGTGCCGTCTGGGGCCCACGGGGGAGCTATTGTTTGGCAGGGATGTGGGCGGCACCTCCTTTCTATCTGCCATTGATCCTTTGAATGGAACCTCCCTCTGCCTCTCCGGCCCTTCTAGGCTCACCAGCTGTTCGCTTCTTTGAGCCTCCCGGGGTCCTCAACAAGCTTTGAGCACAAAGGCTGAAGCACTCCCGTTCCTGTACCATACTGGGGTATACGGTATTACTGGCATTTCCAAATGTAAAAAAACAAAAGGCTAACAAAGTACTAGGGAATTGCCTTAGTGGATGCTAGCTGAATGCTAAGAAGCACAGGCGAACAAACTAATTGCAAGGACAGACAGCCCAGCTCAAAGTTGTACAACTCAATGTTTGCTGCATGCACAAATCAAATTTTAGATAACAGGGATCTTGACACAGGGGGGAATTGATTCTCTGCTGTAACCAAGAAGCTTGATCTTGCATAGCTAGCAAGTTAGCAAACCAAATGCATAGCTGGAGCCATGTGATGGGAAGAATTTATTTGGCACATCTTACATTTGTTTTTTTACTTATAAGATATTTAGCTGGCAAACAGTAGTGAATTTCAAGTCTAAGTTGATCACCTCTTGCACTGCACAACAGCGTATCGTCACGTCATGAAAGCTACGTTTACTCTGAGCTCTTTGAAAAAAGACTAGGCCTTATACTGGGGTATTTGGAAATGGCCACGGGATGGTTTTTCAATACCGTCAGTATTGCTGAAACTAGGTTAGATGCAACACATCTGAATCCAACTGACCCAAATCCTCCAACGTTGTCAAACTCCACAGAAGCAAATGTTAATGCACAGAAGGGTGTGAAACTACTGCTGTGTGTGTGTTTAACTATACTTGTGTGGAGCAGAAGTCCACACACTTTTGGGACATTCAGGGGAATGATGGATGAGGTCGACCGATTTATGATTTTTCAACGCCGATACCGATTTATTGGACGACCAAAAAAAGCCGATGCCGATTTTTATATATATATTTGTAATAATGACAATTATCACAATACTGAATGAACACTTTTATTTTAACTTAATACATCAACAAATCTATTTAGTCTCAAATAATGAAATATATTCAATTTGGTTTAAATAATGCAAAAACAAAGTGTTGGAGAAGAAAGTAAAAGTGCAATATTTGCCATGTAAAAAAGCTAACGTTTAAGTTCCTTGCTCAGAACATGAGAACATATGAAAGCTGGTGGTTCCTTTTAACATGAGTCTTCAATATTCCCAGGTAAGAAGTTTTAGGTTGTAGTTACAGGAATTATAGGACTATTTCTCTCTCTACCATTTGTATTTCATATACCTTTGACTATTGGATGTTCTTATAGGCACTATAGTATTGCCAGCCTAGTCTCGGGAGTTGATAGGCTTGAAGTCATAGACAGCGCAATACTTGAAGCACAACTAAGAGCTGCTGGCAAATGCAGGAAAGGGCTGTTTGAATGAATGCTTACGAGCCTGCTGCTGCCTACCACCGCTCAGTCACTGCTCTATCAAATCATAGACTTAATTATAATATATCACACAGAAATACGAGCCTTAGGTCATTAATATGGTCAAATCCGGAAACTATCATTTCGAGAGAGAAAAAAAGTTTATTCTTTCAGTGAAATACGGAACCTTTCCGTATTTTATCTAACATCCCTAAGTCTAAATATTGCTGTTACATTGCACAACCTTCAACGTTATGTCATAATTATGTACAATTCCGGCAAATTAATGAAGGTCTTTGTTAGGAAGACATGGTCTTCACACAGTTCGCTACGAGCCAGGCAGCCCAAACTGTTGCATATACCCTGACTCTGCTTGCACAGAAAGCAAGAGAAATTTCCCTAGTTAAAAGAAATTCATGTTAGCAGGCAATATTAACTAAATTTGCAGGTAAAAACATATATAGATGTGTATTGATTTATGAAAGGCATTGATGTTTATGGTTAGGTACACATTGGTGCAACGACAGTGTTTTTCGCGAATGCGCTTGTTAAATCATCACCCGTTTGGCGAAGTAGGCTGTGATTCGATGATAAATTAACAGGTACCCCATCGATTATATGCAATGCAGGACAAGCTAGATAAACTAGTAATGTCATCAACCATGTGTAGTTAACTAGTGATTATGTTAAGATTGATAGTTTTTTTATAAGATAACTTTAATGCTAGCTAGAAACTTACCTTGGCTCTTGCTGCACTCGCGTAAAAGGTAGTCGGTCTGCCACGCGGTCTCCTCGTGGATTGCAATGTAATTGGCCATAATCGGTGTCCAAAAATGCAGATTACCGATTGTTATGAAAACTTGAAATCGGCCGATTTTAATCGGTCGACCTCTAATATATATATATATATATATATATATATATATATATATATATATATATATATATATATATATATATTTCTCAGTAAAAAAAGAAACGTCCCTTTTCAGGACCCTGTCTTTCAAAGATAATTCATAAAAATCCAAATAACTTCACAGATCCTCATTGTAAAGGGTTTAAACACTGTTTCCCATGCTTGTTCAATGAACCATAAACAATTAGTGAGCATGCACCTCTGGAACGGTCATTAAGACACTAACAGCTTACAGACGGTAGGCAATTAAGGTCACAGTTATGAAAACTTAGGACACTAAAGAGGCCTTTCTACTGACTCTGAAAAACACCAAAAGAAAGATGCCCAGGGTTCCTGCTCATCTGCGTGAATGTGCCTTAGGCATGCTGCAAGGAGGCATGAGGACTGCAGATGTGGCCAGGGCAATAAATTGCAATGTCTGTATTATGAGACAACTAAGACAGCGCTACAGGGAGACAGGGTGGACAGCTGATCGTCCTCGCAGTGGCAGACCACATGTAACAACACCTGCACAGGATCGTTACATCCGAACACACCTGCGGGACAGGTACAGGATGGCAACAACAACTGCCCGAGTTACACCAAGAATGCAAAATCCCTCCATCAGTGCTCAGACTGCCCGCAATAGGCTGAGAGGCTGGACTGAGGGTTTGTAGGCCTGTTGTAAGGCAGGCCCTCACCAGACATCACCGGCAACAACGTCACCTATGGGCACAAACCCACCGACATTGTTGTCATTGCAGGCAATCTCAACGCTGTGCGTTACAGGGAAGACATCCTCCTCCCTCATGTGGTACCCTTCCTGCAGGCTCATCCTGACATGACCCTCCAGCATGACAATGCCACCAGCCATACTGCTCGTTCTGTGCATGATTTCCTGCAAGACAGGAATGTCAGTGTTCTGCCATGGCCAGCGATGACCCCGGAGCTCAATCCTATTGAGCACGTCTGGGACCTGTTGGATCGGAGGGTGAGGGCTAGGGCCATTCCCCCAGAAATGTCTGGGAACTTGCAGGTGCCTTGGTGAAAGAGTGGGGTAACATCTCACAGCAAATCTGGTGCAGTCCATGAGGAGGAGATGCACTGCAGTACCTAATGCAGCTGGTGGTCACACCAGATACTGATCATTACTTTATTTTGACCCCCCCCCTTTTGTTCAGGGACACATTATTCAATTTCTGTTAGGCACATGTCTGTGGATCTTGCTCCGTTTATGTCTGTTGAATATTAAGTTCATACAAATATTTACACATGTTAAGTTTGCTGAAAATAAACTATGGTCTAAACTGAGTCTCTGTCGGGGTACCACAGGGTTCAATTCTTGGGCCGACTCTCTTCTCTGTATACATCAAGGATGTCGCTCTTGCTGCTGGTGAGTCTCTGATCCACCTCTACGCAGATGACACCATTCTGTGTACTTCTGGCCCTTCTTTGGACACTGTGTTAACAACTCTCCTTCCGTGGCCTCCAACTGCTCTTAAATACAAGTAAAACTAAATCCATGCTCTTCAACCGATCGCTGCCTGCACATGCCCGCCCGTCCAGCATCACTACTCTGGACGGTTCTGACTTAGAATATGTGGACAACTACAAATACCTAGGTGTCTGGTTAGACTGTAAACTCTCCTTCCAGACTCACATCAAACATCTCCAATCCAAAGTTAAATCTAGAATTGGCTTCCTATTTCGCAACAAAGCATCCTTCACTCATGCTGCCAAACATACCCTCGTAAAACTGACCGTCCTACCGATCCTCGACTTCGGCGATGTCATTTACAAAATAGCCTCCGATACCCTACTCAATAAATTGGATGCAATCTATCACAGTGCCATCCGTTTTGTAACCAAAGCCCCATATACTACCCATCACTGCGACCTGTACGCTCTCGTTGGCTGGCCCTTGCTTTTTACTCGTCCTCAAACCCACTGGCTCCAGGTCATCTACAAGACCCTGCTAGGTGAAATCCCCCCTTATCTCAGCTCGCTGGTCACCATAGCAGCACCCACCTGTAGCACGCGCTCCAGCAGGTATCTCTCTGGTCACCCCCAAAGCCAATTCCTCCTTTGGCTGCCTCTTCTTCCAGTTCTCTGCTGCCAATGACTGGAACGAACTACAAAAATCTCTGAAACTGGAAACACTTATCTCCTCACTAGCTTTACGCACCAGCTGTCAGAGCAGCTCACAGATTACTGCACCTGTACATAGCCCATCTATAATTTAGCCCAAACAGCTACCCCTTCCCCTACTGTATTTATTTATTTATTTATATATTTATTTTGCCTCTTTGTACCCCATTATTTCTACTTTGCACATTCTTCCAATGCAAATCTACCATTCCAATGTTTTACTTGCTATATTGTATTTACCTCGCCAACATGGCCTTTTTTGCCTTTACCTCCCTTATCTCACCTCATTTGCTCACATTGTATATATACTTATTTTTCTACTGTATTATTGACTGTATGTTTGTTTTACTCCATGTGTAACTCTGTTTCAGTTTATTTTATTTTTACAGGGACAGTGCACATTAATCAACGTTTCAGTAAAAGTGCCGGTTTTAGCCAGCCGGCTAATTTTCAACCGCAGTCCCTGGGCAGGTTATTAAAAACAATTACAATATAGACAATCATTGAGCAGTGAGCACACGCAGAGCAACATAGGACAAGCAAGACGTAGTATACAGACAGAGCAACATAGAACAAAAAGCAGCAAGACAAAATTCATAAAAGCAACAAAGTGTTTCCACACCTCACAAGCTACAGACATGTATGTGTCGAACTGCTTTGCTTTATCTTGTCCAGGTCGCAATTGTAAATGAGAACGTGTACTCAACTTGCCTACCTGGTTCAATAAAGGTGAAATAAAAAAAACAAAAAAAAAACGCAGTAGACAGTGAGAGGACATTTCTTTTTTTGATTTAGTTAGCATACGGTAACAAGTTTATACAAATGTGTCCTACCCTGTCGGAAAACAGTATAATACAAAATTCTCCAGAATTTCAAGGGAGGCGTGACAGTGACATGATTTTGGAGGTATGGCAACGCGAGACTAGGTACATGCAAATGTTAACATTGTTTTCCTGTGCTAAAAACACATCAGCGGTGTTTTCATTAGTGCAAACTGTAGAAAAACATTTTGGAACAGAACGTTGCAATGGAAACTGCAGTTCAGGTGGGGCCCTCTCCATTTTGTCCCGTTTGGTTCCTAGTGAGTACACTACTGGCAAAATGTTAGATTACAGGTGTAATACGGGTTAATTATGCAATTCAAATTCTGTGCTTAGGTTTGATACGTTTTTAAACCCATTTCAAAGTCAAACATTTCAGTATTCTGAACGACCTCTATTCAGGACAGAGGTCCTACTGTACTTAATTATAAGAGGGATTTGCATTCTGTAGATTTCAAGCTAGTGTGTGTAAATGCTCTGATTGGCTACTGAAGGGTTAGAATCGAAAAATCGAGTTGGGGAAACTTTATCGTCCAAAATGTGGAAATATACATTTGGAAATGTGCACAGTATGATTCAATTCAATGAATGTAATATTGTGCAGCCTACATAGGTTATTGTTTGCATCCACAGTTTGCCTGGTTTCAGTTTAGGTATTCTTTTGAACAGTGACCTTTTTTGTAGACAACTTTTTTTGTTAGCCTACATTTAATACAAGACAGACTACAGGTGCTGACTGGAGGCGCTCTCTGTACAACCCCCTTCCCAGACCAGGCAGGCTAGAACAAGCAATCCCCCATCCCACACAGTGCCTCTCCCTGTCAACCAGAGAGCAGCTTTACATGGAGATGGTCATGCCTTTGTGGGAGGGTGTGTGTGTGTGTGTCGGTGGCGGTCTTCCCAGGCCAGGCGTTCGCTCAGTGAACTGGGGTGTTCCCACATTGTCTGGAGGGAAGGCAGGTGGACTTCCTCTGCACTCGCCTGGCAGGGGCTCTCAAGTTTCCATTGGCTGGTAACAAAATAGGGAGAGCGCATGTGAGGATCCCAGGCTACATGAGCTGCTGAGAGGCACATGCTCTTCAAGTAAATGAATGTGCCTTTTTCCTTCTCTCTACGTCTTGTGTAGACATAATGGGATTGGTTGTGTGTCGCGGATTAGCAAACTCGCCAAGAACAGGGGAAGGGGAGTGCGAGACGCTGTTCTGGGCCAGTAAAGAGACTCACTACCTCCCTCCTCTCCTCTGTCCTACTGGAAGTTGCTCGCTAGCGTAATGTCTGTGGGGGTTAGGGAAGACTGGTCGGCACACTCTAGCTGGGACTGAGAAACGGGGAGAGGGAAGGAGAGGGAGCCATGGAGGTTCCCTTCTGCAGAGAGACAGGTAAAACAAGAGTTGCTGGTTCCAACGATAGATGGCAAGACGATTTTTAGCAACTTTTAGTGACTTAACGCACTTGCCTCCTGTTCTCCCAATTGTTAGTCTGGACTTTTACACATATGTAGTTTTCTAGTTCTCCCTATGTGGTTAGGCTGTGTTCCTTTCTGAGTGAACAACGTGTTCATTTATCATAGCTTAATTTAAAGGTTTGATTGCGCTTAGAGGTTTTTTCTGAATCTCTGATTACCGGGCACTTAATGTGATGTTTTATGTTTTGTTGCCCTCTTGGGTTTTCTTGAATGTAGTTGCACAATGTGTGTGCGTTTTTGTTTTTATATTAGTTTAGCCTGTAACGGCAGTTTTCTGTTGTATTAAAGTGTGGATGTCGATTTAAGGCAGCCCCCCGCACCTCTGATACAGAGGGGTTGGGTTAAATGCGGAAGACACATTTCAGTTGAAGGCATTCAGTTGTACAACTGACTAGGTATCCCCCCTTTCCCTTTCCAATAACCAAAACAATTGAGTAATATATCGCACGAGAAGGGATGGTGCACCAGCAAGAAGGTCAATAATATTGAAGACAAGCATGAGATGATTGACTTAAAAAGCCTCAGGAAAGTGGTGTTTTTGCATTTTGAGATGCAAGCCCAAGTTCCAAAGATAACTCCCCTCTACATGTAATTTTTAGATGCACCTTGGATTCTACCTGGAAGCACCTTATCAGGTCATTATAATGTACGAAGGCCTAAGTGACTCTAGGTGAGTCTGATGTTTCCCTCCTAGCACCACTGAAATCTGCTTTTTTTTATTCATTTTAAAGCAATCCATGAAAACTCATGTTTTTAGTTAGTCTGTTGCGCATGTGTGTTCCTAATATTTTTGAGTCAAAAAGAGGGAGAGCGACAGCTGCTCAGCTGTATTCTAATGAAGCAGCCCTTCCTCATTGTTGTGCCTTAAAGGAGAGAGAGGTGGCCACATTCCAGTGTTGAGATTGGGAGAGGCTGGGGCCCTCCTTTCTGTTGGGCCTAATGAAGGCGCAAGGCACCACCGACCCAGTCTGACCCTGCTGCCTGGCACTGGACCAGCCCGTCTCCATCCTGGACCTCACTGGATGAAGCTAGTAGGGCATTGGGTGTTTCAAATATAATGGCCTATAACCAGGGCCCAGAGTTGTTCCTTGTCAGGTGGGCAACTTTTATTGTTGCTTAGATATATTTTGCAGATGTTATCGCAAGTGTAGAGAAATGCTTATGTTCCTAGCTCCAACAGTGCAGTAATACCTAACAATACAAAAAAATACACGCATATCCCAAAAGACAAAGAAGGGAATTAAGAAATATAGAAATATTAGAACAAGCAATGTCAGAGTTTGGAATATAAATATATTGTATGTATATGATGGTGTGTGTGTATAGACATTAGGGCCAGTATATGGTCTTTCTATGACACTGGGTGCTGTAGATGTCCTGGAGGGCAGGCAGTGTGCCCCCGGTGATGCGTTGGGTTGACCGCCCAACCCTCTGGAGTGCCCTGCGGTTGCGGACTGGGCAATTGCCGTACCAGGCAGTGATACAGCCCGACAGGATGCTTTCAGTGGTGCAGGTTGAAGAGGCGCTATTGCGACTTCGTCACCATACTATCTGTGTGGATGGACCATTTCAGTTTGTCAGTGATGTGCACACCGAAGAACTTGAAGCTTTTCACACTCCACTGCGGCCTCGTCGATGGGATCATGCTCCCTCTGCTGTCTCCTGAACTCCATGATCAGCTCCTTCGTTTTGTTGACATTGAGGGTTAGGTTATTTTCCTGGCATCACTCCGCCAGGGCCCTCACCTTCTCCCTGTATGCGTTCTTGTCATTGTTGGTAAACAGGCCAACCACTGTTGTCGTCTGCAAACTTGATTGTGTTTGAGACGTGCGTGGCCATGCAGTCACGGGTGAACACTGAACAGGGAGTACAGGAGGGAGCGGAGTACACACCCTTGTGGGGCCCCTGTGCTGAGGATCAGTGGATTTGTCATTACCTCGCTTTTTCGGCACGCCAGGAAGTCCAGGACCCAGTTGCACAGGGCGGGGTTCTGACCCAGGGCCCCGAGGTTAGCCCAAAGAATCAGTCCCTGCTGCCCTGCTAGATATCCCAGAAAAACAGAACAGCTCAAAAGTCCTAGGCTGTAGTGCTAGCCCCACTTCTAATAATGTAAGGCTGTATGTGGTGGGGCGTTCACGGCGTACGCTAGTTGAGGATTGTTTGTGTGTGTAGGAGTCGTATGATTGGGGAGGGGTTTCATCCACATCCCGCCAAAAATCTTCTCTACTTAGTGTGTGTGTTTGTTAATCTTTCTTTACCCTGTCATCAGTACAGCCTTTGTGCACATGAACATACACATAATGACCAAAAATATGTGGACACCTGCTCATCGAACTTCTCATTCCAAATTCATGGGCATTGACATGGAGTTACTGCTATAACAGCGTCCATTCTTCTGGTAAGGCTTTCCCCTAGATGTTGGAACATTGCTACAGGGACTTGCTTCCGTTCAGGCACAAGAGCATTAGTGAGGTCGGGCTCTAATGTTAGGCGATTAGGCCTGGCTCACAGTCGGAGTTCCAATTCATCCCAAAAGGGTTTTGAGGTTGAGGTCAGGGCTCTGTGCAGCCCAGTCAAGTTCTTCCACACCGATCTCAACAAACCATTTCTGTATGGATCTCACTTTGTGCATGAGGGCATTGTCATGCTTAAACATGAAAGGGCTTTCCCCAAACTGATGCCACAAAGTTGGAAGCACATAATAATCTAGAATGTCACTGTATGTTGTAGCATTAAGATTTCCCTTCACTGGAACTAAGGGGCCTAGCGCGAACCATGAAAAACAGGCCCAGACTATTATTCCTCCTCCACCAAACTTTACAGTTGACACTATGCATTGGGGCAGGTAGCGTTCTCCTGGCGTCCGTCAGACTGCCAGTTGGATGAAGCGTGATTCATCACTCCAGAGAACGCGTTTCCACTACTCCAGAATCGAATGGCGGCGAGCTTTACACATCTCCAGCCGATGCTTGGCATTGCGCATGGTGATCTTAGGCTTGTGTGTGGCTGCGCGGCCATGGAAACCCATTTCATGAAGCTCTCGACGAACAGTTCTTGTGCTGACATTGCTTCCAGAGGCAGTTTGGAACCCGGTAGTGAGTGTTGCAACCGAGAACAGATGATTTTTTACTCGCTGCGCGCTTCAGCAGTCGGCGGTCCCGTTCTGTGAGCTTGTGTGGCCAACCACTTCACAGCTGAGCCTTTTGCTGCACCTAGATGTTTCCACATCACAATAACAGCGCTTACAGTTGACTGGGGAAGCTCTAGCAGAGCAGAAATTTGACGAACTGACTTGTTGGAAAGGTGGCGTTCTATGACGGTGCCATGTTGAAAGTCACTGAGCTCTTCAGTAAGGCCATTCTACTGCTAATGTTTGTCTATGGAGATTGCATGTCTGTGTGCTCGATTTTATACACCTGTCAGCAACTGATGTGGCTGAAATAGCTGAATCCAGTAATTTGAAGGGGTGTCCACATACTTTTGTATATACAGTGCATTCGGAAAGTATTCATACCCCTTGAGTTTTTCAACATTTTGTTTTACGTTAGCCTTACTCTAAAAAACAATTGAATCAATCTACACACACTACCTCATAATGACCAAGCAAAAATAGGTTTAAGACATTTTTGCAAATGTATATAACAAAAACTGATAACACATTTAGTGTTCAGACCCTTTACTCAGTACTTTTGTTGAAGCACCTTTTGGCAGAGATTACAGCTTTGAGTCTTCTTGGCATACTTGTATTTGGGGAGTTTCTCACATTCTTCTCTGCAGATCGTCTCAAGCTCTGTCAGGTTGGATGGGGAGCGTTGCTGCTCTCTCCAGAGATATTGAATCCAGTTCAAGTCCGGGCTCTGGCTGGGCCACTCAAGGACTTTCAGAGACTTGTCCTGAAGCCACTCCTGCATTGTCATGGCTGTGTGCTTAGGTTCGTTGTCCTGTTGGAAGGTGAACATTCTGGAGCAGGTTTTCATCAAGGATCTCTGTTTTTTGCTCTGTTCATCTTTCCCTCGATCCTGACTAGTCTCCCAGTCCCTGCCGCTGAAAAACATTTCCACAGCATGATGCTGCCACCACCATGCCTCACCGTAGGGATGGTGCCCTGTTTCCTCCAGATGTGATGCTTGGGATTCAGGCCAAGGAGTTCAAGCTTGGTTTCATCAGACCAGGGAATCTTGTTTTTCATGGTCTGAGAGTGCTTTAGGTGTCTTTTGGCAAACTCCAAGCGGTCTGTCGTGCCTTGTACTGAGGAGTGGCTTCCGTCTGGCAACTCTACCATAAAGGCCTGGTTGGTGGAGTGCTGCAGAGATGGTTGTCCTTCTGGAAAGTTCTCCCATCTCCACAAAGGAACTCTAGAGCTCTGTCAGAGTGACCATCGGGTTCTTGGTCACCTCCCTGACCAAGGCCCTTTTCCCCCGATTGCTGTTTGGCTGGGTGGCCAGCTCTTCCTAGAGTCTTGGTGGTTCCAAACTTCTACCGTTTAAGAATGATGGAGGCCACTGTGTTCTTGGCGACCTTCAATGCTGCAGAAATGTTTTGGTACCTTTCCCTAGATCTGTGCCTTGACACAATACTGTCTCAGAGCTCTACAGACAATTCCTTCAACCTCATGCGGGACCTTATATGGACAGGTGTGTGCCTTTCCAAATCATGTCCAATCAATTGATTTTACCACAGGTGGACTTCAATCAAGTTGTAGAAACATCTCAAGGACCATCAATGGAAACAGGATGCACCTGATCTCAATTTCGAATCTCATAGCAAAGTGTCTGAATACTTGTAAATTAAGGTTCTTCTGTTTTTATTTTTTTAAATAATTTTGCTCATATCTAACCTGTTCGCTTTGTGTGTCTGTATATTGATGAGGAAAATGTTTTATTTAATCAATTTTAGAGTAAGGCTGCAACGTAACGTTGAAAAAGCAGTGTATATGTAAGCAGTGTCAGGTCATGTGGTTAGTTACAACTCCTAACAACTGTGTGAATGTGCACTCTTCCGTTCACTTCCACGGTTCTGACTTTCAAGACCATTGGGCCAGGTGTGAATGAAACCTACTAAACCAGTTTGAATTTAATTGCAATGGAAAGTGGCAACCATCCACAAAGGCCCATCAGTGGCTAATTAAAGATACACTATGCAGAAATCGACAAACTAGTGTAGAGAATCATTGTACCGTCTAAACTTCTGTGAAACTTCTTGTCCATAACCAAAAATATTGTGTTTTCAGCAGTTTGAAGCTGGTGTACAAAACCAAAGTTTTGTGCATGCAGGAACAGTCATGTATGTGGGTTTTTACATAATGTTGTAGGTTAACAGGAAGGACCCCAATATCACATATGCCTTGCTGATATCGATATAATAATATAATGACGCTTTTATCCAAAGCAACTTAGTCATGAATGCATACATTTTTCGTATGAGTACCCTCAGCGGGAATGGAACACAGAACCCAGGCATAATAAAATGCTTCTTTGTTAAAACCTTACTAAACCAATTGGATAATCTTTCTTTATCAATTGGTAAAATATACATTTGTGTTGGCAGACATCGGATTTTTTTAGCCCAATGAGGAACATTTCAAATAGTTTTTCCCTTTACCATGTTTTTCAGGCAATATATCACTTGTGATGCCGTCCGACTACAGCCCAGCAACAAATATCACACTAGGAGCAGTCAATGCCAATGTGAGGACCCAGATGGTGAGTGTTTTGTACAAATGTTTTAATCAAATCTATTTTATAAAGCCCTTTTTTTTTTGTCTCAGTGCTTTAAGTATACCCAGCCTACACAGTCAAACGTTTGGACACACCTACTCATTCCAGGGTTTTCTTTATTTTTACAATTTTCTACATTGTAGCATAGTTGTGAAGACATCAAAACTATGATATAACACATATGGAATCATGTAGTAACCAGAAAGTGTTAAACAAATCAAAATATATTTGTCATTGAAGAGCACTTTTTCCCAGTCCATTCTGGTCCATCGACAGTGGGTTTGTGCCCATAGGCGACGTTGTTGCTGGTGATGTCTGGTGAGGACCTGCCTTACAACAAGCCCTCAGTCCAGCCTATTGCGGACAGTCTGAGCACTGATGGAGGGATTGTGCGTTCCTGGTGTAACTCGGGCAGTTGTTGCTATCCTGTACCTGTCCCGCAGGTGTGATGTTCGGATGTACTGATCCTGTGCAGGTGTTACACGTGGTCTGCCACTGCGAGGACGATCAGCTGTCCATCCTGTCTCCCTGTAGCGCTGTCTTAGGCGTCTCACAGTACGGACATTGCAATTTATTGCCCTGGCCACATCTGCAGTCCTCATGCCTCCTTGCAGCATGCCTAAGGCATGTTCACGCAGATGAGCAGGGACCCTGGGCATCTTTTTTGGGTGTTTTTCAAAGTCAGTAGAAAGGCCTCTTTGGTGTCCTATGTTTTCATAACTGTGACCTTCATTTTCTACCGTCTGTAAGCTGTTAGTGTCTTAACGACCGTCGCACAGGTGCATGTTCATTAATTGGTTATGGTTCATTGAACAAGCATGGGAAACGGTGTTTAAACCCTTTACTGGCAGCTTCATTAAATGGTACCCGCAAAACACCGGTCTCAACGTCAACGGTGAAGAGGTGACTCCGGGATGCTGGCCTTCTAGGCAGAGTTGCAAAGAAAAAGCCATATCTCAGACTGGCCAATAAAAATAAAAGATTAAGATGGGCAAAAGAACACAGACACTGGACAGAGGAATCCTGCCTAGAAGGCTAGCATTCCGGAGTCGCCTCTTCGCTGTTGACTTTGAGACTGGTGTTTTGCGGGTACTATTTAATGAAGCTGCCAGTTGACGACTTGTGAGGTGTCTGTTTCTCAAACTAGAGACTCTAGTGTACTTGCTCAGTTGTGCACCGGGGCCTCCCACTCCTTCTATTCTTGTTAGAGCCAGTTTGTGTTCTGTGAAGGGAGTAGTACACAGCGTTGTACGTGATCTTCCGTTTCTTGGCAATTTCTTGCATGGAATAGCCTTCATTTCTCTTAACAAGAATAGACTGACGAGTTTCAGAAGAAAGGTCTTTGTTTCTGGCCATTTTGAGCCTGTAATCAAACCCACAAATGCTGATGCTCCAGATACTCAACTAGTCTAAAGAAGGCCCGTTTTATTGCTTCTTTAATCAGTTTAACAGTTTTCAGCTATGCTAACATAATTGCAAAAGGGTTTTCTAATGATAAATTAGCCTTTTTAAAATGATAAACCTGGATGTTTTAATGGTTGTGTGTATACAGTGCCTATGGAAAGTATTCAGACCCCTTGACTTTTTCCGCATTTTATGTTACAGCCTTATTCTAAAATAGATTAAATAAATAAAAATCCTCAGCAATCTACACACAATATCCCATAATGACAAACTGAAAAATGGTCTTTAGAAACCTTTTCACATTTATTAAAAATAAAGTTTAGGTGCATCCTGTTTCCATTGATCATCCTTTCTACAACTTGATTGGAGTCCACCTGTGGTAAATTCAATCGATTTGGAAAGGCACACACCTGTCTATATAAGGTCCCACACTTGACATGGCTTGGTTTTTTGCTTTGACATGCACTGAGGTCGAAGGATTGTCCGTAGACCTCTGAGACCGCATTGTCGAGGCACAGATCTGGGCAAGGGCAGTGGTGGGACAAGTACCCAATTGTCATACTTGAGTAGAAGTAAAGATACCTTAACAGAAGATGGCTCAAGTAAAAGTGAAAATCACCCAGTAAAACACTACTTGAGTAAACGTCTCTAAAAGTATTTGATTTTACATATACTTAATTATTAAAAGTAAAAGTATAAATAATTTCAAATTCCTTATTAGGCAAACCAGTTGAGACATTTTTTGGGGGGAGGGTAGTCAAGGGCACACTCCAACACTCAGACATTTTTTACAAATGAAGCATTTGTGTTTAGCATGTTCGCCAAATCAGATGCAGTAGGGGATGAGCAGTGATGATCTCTTGATAAGTATGTGAATTGTACCATTTTCCTCTCTTAAGCATTCCAAATCTAACTAGTACTTTTTGGTGTCAGGGAAAATGTATGGAGTAAAAAGTACATTATTTTCTTTAAGAATGTAGTGAAGTAAAAGTAGTCAAAAATATAAATAGCTAAGTACAGCTACGACTTAAGTAAAAATACTTTAAAGAACTACTTCAGTACTTTACACCACTGGGGAAGTGTACCAAAACATTTCTACAGCATTGAAGGTCCCCAAGAACACAGTGGCCTCCATCATTCTTAAATGGAAGAAGTTTGGAACCACCAAGACTCTTCCTTGAGCTGGCTGCCCGGCCAAACTGAGCAATCTGGGGAAAAGGGCCTTGGTCAGGGAGGTGACCAAGAACCCGATGTTCACTCTGACAGAGCTCCAGAGATCCTTTGTGGAGATGGGAGAATCTTCCAGAAGGACAACCATCTCTACAATACTCCACCCATCAGGCCTTTATGTTAGTGTCCAGACGGAAGCCACTCCTCAGTAAAAGGCACATGACAGCCCGCTTGGAGTTTGCCTAAAGACTCTCCGACCATGAGAAACAAGATTATCTGGTCTGTTGAAACCAAGATTGAAGTCTTTGGCCTGAATGCCAAGCATCATGTCTGGAGGAAACCTGGCACCATCCCTATGGTCAAGCATGGTGGTGGCAGCATCATGCTGTGGGGATGTTTGTAAGCGGCAGGGAGACAAGTCAGGATCGAGGCAATGATGAAAGAAGCAAACCACAGAGATCCTTGATGAAAACCTGCTCCAGAGTGCTCAGAACCTCAGACTGTGTCCATGGTTCACCTTGTAACAGGACAACGACCCTAAGCACACAGCCAAGACAATGTCCTTGAGTGGCCCAGCCAGAGCCCGGACTTGAATCCGATCGAACATCTCTGGAGAGACCTGAAAATAGCTGTGCAGCGACACTCCCAACCAACCTGACAGAGTTTGAGAGGATCTGCAGAGAAGAATGGGAGAAGCTCCCCAAATACAGGTGTACCAGGCTTGTAGCGTCATACTCAAGAAGACTTGAGGCTGTAATTGCTGTCAAAGGGGCTTCAACAAAGTACTGAGTGAAGGGTCTGAATAGTTATGTAAATGTGATATTGCCGTTTTTGCCCAAAAATCTAAAAACCCGTTTTTGCTTTGTCATTATGGGATATTGTGTGTTGATTGAGGTGAAAAAAACTATTTAAGAATAAGGCTGTAACGTAACAAAATGTGAAAAAATTCAATGGGCCTCCCGAGTGGCGCAGCGGTGTCACTACAGACCCAGTTTCGATCCCTGTGATGTCCTTGGTCCATCGCGCTCTAGCGACTGCTTGTGGCGGGCCGGGTGCATGCACACTGACTAAGGTCCCCACTTGTATGGCGTTTCTTCTGACAAGTGTCATGGTGCGGCTGGCTTCCGGGTTAAGCAAGCAGTGTGTCAAGAAACAGTGCAGATTGGCAGAGTCGTGTTTCGGAGGACACATGACTCTAGACCTTCGCCTCTCATGAGTCCGTACTCATGCAGCGATGAGACAAGACTAACTACCAATTGGATATCACGATATTGGGGAGAAAAAGGGGTAAAAACGAACAAACAAAATTATACAACTAAATATTTAAGTTAAGGGGTCTGAATACTTTCCGAATGCACTGTAAGTGTGATTGAGTTGAGCCTTTAGACTAGTAAATTGGCTTTTTGCTTATCAACCGGCTATAATTTTAAGTTCACGGAAATTGAGCCACTGCTGCAGATTTTTTCTTCATGAAAGCCCTCTGTTGGGATTCTTTTTTTCTTCGTAGTTAAGAGTCGAGTCGATGATCAGAGGTGTATTCCCCATGTACCAAAGAAAAACATTCGTGCCGACTGTCTGAATTTGTCCAATATCAAATTCTCGTTTTCACTCCAAAACGTTTTCCATTGCAAAGTGTTTTGCTACGTTGGGTGTTAATGAATACACCACAGGTCTCCCATCCTTTTGCATCTGTGGCAGCCAGTGTGTTGTGTGGTGAAGTGTAAAAGAAAGGCCTGGTCGGGAGGGGAAGAAGAAACGGTGTGTGGGGGGGCTACAGACTGTGACTAGCTTGCTATAATTAGCTTGTGGTATTTATTAGCACTCTGCTGCATCCAGCTGGTCTCGCCTCGTCTCTTTTGTTCGGCTCTGGCTTCGAGACACTTCTGCATAGTAGGACTCTCAAATATTACACCCAACCTGATCCTGCTCAGTCACCACACAAGAGAATCGCCCACTTCTTGGCACAATCTGTTCTCAATGACTCACCTGGATAGTGTTCATTAGGGTGTTAAACGGAATATGTTTTGAAACTGAAAATGAGCTCTTCATATTGGATGAGTCCAGGTTGCCCTTTCCTTTTTCGTTATTTGGTGCGTAATGAACAGCACCCTGACTTCCAATATTCTTCGAATCACCTGACATCCTTGCATCTGTTCAATCATGTCCATTGCTAAACATTTTTGCTACGATGTGCCCAAATGAACATGAGCCTGTGATCTGATGCACCCCTCTGTTTCTTATTTATGTTCTGTGTAGATCATCAGCACAGCAGAGAGAGTTTTTCACACAGGGAATGTCCTCGTAGGTACCCCCTGCACACACACGCCCACTATGGTTGACCAGGGACACAACCAGGATGCCAACAAGTGGACCCCAGGGTGAGCTGTTACACACACGTTTTTCCCGTTTGCTCAAGTACACACACACACACACACACACACACACACACACACACACACACACACACACACACACACACACACACACACACAGCTGCATTGTTTGCTCGTGTACACACACACCACTGCTCTGTTTTGTTGCACATTATCATTGTTGTAAAGAGGTATTTTCTTTGATCTGTTTCCAGAACATGACAATAATTTAAGTAAAGTAGCATCCACTGTATTTATTTTTTATTAGCTAACATCACTTTTTGTTTTTTATTCCTAGGGCCAAGAAGCGAACGCATGATTTCATTGACTCATATTTTTCTGACCGGTGGGTTGATTTTGTTATTCTGGCTACTATTGTTGTTAATATTCACACACACACACACACACACACACACACACACACACACACACACACACACACACACAGCAGGGATTGCTAGGTAGAGATTTCCAATCTAATGTATTTATTGTGGCCTGTTAGTTAGCCTATGGATTGACAGATAATATACAATGCATTCGGTAAGTATTCAGACCCATTGACTTTTTCCACATTTTGATACGTTTCAGCCTTATTTGAAAATTGATTACAAATAAATCGACATCAATGTACACACAATACCCCATAATGACAAAGCGAAAACATGTTTTTTAATGTTCGCTCATTTATAAAAACAGATACCTTATTGACATAAGTATTCAGAACCTTTATGAGACTTGAAATTGAGCTCAGGTTCATCCTGTTTTCATTGATCATCCTTGAAATGTTTCTACAACTTGATTGGAGTACACCTGTGATACATTCAATTGATTGGAAATGATTTGGAAAGGTACAAACCTGTCTAAGGTCCCACACTTGACAGTACATGTCAGAGCCAAAACCAAGCCATGAGGTTGAAGGAATTGTCCGTAGAGCTCCGGGACAGGATTGGGTCGGGGTACAGATCTGGGGAAGGGTACCAAAACATTTCTACACCATTGAAACTTCCCAAGAACACAGTTGCCTCCATCATTCTTAAATGGGAGGTTTGAAACCACCAAGACTCTTCCTAGAGCTGGCCGCCAGGCCAAACTGAGCAATCAGGGGAGAAGGGCCTTGGTCAGGGAGGTGACCAAGAACCCAATGGTCACTCTGACAGAGCTCCAGAGTTCCTCTGTGGAGATGGGAGAACCTTCCAGAGGACAACCATCTCTGCAACACTCCACCAATCAGGCCTTTATGGTAGAGTGGCCAGACGAAAGCCACTCCTCAGTACAAGGCACGACAGACCGCTTGGAGTTTGCCAAAATGCACCTACAGGACTCTCAGACCATGAGAAACAAGATTCTCTGGTCAATGAAACCAACTCTTTGGCCTGATTGCCAAATTGTCATGTCTGGAGGAAACAGGGCACCATCCCTACGGTTAAGCATGGTGGTGGCAGCATTATGCTGTGGGGATGTTATTCAGCGGCAGGTACTAGGAGACTGGTCAGGATCGAGGGAAAATTTGAACTGGGAAAAGTTCAGAGATCCTTGATGAAAACCTGCTCCAGAGTGCTCAGGACCTCAGACTGGGCCAAATGTTCATCTTCCAACAGAACAACAACCCTAAGCAAACAGCCAAACAACGCAGGAGTTTATTTTTTTACCTTTATTTAACTAGGCAAGTCAGTTAAGAACAAGTTCTTATTTTCAATGAAGGCCTATGAACAGTGGGTTAACTGCCTTGTTCAGGGGCAGAACGACAGATTTTTACCTTGTCAGCTCGGGGATTCGATCTTGCAACCTTTTGGTTACTAGTCCAACGCTCTAACCACTAGGCTACCTGCCGCCCCAGGAGTGGCTTCAGGAGAAGTCTCTGAATGTCCTTGAGCCCGATCAAACATCACCGGAGAGACCTGAAAATAGCTGTGCAGCGACACTCCCATCCAACCTGACAGAGCTTGAGAGGATTTGTGGAGAAGAATGGGAGAAACTCCCTAAATACAGGTGTGCCAAGCTTGTGGCTTCATGCCCAAGAAGACTTGACGCAGTAATCGCTGCCAAAGGTGCTTCAACAAAGTACTGAGTATAAATACTTATATTTCCGTTTTTTTTTACGCATTCGCTAATATTTCTAAAAACCTGTTTTCACTTTGTCATTATGGGGTATTGTGTGTATATTGATGAATGGTTGTCATTTCTTTCAAATCTATTTTAGAATAAGGCTGTAACAACATTTTGAAAGAGTTAAGGGGTCTGAATACTTTCTGAATACACTAAAGGAACAGTATATAGAGGAATGATATATAAATAAATGATAGGAAGAGTGCAGGAAGATTATCCAGTCAAACAAGTTGCAGATAGAGTGAGATGGCGTTAGAAAGTGGGATAGAGAGGTAGGAGAATTGGCGAAAAAGGGAGTAACAACAGAGGGCGAGAGAAACTGAGTCAGAGAGAGATGCTTTGTCATTCTCTCACAGCATATCATTGAGCCGTAGCGTCTCATTAGTTCCAAAGCAAACCAGTTCATTAGGCAATGGAATTAGTTGTAATCTAGGAGGACTGACACACACACAGTAACATAGTCTTGTATATTGAATTAATCTTAAACAGTTCACACTCACTTCAAACTAACAATTTCTCTGTCTGTGTTGCAGGGATGGGCTGTGCTCAGGAGACTCTTCAGCCAGGTAACTGCCCGGCTCAGCGGAATGTAGATGGAGGTGAAACGGTGCATTTGTAGTAAGGGAGGGGGGGCTGCTCAAGAGGCTGCAGTCTGGCATTTTTTTGTTGTTAGTCCAGAATGCATCTGTCTGACCCCCCCCCACCCGAAAGATCACGCAACTGCTGACTCACTACAGCAGAGCACTGACTCTCTCTCTCACCATGCCTCCCCCTCTCTCCTGTCTCTTGTTCCCTTCCTGTCATCTCCTCTGGATACCATTTATATTTCAGTGTCCCATCTCTTCTCCCGTGCGGTCTCTTTTTCTCTTGTAACATGCCCACCCAGAACTAGTTTTTTCTCTCTCTCTCACACCCTCTCTCGCGCTCTCACAGTACAGGTTAGTAAGAACTGCAGTGGATTTGACCATGACTGCCTATTCACTAGTGACTGCAGGTTTTTTGTGTGTGTTCAGGTGAGCAGATTATGTAACCATCAGAGTCTGTGTAGGTACTGTATGTTTGTGTGTACATGTGTAGTATGTACAGTACCAGTCAAACTACTCATTTCAGAATTTCTTTATTTTTACTATTTTCTACATTGTCAAATAATAGTGAAGACATCAAAACTATGAAATAACACAAATGGAATCATGTAGTAACATTTTTTTTTTTTTATCAAAATATATTTGAGATTCTTCAATGTAGCTGCCTTGATGACAGGTTTGCACACTCTTGGCATTCTCTCAACCAGCTACATTAGGTAGTCACCTGGAATGCATTTCAATTAACAGGTATGCTTTGTTAAAGGTACATTTGTAGAATTTCTTTCCTTAATGCTTTTGAGACAATCAGTTGTGTTGTAACAAGGTAGGGATAGTATACAGAAGATAGCCTTATTTGGTAAAAGACCAAGTCCATATTATGGCAAGAACAGCTCAAATAAGCAAAGAGAATCAACAGTCCATCATTACTTAGACATGAAGGTCAGTCAATCAGGAAAATGTCAAGAACTTTGAAAGTTTCTTCAAGTGCAGTCGCAAAAACCAAGCGCTATGATGAAACTGGCTCTCATGAGGATTGCCACAGGAAAGGAAGACCCAGAGTTACCGCTGCAGCAGAAGATAAGATCATTAGATTTAACTGCACCTCAGATTGCAGCCCAAATAAATGCTTCACAGAGTTCAAATAACAGACACATCACAACATCAACTGTTCAGAGGAGACAGCGTGAATCAGGCCTTCATGGTCGAATTGCTGAGTAGAAACCTCTACTAAAGGACACCAATAGTAAGAAGAGACTTGCTTGGGCCAAGAAACACAAGCAATGGACCGGTGGAAATGTTTCCTTTGGTCTGTTTAGTCCAAATTTTTGATTTTTGTTTCCAACCGCCGTGTCTTTGTGAGACTCAGAGTAGGTGAACGGATGATCTCCGCATGTGTGGTTCCCAACTTGAAGCATGGAGGAGGTGTGGGGGTGCTTTGCTGGTGACACTGTCTGTGATTTATTTAGAATTCAAGGCACACTTAACCAGCATGGCTACCACAGCATTCTGCAGTGATACGCCAGAGTGAAGGATACACTGCAGAGTAAAGGAAAAGCAGCCAACAAGTGCTCAGCATATGTGGGAACTTCTTCAAGACTGTTTGGAAACCATTCCAGGTGAAGCTGGTTGAGAGAATGCCAAGTTTGCAAAGCTTTCATCAAGGCTGTATCGCAACCGGCCGTGATTGGCAGTCCCATAGGGCGGCGCACAATTGACCCAGCGTCGTCCGGGTTAGGGTTTGGCTGGGGTAGGCCGTCATTGTAAATAAGAAATTGTTTTTAACTAACTTGCCTAGTTAAATAAAAGGCAAAGGTTGGATACTTAGAAGAATCTAAAATATGAAACATATTTTGATTGAACACTTTTTTGGTTACTACATGATTACATATGTGTTATTTCATAGTTTTGATGTATTCACTATTATTCCACAATGTAGAAAATAGTAAAAATAAAATAAACCCCTTGAATGAGTAGGTGTATCCAAACTTTTGACTGGAACTGTATGTGTGTCAGGGCCAGAGCGTGTTAGCGCTGCACCATTCATCGAATTCAGATTTGAAATTGTAATATTGACATGTGCAATATCCATATCGCAAGAGGCTGCAATTTTCTCCTTTCTTTGACACTCTGATAATACAACAAAAACTAGACTACGGTACCTCCTCCAATGAGATGCGCTAGACTCCGTTCATTCGCTCTCTAGATGCACAGAGAATGCTGACGAATCACAAGCAGGCTCTCTCGCTCTGCATGGCATGCACATGCTGGCCAATAAGTGTCCTCACTTAGACTGTGCAGTTAGATGCTGGTGAGTAGAGAAAGGGTATTTAATCCTTTGAAGAATAACCATCCCCTACTTTGACGATTGCATGGTAAAAATAAAAAAAAGAGCAGACAGCAGAAAAGCCCCTCAGTCACCTGCAACCAGCCATCAAGTGTAATGGCCTACGGAAAATAAATCCTGACCAGTGGAGGCTGCTGAAGGGAGGATGGCTCATAATGGCTGGAATGGAGCGGCATTAAACACATGGAAACCATGTGTTTTATGTATTTGATACCATTCCACGTATTCCGCTCCAGCCATTGTCACGAGCCCGTCCTCCCAAATTAAGGTGCCACCAACCTCCTGTACCGCAGCCACATAGAAATCAGAGGCTTTCGCCTACCACATTGCCAAAGACATGGTTCCTATTTACAGTCCGCAAAGACTGCTTCAAGAAGATGATCAACAAACTGGACAGGAGATACAAGATTCCATCTTGCACATATTTCTCCCAAGTCGCCATCCCAACACTGTATAACAAAATTAAGGGAGAAGTTGAAACGTTGCGTTGAATGACTGGCCCAGACTCCAATGTTTTGGACACAGGCTGCACCTTGCAATTGGTAGGCTACGTGTTACATGATTGAGCCTACTTGATTGAGGCTACTTATACATAATTACACAATCATAAGCTTCCTATTCCATCTGCAGCCTATGCCTGCCTGAATAAATTATTAATTTACGTTATTTAAGAACTCGTTGTAAAATAGGAACTCATAATGTTAATGAATAAGTGCTGCACTTACAACACACTATTTTGATGATCATGTTAAAAATGTATGTTTTTAATATGTAGGTGTAATAATCATGTCTATTATCATTTATACAACAGGTGGTTCTAATCCTGTATTCTGATTTGGTTAAAAGCGCATTCCAGAAGCGCATTCCAGTGTCATCAGCCCAGGCAGGGAATTTATAAACTTCATCTCCACTATAAAAACATCTAGACATGTCACATTTCTTTTAGACTAACATTTAGTTTTCAGCTGCGGAGATTTGTATAAACCTTGCTGTCTGTCTTTCCGACATTTGCAATATTGTTTCAATATTCAAATTCGATCTCCAACTGTCCCATAGTAATGAACGTGTAGGGGTCGGGAGTCGGAACGAGAGAGCGAGGCAGGCAGTGTTTTTCAGCCAGTCGAAATCATGAATCAGCTGGCATCATTTTTATGGATATATACAGTTTGTGATTTTAGCATGTAAATCTTGGTGGGGCAAAAAAAAACTAAAAGTGGGATGCATGCCAGCAAAGCCATTACACAACACAACACTAAACAATACATGAATTGCACTATAACGGTGACAAGCGGTGCCCACAAACTGTTAGAGCCAACATATAGCTGTCCCAACAGCAGTCCCAACATCTTACCATTGCTACACTTGGCTATCAGCAGAGACTTGTCTGGCTGCAAAACTGTTCATTCAGCCTCATTTACTGCCTTAAAAAAAAACAGAGCTGATATGGCTGACTTGCTTAAACAAATGTGGTTTCTAATGACAATTTAGATGTACAAACTATGGCATAAGGGGACGACAAGCGTATTAGGTGCAATCTGTAATTTCGATTAAGACAATGAGCGCGCTAAAACGGACATAGTCAACTATTTGTTTAGCACTTTTGAAATCTACAGCGACAGAACATTCAGAACATGGGCCGTTCTTACAGTATTCTCCCTGTACACCAAGTCAGAACCGTAGGATAAATAAAGGGGGCATATAAGCAGACAATGAAAGCTCTTACAATATTCAATGATTACGTTTCCCTAAAACAGGTTATAGGCTACATGTGCACCACCACGTCAGAAGAGTAGGCGACATTGAAGAGGGGTAAATAGACCAAATTATTAGGGTGAGGCACATGGGCTACTAACATCTTACTACACAACATACACTTAGTATTACTTTCTTAGCTACAGTATACATATCTCCCTGGCATATTACATAATTTATGCAGCAGCATACAATACATTTTTGGACTCACCTTGTGCTGTGCTCACTTGAACAGGAAGGTGGTGCGGCGGGCAAATTTTGTCATCAAAGTCTGGCATTCTCTGGATTTATGGTGCTTTCAAAAGAACTGACAACTCGGGGGGGGACAAGGTCGAATCATGATGACGTCATTGATCTTCAGGTCGTAGCTCTAGAAAGAGGCTGGATTTACAATTCTGAGTTGGATGACCGTTCAAAACGTATTTTCCCAGTGAGAGCTCATTTATTTCCAATTTCCCAGTTGTCCTGAACTCACTGAAGTCAAGTTTTCGCAGTTCTGAGTTAAGTTGCTGCACAAATCATGCTTCATTGACAGCATGGTCAATGTTGAATGTTTATAATTTTAAACTTGGAAAAGAGACCCTTAAGCCCAGATTTGGGACCACACAGCCACTCTCACTCATTCCTTCCAAACCAGTCATTGTTGAATTTGCGATTTCCAACTTGTCTAATGTTTATGGCCGATGAGCACCAATACGTTTTATCTATAATTTCTCTTCATATGACAAGGATTAAAAAGGATTTGCCAGTAGATTGTCGACTTGATTCATGTTTTTTAAAGTATGATGTTGACATGATCAGTTCAATCAAAGCTGCTGTACATATAACTTGATTTGACGTAATTTTATCTGTGGCCAATGACCTTGAGCCTTCTTGGATGGACACTTCTAATGTAACTCTATGGCAGCACACAAGGGGCACATTTTTTTTTAGGTTTACCTTTAGACTTGGCCGTGACGTGGTGTCCCCATGAGTGACAGAACACTGAGCCAATCACGACGTAACACTTCGTATTTTCTACTGGCTTGCCCCACCACCACTGAAAGCACTGAGCTAGGCTGAAACACCTGCATTTTGGAGCTGCCTTACTCCAGAAAACAAAAAAGAGACCATGTTTGTATGCGGATTTATTAACTCAATTATATATTTTGTTGTTGTTAGTAAACTGATATGCTGGTGTTACTCAAATCACATGTTATTCGTCACATGCGCCGTATACAACAGGTGTAGACCTTTACAGTGAAATGCTTACTTACAAAGCCCTTAACCAACAATGCAGTTTTAAGAAATATTCCCCCCCAAAAACAAGAAATAAAAGTAACTAATAACTAATGAGCAGCAGTAAAATAGCAATAGCGAGGCTATATATAGGGGGTACCGGTACAGAGTCAATGTGCGGGGCACTGGTTAGTCGAGGTATATATGTAGGTAAAGTTATTAAAGTGACTATACATACAGTTGAAGTCAGAAGTTTACATACACCTTAGCCAAATGCATTTAAACTCAGCTTTCACAATTCCTGACATTTAATCCTAGTAAAAATGCCCTGTCTTAGGTCAGTTAGGATCACCACTTTATTTTAAGAATGTGAAATGTCAGAATAATAATAGAGATTTATTTCAGCTTTTATTTCTTTCATTACATTCCCAGAGGGTCAGAAGTTTACATACACTCAATTAGTATTTGGTAGCATTACCTTTAAATTGTTTAACTTGGGTCAAAACTTGGGTCAAACGTTTCAGGTAGCCTTCAACAATTTTCTCACAATATTAGGCCTCCTTGCTCGCACATGCTTTTTCAGTTGTGCCCACAAATTTTCTATAGGATTGAGGTCAGGGCTTTGTGATGGCCACTCCAATATCTTGACTTTGTTGTCCTTAAGCCATTTTGCCACAACTTTGGAAGTATGCTTGGGGTCATTGTCCATTTGGAAGACCCATTTGCGGCCAATCTTTAACTTCCAGACTGATGTCTTGAGATGTTGCTTCAAAATATCCACATAATTTTCCATCCTCATAATGCCATCTATTTTGTGAAGTGCACCAGTCCATCCTGCAGCAAAGCACCCCCACAACATGATGCTGCCCCCCCGTGCCTCACGGTTGGGATGGTGTTCTTCGGCTTGCAAGCGTCCCCCTTTTTCCTCCAAACATAACGATGGTCATTGTGGCCAAACAGTTCTATTTTTGTTTCATCAGACGAGAGGACATTTCTCCAAAAAGTACGATCTTTGTCCCAATGTGCAGTTGAAAACTGTAGTCTGGCTTTTTTATGGCGGTTTTGGAGCAGTGGCTTCTTCCTTGCTGAGCGGCCTTTCAGGTTATGTCGATATAGGACTCGTTTTACTGTGGATATAGATACTTTTATACCTGTTTCCTCCAGCATCTTCACAAGGTCCTTTGCTGTTCTGGGATTGATTTGCACTTTTCGCACGAAAGTACGTTCATCTCTAGGAGACAGAACGCGTCTCCTTCCTGAACGGTATGATGGCCGTGTGGTCCCATGGTGTTTATACTTGCATACTATTGTTTGTACAGATGAACGTGGTACCTTCAGGCGTTTGGAAATTGTTCCCAAGGATGAACCAGACTTGTGGTAGGTCTACAATTTATTTTCTGCGGTCCTGGCTGATTTCTTTTGATTTTCCCATGATGTCAAGCAAAGAGGCACTGAGTTTGAAGGTAGGCCTTGAAATACATCCACAGGTATGCCTCCAATTGACTCAAATGATGTAAATTAGCCTATCAGAAGCTTCTAAAGCCATGACATCATTTTCTGGAATTTTCCAAGCTGTTTAAAGGCACAGTCAACTTAGTGTATGTAAACTTCTGAACCACTGGAATTGTGATTAAGTGAAATAATCGGTCTGTAAACAATTGTTGGAAAAATTACTTGTGTCATGCACAAAGTAGATATCCTAACCGACTTGCCAAAACTATAGTTTGTTAACAAGAAATTTGTGGAGTGGTTGAAAAACGAGATTTAATGACTCGAGCCTAAGTGTATGTAACCTTCCGACTTCAACTGTAGATAATAGAGTAGCAGCAGCGTAAAAGAGGTAGGGGAGCAATGCAAATAGTCTGGGTAGCCATTTGATTAGATGTTCAGGAGTCTTATGGCTATAAGCTGTTTAGAATCCTCTTGGACCTAGACTTGGCACTCCGGTACCGCTTGCCGTGTGATAGCAGAGAGAACAGTCTATGACGAGGGTGGCTGGAGTCTTTTTAGGGCCTTCCTTCTGACACCGCCTGGTATAGAGGTTCTGGATGGCAAGAAGCTTGGCCCCAGTGATGTACTGGGCCATACACACTACCCTCTGTAGTACCCTTTAATGGCAAAATGGCAAAATAACAAAACAGGTAAGCCCCCCCCCAAAAAAAGAAACAATGCTCTGCCCTGAATGACGGGTCGCCACTGGATATATGCAAATAAATGGAAATTGAAAAAAGGTAAAACGAAACGAAGTGCAGCTAGTTTGCTTTCTTTCCAGCTTCAGTTTGAAGTTAGTGTTAGCTGTGTTGTTGGCTAGCTCCTCTGAACAACAGTGTCCTAACGAGAGAGCCCATTTTCTTTGCCAGGTGAAATCGTGCCTCATTAGCTCATTGTTATGGATGTATCCAAATGTCTCTAGAAAACCTCTTAAACAAATGCAGCGACTGTTGTTATTCTGTCTGCACTGTTTGACATGACTGTAAGTTGGCCGTAGTTGGCTAGCTAGCAAGCAAGGGATAAGAATGTTGCCAGCCAGTATGGCAATGGAACATTTCAAACAAACGACTGGGTCGCGTCCATAGATACAGAACCAATAAAACGAACGGCTTGGGTAGCAACCCTAGATTTGTTTCGGGACTATCTTGTGGAAGGATGAAACGGTATGAATCAATTCATCAAAATAAAGTTTTTTATGAAAATATGTCAATCATTATTTGAATATGTTGGTAACCCGTTGTATAAAAGTGATAATGCCCTTGAAGCTGCTGTTTGGCGGATATACAGTTGAAGTCGAAGTTTACATACACTTAGGTTGGAGTCATTAAAACTAGTTTTTCAACCACTCCACAAATTTCTTGTTAAACAATTTAAAGGCAATGCTACCAAATACTAATTGAGTGTATGTAAACTTCTGACCCACTGGGAATGTGATGGGGGGAAAAAAGCTGAAATTTCACATTCTTAAAATAAAGTGGTGATCCTAACTGACCTAAGACAGGGAATGTTTACTAGGATTAAATGTCAGGAATTGTGAAAAACTGAGTTTAAATGTATTTGGCTGAGGTGTATGTAAACTTCTGACTTCAACTGTAAATGTAGCGTGTAACAATGTTGGAAAATATGTTTATTTTGTTGTTTTCAGTTACAGTATGTATGCATTCATATGATCTAATTTTAGAAGTGAAAGTTTTAGAAGAAAAGGTGCCTCTGTGGTTTCGGAGTCACTGAGTGTGTACGTGTCCCTCACACCATGACTACTCTCTCTCTACCCATTATGGCACATTCACCACAATTTTTCCGGACTGTTTCTCATCTTCTCTCTCTCAAATTCTTCCCAAATTATCCAAGCTACAGGAGCTGGGGTTCTGGAACTAATTTGTCCTGACAACTGTAACCCTAAGCTTCCACCACGCAGCGGCTTGCCATCCCCACCTCCTACCTCATACACTACACACACACAGTCTTCCCATTTGCGTGTGTGTGTGCTCCTCAGAGATCCAGTTATGTAATGAGCGGCTCTGCAGTCTCCTACTCTACTGCGTGTTAGAAGGAACTGTACTGTGTTTGAGGGTTGGGGGATGTTTGTGAATGGACATTTCGATTGCTCACTCACTTAGCTGCGTGTGTGCGCCTGTCTTTACATGTTTCTGTCCTGTCCACTTACATAGTCTTCCTCGTCTTCATCTATATATATTCTCTCACTCTCCCCTTCTCTCTGTTCCTCTCTTTCTCTCACACCTACAGTACCAGTCAAGTTTGTACAGCTATTCATTCAAGGGTTTTTCTTTATTTTTACTATTTTCTACATTGAATAATAGTGAAGACATCAAAACTATGAAAACACATAGGGAATCATGTAGTAACCAAAAAAGTGTTAAACGAGTCAAAATAGCCAATTGCACGTTGCCAAATGTAACGCATCTGTGTTGTGTGCTCTACGACTGTCTAACAATCCTAATGATGGTTACATAATCCGCTCACCTGAACACACACACATGTCTGTATATCAACTAGAGGTCGACCGATTATGATTTTTCAATGCCGATACCGATACCGATTTATTGGAGGACAAAAAAGCCGATTTATTTAAATTAAATAAAATACAAATTAAAATATATATATATCATACACACACACATTTTTGTAATAATGACAATTGCAACAATACTGAATGAACAATGAACACTTATTTTAACTTAATACATAAATACACACACACGCACACAGCTCTGAAGTGACAATGATACTGAAGAGTCTGCTTAGGAGACAAATACTCTCAACTGTTTGAATAAAAATAGAGTTTAAGTTACCTGTGATGAATGTTGAAAACAAAAACCTTAATTTCTATATGCAGGAAATCCTATTTTAATAATGGGCATGGTAAGAATTGACAACCAAAGTGCGGGTCATAATTCCCATGACACCTAGCAAAATCTGAAAAGCGGTTTCTTTATTTATTGCATAGGATATTTTTAGATTCACTTAAAATAAGGTCTGTGTTTCGTGTAGGCTTACACCGCCAATTGTATATCTGTGTAGATATCCATAGGACAAGGTAACTCTGATCAATATTGGCTAAATATAAGCGAAGATAATTTTTTTTGTAGAGTGGATTTATGAAAATATGTTGACAAACGTTACCTTATCCTAGTGAGATTTACACGGGTATCAAAACGCCGAGGCGGTTTAAGCCTGCACGAAACACAGACCTTATTTGAAGTAGATCAAGACATTCTCTATGGAAGACATGAACGGTAAAATAACGAAGGAACCCCTTTCAAATTCAGCCGCAAGTTATTACAGGAATTATAACGCATCGACTATTTCTCTCTAAACCATATACCTTTGGCTAATCTGGAAACTATCACCTCGAAAACAAAACGTTTATTCCGTTCCGTATTTTATCTAACGGGTGGCATCCATGAGTCTAAATATTCCTGTTACATTGCACAACCTTCAATGTTGTCATAATTACGTAAAATTCTGGCAAATTAGTTCGCAAAGAGCCAGGCAGCCCAAACTGTTGCATATACCCTGACTCTGCGTGCAATGAACGCAAGAGAAATGACACAATTTCACCTGGTTAATATTGCCTGCTAACCTGGATGTTTTTTAGCTAAATATGCAGGTTTAAAAATATATACTTGTGTATTGATTTTAAGAAAGGCATTGATGTGTATGGTTAAGTACACATTGGGGCAATGACAGTCATTGATTGATTGTTTTTATAAGATAAGTTTAATGCTAGCTAGCAACTTACCTTAGCTTACTGCATTTGCGTAACAGGCAGGCTCCTCGTGGAGTGCAATGTAATCAGGTGTTAGAGCATTGGACTAGTTAACTGTTGCAAGATTGGATCCCCCGAGCTGACAAGGTTAAAAATCTGTCGTTCTGCCCCTAAACGAGGCAGAACGTTCCTAGGCCGTCATTGAAAATAAGAATGTGTTCTTAACTGACTTGCCTAGTTAAATAAAGATTAAATAAAGGTGTAAAAAAAAAAAAAACGGCAAATCGGCGCCCAAAAATACCGATTTCCGATTGTTACGAAAACTTGAAATCGGCCCCGCTTAATCGGTCGACCTCTAATATCAACCCCTCTCTCCCTCTGTTTTCTTTGTGCCGATATCTCTTTTTAGCCTGATTTCTCTTATCTTTTTCTCCATGCCCCACTACTGCCCTTTCGGTTTCCCTTGGTGTGTAAATCACAGAGAACGAGCCCCTGATTTAAGCGAGTGATTTTTATCATTGCTGTGTGGGCGGAGCGTCACGTGTAGCTTAACGGTTCATCATCAGTCAATCATCAATTTTATCCCGTTTGTATTCACATTCGCCAAAAGTTTCCCATGTTTCTGCTGATTTGAGAATGAGATGACTTTACATGCGCACACCGACCCTTGTGAAATGATAAACAATAGTTATTCACCTGCATGTTGAGGTGGTTCGTAATGAAATGCAAGAATCCCCTTCCCTCTCCCTGGGCTAGTGAGCTAGAGAAACCACATTACACTGGAACTGTTGTGAGAAAGAGGACACGTGGCAGCATTCCATGACTCCTGACATAGAGCACATCAGCATTCGACAGACAGTGCTTTGTTTTTTGTACTGTCCTGAATGGCTGGGGCTATGAGCACAAATACATAGACCTCAATGGAAAGAACTAGCTATCAGCAAGGTGTGTGTGTGTGCCACGCTGATCCTCAACACGGGTGCCCCTCAGGGGTGCGTGCTCAGTCCCCTCCTACTCCCTGTCACTCATCTCTGCACGGCCAGGCACGACTCCAACACCATCAAGTTTGCCGATGAAACAACAGGGGTTAGGCTTCATCACCGACGATGTGACAGCCTATAGGGAGAAGGTCAGAGACCTGGCCGTGTGGTGCCAGAACAACAACATATCCCTCAATGTGATCAAGACAAAGGAGATGATTGTGGAGTACAGGAAAAGGAGGACCGAGCACGCCCCCATTGTCATCGACAGGGCTGTAGTTGAGCAGGTTGAGAGCTTCAAGTTCCTTGGTGTCCACATCACCAACAAACTATCATGGTCCAAACATACCAAGATAAGTCGTGAAGAGGGCACGACAATGCCTATTCCCCCTCAGGAGACTGAAAAGATTCGGCATGGATCCTCAGATCCTCAAAGTTCTACAGCTGCACCATCGAGAGCATCCTGACTGGTTGCATCACCGCCTGGTATGGCAACTGCTCCGCCTCCGACCGCAAGGCACTACAGAGGGTAGTGTGTACGGCCCAGTACATCACCAAGCTTCCTGCCATCCAGGACCTCTACACCAGGCTGAAAAGAAGAAGGCCCTAAAATTTGTCAGACTCCAGCCACCCTATTCAGACTGTTCTCTCTGCTACCGCACGGCAAGCGGTACCGGAGCGCCAAGTTTAGGCCCAAAAGGCTTCTTAACAGCTTCTACCCCCAAGCCATAAGACTCCTGAACAGCTAGTCAAAGGGCTACCCAGACCCCTCTTTCACGCTGCTGCTACTCTGTTTATCTATGCATAGTCACTAAGTCTACCTACATGTACAGTTGAAGTCGGAAGTTTACATACACTTAGGTTGGAGTCATTAAAACTCGTTTTTCAACCACTCCACAAATTTCTTGTTAACAAACTATAGTTTTGGCAAGTATTTTAGGATATCTACTTTGTGCATGGCACAAGTCATTTTTCCAACAATTGTTTACAGACATTATTTCACTATCACAATTCTAGTGGGTCAAAAGTTTACATACACTAAGTTGACTGTGCCTTTAAACAGCTTGGAAAATTCCAGAAATTGTCATGGCTTTAGAAGCTTCTGATAGGCTAATTGTGTGAGTCAATTGGAGGTGTACCTGTGGATGTATTTCAAGGCCTACCTTCAAATTCAGTGCCTCTTTGCTTGACATCATGGGAAAATCAAAAGAAATCAGCCAAGACCTCAGAAAACAAATTGTAGACCCCCACAAGTCTGGTTCATCCTTGGGACCAATTTCCAAACGCCTGAAGGTACCACGTTCATCTGTACAAACAATAGTACGCAAGTATTAACACCATGGGACAACGCAGCCGTCATACCGCTCAGGAAGGAGACGCTTTCTGTCTCCTAGAGATGAACGTACTTTGGTGTGAAAAGTGCAAATCAATCCCAGAACAACAGCAAAGGACCTTGTGAAGATGCTGGAGGAAACAGGTACACAAGTATCTATATCCACAGTAAAACGAGTCCTATATTGACATAACCTGAAAGGCCGCTCAGCAAGGAAGTTGCCACTGCTCCAAAACCGCCATAAAAAAGCGTGAAGCACGGGGGTGGCAGCATCATGTTGTGGACATGCTTTGCTGCAGGAGGGACTGGTGCACTTCACAAAATAGATGGCATCACGAGGAAGGAAAATTATGTGGATATATTGAAGCAACATCAAGACATCAGTCTGGAAGTTAAAGCTTGGTCGCAAAAGGGTCTTCCAAATGGACAATGTCCCCAAGCATACTTCCAAAGTTGTGGCAAAATGGCTTAAGGACAACAAAGTCAAGGTATTGGAGTGGCCATCACAAAGCCCTGACCTCAATCCCATAGAACATTTCTGGGCAGAACTGAAAAAGCATGTGCGAGCAAGGTGGCCTACAAACCTGACTCAGTTACACCAGCTCTGTCAGGAGGAATGGGCCAAAATTCACCCAACGTATTGTGGGAAGCTTGTGGAAGGCTACCCAAAACATTTGACCCAAGTTAAACAATTTAAAGGCAATGCTACCAAATACTAATTGAGTGTGTGTAAACTTCTGACCAACTGGGAATGTGATGAATGAAATAAAAGCTGAAATATCTCATTCTCTCTACTATTATATTGACATTTCACATTCTTAAAATAAAGTGGTGATCCTAACTGACCTAAGACAGGGAATGTTTACTAGGATTAAATGTCAGGAATTGTGAAAAACTGAGTTTAAATGTATTTGGCTAAGGTGTATGTAAACTTCCGACTTCAACTGTACATATTACCTCGACTAACCGGTGTCCCCAGACATTGACTCTGCACTGGTACTCGCTGAGAGAGAGAGAGAGACACACACATTCTCAAGAATTGAGTCAGCCTTCAAGTCTGCGCTCATTTGATATAAATGTCTCACGGGAGGATATAAATATGTCTGGGCTGGGGGTTCTCGATGCAACCCAAGTCAATTCTTTAGGAGTGTAGGGGTAGAAAATGTTGCTCCAACCACAACCATGAATCTGTCCCAAATGGCACCATGTTCCCTGAATAGTGCACTACTTTTGATCCTCATGGGGTAGTGCACTATATAGGGAATAGGATGCCATTTGGAACACAGACCATTACTATTGTCTATTCCCAATAGTGCTATTACCCTTCAGCATTGTTTTAAATACACTAAATCCACTTTAAATATGAGTACACATCGACAAAATTGCGCTGAATGTGTACTGAGTATAAAGCCATACACTAATTTGAAGCATCAACGAGCAGTGCGTCTGAGCGCATGTCACGTGATTCTGTGACGGCACATTGGAGGAGAGCGTCAAAGCGTGCACTATGGTCTTCACATACATGCCAAGCTCCTTCATGCTTATGTTAATGTGTCATGGTTTTCACAAGTGTGCTTTTGCTTGTGAAAGTGTTGGAGAGAAACTCATCGTTTTACATTAGTATGGAATTATTGTATACGTTGTATTGTCTGATCCACTGAGTCCATTGAGTGTTATATTGTTTGTGTGCGAGGTTAGATTTGACAAGTAAGTGTGGAGTTGGAGCTGTAGCGTGTCTGTTGAGAGTTGTGTGTGTGCTTTTGCGCATGTTGTGTGTTCCGTGTCATATTTTGTAAGCATTTCACTGTACTGTTTACACCTACTGTATCCTGTGCATGTGACAAATTAACTATTTAAATTCTGTAACAGCTAATCCTAGATGTTGTGACCGTCTGGTCATTAATGTGTCGGTTGCTTCTCTGTGATCCCTCCACCACAGCAAGCGACTGAAGGGCGATAAGAACGGGAAGGGCCTGAGGCATTTCTCCATGAAGGTGTGTGAGAAGGTGCAGAAGAAAGGCACCACGTCCTACAACGAGGTGGCCGACGAACTGGTGGCTGAGTTCACCCACTCCACCACCGTCATGGCCACAGACTCGGTGAGTCCGTAAATAATATGGTAATTTAGCAGGCGCTTTCATCCAAAACCACTTACGGTTGACAGTGACACATTCAGTATATGTGGCCCATGCAGGAATCAAACATACAACCCTGGGTTGTGTTCATTAGTCACCAAACAGAATAAAATGGGGAGGGACTACCTGGACTTGTGCAATGAGAAACAGTGCTTGGCTTCAGTTATATTTTCCATTGCGTGCCCTAATGAACACAACCCTGGTGTTGCCAGCACCGTGGTCATCTAACCCATTGTGCCAGTAGAATGATAAAGTATTGTAGGGGGTTGTTGAGCGGATCAAGCCAGGTGAACAGATTTCTGACTATACTTTAGCCAATGCCTCTAACGTCCCTTTTCATGCATAACTAAAGAACAAACCGATCTGGCCAACAGGCTAGTGGATAACACTAGCCTCTTAGTTATTTTTATTCTTACATTTATGTACATTTTTCTTTCTGTTTTTGAGAAAATTGTTGTACTCAGGGCACTATTGGGAATGAGACCCTGGTCTCAATTGGGCTACCCTGAATAAATAAAAGCGAATACAAATAAAATGCGTTCAATTTGACATGAGACAGCAAAACGGCGCTGTATTTTTTTCTTCAGCAAAATGTTCTTGTTAGATAAGTTTGTTTTTCCATTCATAAACTGTTCAAGATAAGCAATTATTGAATTACACATTTGAGCTCGTAGAGACTATGGAATGTTGTTTATGTTGCAAACGATTCCCTTGCGTCCCAAAGCATGGTGTTGGAGAAGTCCAGCTGAAAGTGAGGCTGTTTTAATAGTGGGGAGGGGACCAACCGCTGAATACTTTCCGGTATTAATAATGACACGACCCCTTAAAAATAGCTTGGCCCCAGACCTAATCTGCTTACTTCCTGTGGAATGTTAAACATTATCATTAATTAAAAACAGATTAACCATGAGGGCTAGCAGTTAGTGCGCCGCAGGAGGGGTAGCGGGTAGTCCTGGCCAGGGACACACACACCGTGGGACAGTTACTAATGAGATGCCCCTTGACCCCCTCAAGACAAGCTTAGAATCATAACCTCTTCTCTGCTATTATCTGTTTCCTTGCTCTCCTCTTATGTCATCTCTTTTCTTTTCTCTTTCCTCACCCTATCCCTCTCCCTCCCCAGCAGGTGTATGACCAGAAGAACATCCGCAGGCGTGTTTATGACGCTCTCAACGTGTTGATGGCCATGAACATCATCTCCAAGGAGAAGAAGGAGATCCGCTGGATCGGCCTGCCCACCAACTCAGCCCAGGAGTGTCAAAACCTGGAGGTGATGTCACACACACACACACACACACACACACACACACACACACACACACACACACACACACACACACACACACACACACACACACACACACTTTAAGCCAGCAGAGCTCTCTGGGAGCTGAAAGTGAGCCTTGACAGCCACTCCATGACATCTGTCACTGTCACCTCTCAGGAAAAGAGGGACAGGCAGACGGAGAGAAATAAATGGGGTGAAGGGAGCACAGACAAAGAGAAGAGGAGGAAAAATGAAAGACCGTGTCAGTTCTCTTCTAGAGTGCATGGATTAAATAAATGTTTTCCTCATCAATATACACACAATGCCCTATAATTACAAAGCAAACTTTTTTCCCACTTTTTTGCAGATTAATTAAAAATAAACAGAACTACCTTATTTATTTATTCAGACCCTTTGCTATGAGACTTGAAATTGAACTCAGATGCATCCTGTTTCCATTGATCATCCTTGAGATGTTTCTCCCCAAGAACACAGTGGCCTCCATCATTCTTATAAGGAAGATGTTTGGAACCACCAAGACTCTTCCTAGAGCTGGCCACCCGGCCAAACTGAGCAATCGGGGGAGAATGGCCTTGGTCAGGGAGGTGACCATGAACCAGATGGTCACTCTGACAGAGCTCCAGAGATCCTCGAACCTTCCAGAGGACAACCATCTCTGCAACACTCCACCAATCAGGCCTTTATGGTAGAGTGGCCAGACGGAAGCCACTCCTCAGTTAAAGGTACATGACAGCCCATGAGAAACAAGATTATCTGGTCTGATGAAACCAAGATTGAACTCTTTGGCCTGAATGCTAAGCGTCACGTCTGGCGGAAACCTGACACCATCCCTACGGTTAAGAATGGTGGTTGCAGCATCATGCTGTGGGGATGTTTTTCAGCGGCAGGGACTGGGAGACTAGTCAGGATCGAGGGAAAGATGAATGGAGGAAAGTACTGAGAGATCCTTGAAAACCTTCTCCATAGCGCTCAGGACCTCACTGGGGTGAAGGTTCACCTCCCAACAGGACAACGACCCTAAGCAAACAGCCAAGACAATGCAGGAGTAGCTTCGGGACAAGTCTCTGAATGTCCTTGAGTGACCCAGCTAGAGCCCGGACTTGAACCCGATCAAACTCTCTGATCTCTGGAGAGACCTGAAAATAGCTGTGCAGCTACGCTCCCCATCCAACCTGACAGAGCTTGAGAGGATCTGCAGAGAAGAATGGGAGAAACTCCCCAAATACAGGTGTGCAAAGCTTATAGCGTCATACCCACGAAGACTTGAGGTTGTAATCGCTGTGCTTCAAAACAGTACTGATTAAAGGGTCTGAATACTTATGTAGATGTTATATTTAAGTTTATATATAAAATAAATTTGCTAACATTTCTAAAAACCTGATTTTGCTTTGTCAGATTGAAGGGGGGGGGGACTATTGAATCCATTTTAGAATTTAGGCTGTAACGTAACAAAATGTGGAAAAAGTCAAGGGGTCTGAATAATTTCCGAATGCACTATATATCATGTGTCAACTTTCTGCAGAGCATAGATCTGTCACGATAAACACACAAAGTGACCCATTCTGGTGGAGGACTGGGCATGATGGTGACAATGAGAAAGGGGGGTAGTGGGGAGACAGAGTGGAGTACTCCTACCGCTGGGCTGTTTTGACAGGAGCACTTTAGCATGCCATCACTACTGTCTGACAATATAAATAGTAATTGTCTTGCTTTACACTGGTCAGTTACTTAAATAACGATAGTCTGAGTGGTTGATATGGGTAGGGCTCTGTTGGAGCGAGGGGTGAAGTGGGGTTTGGATGGAAGAGGGGCAAAGACAGTACACCGACCACCACCCCTGCTGACCATCTACATCTAGTCAGTAACTTCCAGACCATGTCATGACCGTGGCCACCATCTGGAGCCTTCAAGAAGCACTCAAAAAGAACTCTATATGCTGATCTAGATACTGTTGAAGCCGATGTTTCTTTTTTAAATTGCTTGTTTGTTTTGTACTAGGAATGCTTTGAGATTCTTTATGTAATGTATTATTTTTATTACTGTTAGACAGTTATGTTACACCATTCCTTTCTAAAATACTTAAAAAACTGTTTCCCCAATCAGGTGGAGAAACAGAAACGCCTGAAGAGGATCAGACAGAAGAGAACTCAGCTGGAAGAACTCATACTGCAGGTACGGAACTGTGTGTGTGTGTGTGTGTGTGTGTGTGTGTGTGTGTGTGTGTGTGTGTGTGTGTGTGTGTGTGTGTGTGTGTGTGTGTGTGTGTGTTTGAATGCATTCGTGGGTGTGCACATGCTTATCTCTTTTCGGATACCTTGGTCGGTTACCTTGGTCGTGAGTGATGAGCTAGGCAGCTGTCCATCTATAAATCCATTGAAAAACACCAAACTTGTTAGCATCTCATTAGCATATGATAGGGAACCTTTGTGTGACCCCGTGGAGTTCCCAGAAGGCCAGAGAGTGTGGGAGGGGTCGAAGATCTCTTGATTGATTACTTCTCCCTGAGAGAAGGACTCGGCGATCACCAAATGTTATTTGCAGTCTTTTTCTTTAAATGTACCGCACCACGGATAGTATTCATTCATTCATTGTATCTCTGATTGATTGGTGTGTTGGCTCCCTACTGCTCTGACCTGGTGACGGTAACTTACTCTAAAGCTAGATTTAAGCTTCAACCTAAGCTCCGATTCCTCTGAGGTTTTCACTTAGCATTGATTTAGCCATGATATGCTACAGCCAGGCGTTTTTCCTGACCACATCACCTGACCAGGATAGACTTGTTGCCCCATGCGTGACGTATGATGTAGTTCCACTCTTGAACCATACACTCTCAACCTTCAGAGATTGAAAATGTGTGTTTGTGTATGTGGGGATAGATGTTTTTAGAGTGTGTATCGATAGGATTAGCTGTAGTTGTAGTAACAATGTGTCTGTGTGGATAGTTGGGTTCGAAAGTTCAGGAAGATTAATGCAAACTAAATCGATGTGTTTCTGAATATTGCTCATCTCTTCTCAAACAGCAAATCGCATTCAAGAACCTGGTGCAGAGAAACAAAGTCAGCGAGACTTCCTCCCTGGCCCCTCCCCCTTCCGGCTCTGTCATCCAGCTCCCCTTCATCATCCTCAACACAGACGTACGCACCGTCATAGACTGCTCCATCTCCAGCGACAAGTATGTGTCACTGCAACGTCTTCACCCTAATGCCTATTGCAAAGACAACTCTAGGTCACTCACTACTGAATTGCTACTCCAATTGCCACTATAGTATAATACACATGTTTATTGCGCCTTTATCATTGAAACGCCAACATTTCTCCTACAGTGCTGAAAGTAAATTCAGGTAGGATCACAAGGTTTTACCATGATTAAAATATATCATTACATGTCATTTATACAGATGGCTACAATACAAACCTGCTTTCTCACAGTAATCCTCCAACTCTCTGTAGGTAGCCAGGACAAACATATTTTCACAATTTCATCAAAATCAATGTCATAGCACGTTTTTACCTGATGAAGTAGAATCCTGTTAAAATGTTAAAAGTACCATTTATATTCCTAAAACATAGATTGAAAATTATACTTTTGCTGCCTTCCTGTTTTTTTATTTTTTTTATGGCCAATTTTTTTATTTATGGTTTTAGATGTCCAAATACATAATCAATATGCTGGAATAAGTTGTGATATTTTGAAGACCAATACATAATTCAAAAGGCACTCACACATCTGAGCTATCTTTTTTGCAGGTGCATGGTTACAGTTAAATAAAATGAGAAAAGGAACCCGCACACTGCTCTTGATAGTATCACTGCTTTTTAATAAGCTTTACATATCGGCCTCACGGCCTTCGTCAGGAGCCAATACATAAAAGTTACTCCCTACACATGTCACACTTGTGTTCAGATTACTTGTATTTTTCAAAATTAGTACCTTCATAAACTGCACACACACCAATATTTACCAAGCGGTCACTCAACTGGAATTGATTAGCTTGTTCTGTGTTACTGTAATCAATAGCACGTGCAAATGAATCACTCACATCGATATTGTATTGAAATCAATGGAAATGGGACCATAACCATGGTGACATGTACTGTTTACGCTTTTCTAACAGACAAACTTCAATGAATTTGGATATACTACATATATCTGTTGATCGATGACAACCTGTCTTAGCCATTTATCAACTAACGTACAAAACATTGAAGGGAAATTAAAATTGAAAAAATCAGCTTCATATCTCCAGCATCAACATATGTGAACATGGCATGTGTTTGTTTTTTAGTAAAAAAGAATGACATCAACCAATTAGTAGGCGATGTCTACTCACAATTGGTCAAACTCACACGATGCACCCCCCCCCAGAACAGTCTCAATTAAATCGGGGCATGGACTCTACAAGGTGTAGAAAGCGTTCCACAGGGATGCTGGCCCATGTTGACTCCAATGCTTCCCACATTTGTGTGAAATTGTCTGGATGTCCTTTGGGTGGTGGACCATTCTTAATACACACGGGAAACTGTTGAGTGTGAAAAACCCAGCAGCGTTGCAGTTCTTGACACAATCAAACAGGTGTGCCTGGCACCTACTACCGTACCCCATTCAAAGGCACTTGAATATTTTGTCTTGCCCATTCACCCTCTGAATGGCACACATACACAATCCATGTCTCAATTGTCTCGAGGCTTGCAAATCCTTCTTTAACCTGTCTCCTCCCCTTCATCTACATTGATTTGAACTGGATTTAACAGGTGATATCAATAAGGGATCATAGCATTCACCTGGTCAGTCTGTCATGGAAAGAGTAGGTGTTGATAATGTTTTGTACACTCAGTGTATATCTCTCGGGGGGAAATCATTTTGTTAGATGGCGAATACGGAAAAGGAAACTACACTTTTTTGACGGAATAATTTCTACGAATCGCCACCTCACATCGGTTTCTAAATAGCGAAAGGGTTTGTCTTTCATTTGAAAGATGGCGTAACCCTCAAATCCATGAATTAATGTCAAGACAGAGACATTTATGGGAGGAGCGCCCATTTTTTCCCCCTAGCCACCGTGGTCTGAAAATGGCAAACATATCGATCTGTTTTTAAGCATTGTGATTTAAGAGATTGATGACTATAAACTTTAATACTAACATCACCAATCTGAGGTAAAAAGGATATGTATTTCCCGTTATTCTGTTGAAAACTTGAGTCTAATGTAGTAACGCGTTCTGTCCACCATAGAGAAATTAGCGTAATATACCATAATTAAATTAAATTTTTTTTTTTATATATGATATTAAGTGTAGCACGTACATCTATTACATCCTACTTTAACCATGGAGAGTAAAATAAATCAAATCAAACTTTATTTGCCACATGCGCCGAATACAACAAGTGTAGACTTTACCGTGAAATGCTTACTTACAAGCCCTTAACCAACAGTGCAGTTCAAGAAGAAAATATTTACCAAGTAGGCAAAAATAAAAAGTAATTATAAAAAGTAACACAATAACGAGGCTATATACAGGGGGCACCGGTACCGAGTCAGTGTGCGGTACAGGCTAGTTGAGATAATCTGTACATGTAGGTGGGGGTGAAGTGACTATGCATAGATAACAAACAAACAGCGAGTAGTAGCAGTGTACAAGAGGGGGGGTTGTCAATGTAAATTGTCCAGTGGAGATTTTTATGAATTGTTCAGCAGTCTAATGGCTTGGGGGTAGAAGTGCCTAAGCACAATTTAACAATGCACTCTAGACTAGAGTCCATAGGTTCTGTGCAGCAGTCTGAACATTTGACGTCCTTACTGTAGATGCGAATACCTTTTCAACTTTGACAACACATTTGAGATCCATGACGACATAGAGATTCTGAAGCGCATGGGGATGTCCCTGGGCCTGGAGAGTGGGAAGTGCACCGCAGACAATCTCGTTGTTGCCAAGTCCCTCATCCCCAGGTCTCTGGAGACCTACGTCATAGGTGAGAGTGGGAAAATGGCTTTTTTGACATGTGTGAGCGTGTGCAGGCCATTTCAATCTGTCCTCATCTCCCCTCCCACAGGCATAGCAAGAGGCACCAGTCAAACAAGGTAGATTACCTCTCATAACTTTTAAATCAAAACGTGATTTGAACACAATCCACTAGCACACAGGAACATCCTTTTTCCTTTATATAGTGCACTACTTTTGACCAGGGCACAGAGGGCTCTGTTCAAAAGTAGTGCACTATATAGGGAAAATGGTGTCATTTGGGATGTATCCAGGAAGTGATCCTGTTTTTGTGTGGCAAAATGTGTCATTGCACACCTTACTGATAACAGAAAATCTCAAGCCACACAGGGATCATAAAATATAAATTACTTAAGGTGACATGTTTGATTTTAATTTGAGAACTGAAGTGACTGACCAGTGGTGTGGGTTGTCATGGTTCAGCTCTTTCCCAGGTGACCTGGACTCCGCCTCTTTGAATGGAAGGCAGAGCTTCAGCCACAGTAGCGCCGCCCTCTCAGAGTCTCGAGGCCAGACGCCCAGCTCCTTCAACGAGGAAGAGGAGGACGATGATGATGAACCCTCTTCCCCAGAGTGATTTACGGACAAACAGACAGCCAGCCAGGCATCAGTGATGCACCATACCGCTCCCTCTCTGGGACAGGACTCTTGTCTCCCATTCTGTTCACAGGGGGAATGTAAGTTCTCTGGGGATGTGGCCAGATATACAGGAAATAAGCTGCCAATCATTCAGGTCTGTGATAAGATATTTTAGAAGCATTTATATCTCGGTCTTCCTCTTAATTTCTTCCTTGTTGTTATTTTTTGTAAATTACTTCCGTTTCGCTTTCTGCCCAGAGAGGCGATAGCTGCGTAATCTCAACTCCTCGAAAAATGGTTTTGTTGTTTTTAGATGGAGTGCAATGTTTTGTAGGTGTTTTCTACTAGACGTAAGCACTAGGAGCAGTGCGGCTATGCATCAAAACGCTCACACTGTCTCGACGCACAAGACTCTATGACTGAATATTTTGTGATTATTAAAGATGTCTTCATATTTATTTTCTTGTTACATTGAAACATGTCAAACGTATATGAATAGTATGCGTGTTGACGTAGGCTAGTGGTTTTGCGTTCTGTTCTAACTTTAACGCAACAACAAACAAACGTTACTTATGATACTGCTCTATTCTTTTTGCAGTTTACTGTTAGCCACTTGATGCAACTGTGTGGAAAGATATCAGCAGCAACCTTTAGCCCAGGTATTAGCTCTACCTAGTCTAGAAACAAGGGTACATTCTGGGTAAATGTAGTTATCTTTTAAGTGTGAACCATTATTAGTCTGTCTCATCAATGCCTTTTTTAATATAATCCTTGAGCCAACATGTAATGGCCTATTCCGTTCAATGCGTTGCACCCTCCTGAATGCGTCCTTGATATGTTGTCATGACCTTTGACCCCTTGAGCTCGTTAGGCCCTACACTCAGTGGACATTCCACTTGGGGAAACGTGTGTACTCTCTTTTAGAAGGTTATGCTATGTAGTTGCAGAAATGCCTGGGTCTGTAAATAAACATAATTTTGGTTAAACCTGTATTTTCAAGGAGTATTTTCTCGAAGTGAGGTATTTATCTCATGGACACCACATTATCTTGGGTCAGTAAGCCTTCTATTTAGGACAGTGTTTCTTAGTCCTGGTCCTGGGGACCCAAAGAGGTGCACATTTTTGTCTTACACACCTGATTCTACTAATCAAAGATTTGATGTTGAGTTGATTAGTGGAATTGGGTGTGGTGCTACTGCCCAAAACATTTTTTGCAGCCTTTGGGTCCCCAGGACCAGGATTAAGGAACACTGATTTAGAAAATGTTCTCTTGGTCTAATGGTTGGTTTGGTTAGTGTCTAAATTGTGGGTACACATAATGTTATGACAAGTTCTTTAATCCTTGTAGTGTAGAAATCCCCTCTCAACCTTGCCAAAGCCTTCTGTTTTAGAGATGTTTTAGAGATGGGTGCACCTCAAAAGTCTCCTCTACATCTGCATCGATCTGAAATCATGGGATAGGTGAAAACATCAGTGCAGATTGAGTAGGCATAGAGACTGGAGAGGAAATACTTTAGACTATTTGAATATACCCATTGAGAAACTTCACACTTGCATCTGGGACCCGGGCAGCTGCATCACGAAAATCACAAGTTGAAGAATTTTGCACAATAAGTGTGAGGAATGATGCCAACATTGCAAAATTGGTGCAATTAGTCCTAGGTTATGAGAAGAAAGTGCAAAAAGGAAACCTCTGGGCAACTTGCCGCTAGCCCGCCAGACTCCTCAGCAGTGGCGTGAATTCATGAATGCCAAAAGAAACATCCATGATCCAACCATAAATTCATAGATTATGCCCCTGGAATAAGAGGATGACAGTTCAATGTGTAGCTAGATGTAAAAGGCTAATGTTAATTAGTTAACGTTGCCCATGAAAGGAAGTTAGGCTAGCGAGCAAGCATTTTAGCCAGGTAGCCTGGGACAACAAAAAATAAATGTGTACTGTATGACAGAGTCATAGACCATTTCGTCAGCATGAAAGAACAGAGGATGGCATTGGCGTTTCTCTACAAGTAGGGTGAGTCAACATGCTTTTTTTATGCGCGCGCACACACAAATCAGAACCATGGACAGCCACATTTAGCTTACATTGTTTTTGGTATCTTTTAGTTGTCACTGCATTTGACTAAGCATTGGTGATTTGATGATGAAATAGTGCTGGAATAGTGGAGGCAGCTCCTGTTTTCTTTGCGACTTGTGGTAACTCAGTGGTTCTAAATTAATAGTTTAGTAGTCAGAAATGTCAGAAACATTATCTTGCTTGACCAAGCTGTAGGTTATGTAACTGTTTGTTACATGCAATATGCTTTGTGATGAAACAAAGGTGTGGTTGAATTTATTCTGCCACTGTGTCTTATTGTCTCTGCCTTAGTTCATATGCCTTGCGACCGTGATATATAGGCCTAACAGGCTATAGAGCAAACAACACAATTACCACATACACTACCGGTCAAAAGTTTTAGAACACCTAGTCATTAAAGGGTTTTTCTTTATTTTTACCATTTTCAACATTATTATTCTACAGTGAAGACATCAAAACTATGAAATAACACATGGAATCATGTAGTAACCAGGTGAGCTAAACTACTATGCTCGCTTCAAGGCAAATGGCACTGAAACATGCATGAGAGCACCAGCTGTTCCGGAAGACTGATCACGCTCTCCACAGCCGATGTGAGTAAGACCTTTAAACAGGTCAACATTCACAAGGCAGCAGGGTCAGACGGATTACCAGGACGTGTACTGTGAGCATGCGCTGACCAACTGGCAAGTGACTTCACTGACATTTTCAACCTCTCCCTGTCCGAGTCTGTAATACCAACATGTTTTAAGCAGACCACCATAGTGCCTGTGCCAAAGAACACTAAGGTAACCTGCCTAAATGACTACCGACCCGTACCACTCACATCTGTAGCCATGAAGTGCTTTGAAAGGCTGGTCATTAATCACAATCAACACCATTATCCCAGAAACCCTAGACCCACTCCAATTTGCATACCGCCCCAAAAGATCCACAGATGATGTAATCTATATTGCACTGCACACTGCCCTTTCCCACCTGGACAAAAGGAACACCTATGTGAGAATGCTATTCATTGACTACAGCTCAGCGTTCAACACCATAGTGCTCTCAAAGCTCATAAATAAGCTAAGGACCCTGGGACTAAACACCTCCCTCTGCAACTGGATCCTGGACTTCCTGACAGGCCGCCCCCAGGTGGTAAGGGTAGGTAACAACACATCCGCCACGCTGATCCTCAACACAGGGGCCCCTCAGGGGTGCATGCTCAGTCCCCTTCTGTACTCCCTGTTCACTTATGACTGCATTGCCAGGCACGACTCCAACACCATCATTAAGTTTGCTGATGACACAACAGTGGTAGAACCTGATCACAGACAATGACGAGACAGCCTATAGGGAGGAGGTCAGAAACCTTGCCGTGTGGTGCCAGGACAACAACCTCTCCCTCAACGTGATCAAGACAAAGGAGATGATTATGGACTACAGGAAAAGGAGGACCGAGCACACCCCCATTCTCATCGACGGGGCTGTAGTGGAGCAGGTTGAGAGCTTTAAGTTCCTTGGTGTCCACATCACCAACAAACTAACGTGGTTCAAGCACACCAATACAGTCGTGAAGAGGGCATGACCAAACCTATTCCCCATCAGGAGACACAAAAGATTTGGCATGGATCCTCAGATTCCCAAAAGGTTCTACAGCTGCACCATCCAGAGCATCCTGACTGGTTGCATAACTGCCTGGTATGGCAACTGCTCGGCCTCTGACCGCAAGGCACTACAGAGGGTAGTGCGAACGGCCCAGTACACACTGGGGCCAAGCTTCCTGCCTTCCAGGACCTCTATACCAGGCGGTGTCAGAGGAAGGCCCTAAAAATTGTCAGACTAATCACCCTAGTCATAGACTGTTCTCTCTGCTACCGCACGGCAAGAGGTACCGGAGCGCCAAGTCTAGGTCCAAGAGACTTCTAAACAGCTTCTACCCCCAAGCCATAAGACTCCTGAACACCTAATCAAATGGCTACCCAGACTATTTGCATTGCCCCCCCCCCCCCCCCCCTCTTTTACACCGCTGCTAATCTCTGTTGTTATCATCTATGCATTCACTTTAATAATTCTACCCACATGTACATATTACCTCAACCAACCGGTGCACCCGCACATTGACTCTGTACCGGTACCCCCCTGTATATATAGTCTTGCTATTGTTATTTTACTGCTGCTCTTTAATTACTTGTTACTTTTATTTCTTATTCTTAGCTGTTTTTTTAGTTTTTTTTAAGTCGTAAATTAGCATTTCACTGTAAGGTGAAATGTTGTATTCCTGTTGTATTCGGCGCATGTGACTAATACAATTTGATTTGATCACATACTGTCGGTTGTAATATACACCGCTACTGCTCTTCAGAGACTTCTCTCTCGGAGTCCCAGAATACCCACATTGTGTAAATCCGTTCCTAATCCAGAGCAGTTTCATTGATTGAACTGCCTTGTAATACTGAAACGCTCTACTTTACCCTAGCTTGTGTGCTAGTTCAAAACTATACAATACAACCTTTTATTATCCATTGAAACTGAAATGTATTTTGGCGTCAGTTATTTCATTCCTGACCTCTGGACACCGCACACAGACGAGGCTGGAAGCAGGCACGCATCAGCTGCAGTGCAGTTCCCTGGAGCAGGTTAGTTGTAAAGTGCTTTTGTCAAGGGCACAAAAGGCACCTGAGATTCTGATACCAGCATTTTTTGGGAGAGAATGAAAAAAAATAATTATCAGCCCAACACACCCGAGTCACACACAAACACACACGCACGCTGAGGGTTTGGAAGTACAGGATCAGCCACAGTGCTGCGTCCCTGGAGCAGTTGGTGGGTTAAGGGCCTTGCTCAAGGGCAAAATGGCAGGAGATTGTAACGCCTGCAAGCCGGCTCCATGAGATTTTTGCATTCGGACCACCAGCCTAGAGTTTCTAAGCTCCATGCCGGCTCTAACGGGAACATAACAAACACTGACAAAATGAAGAACCAGCATCATTAGATTATGATATGAATGTGGCACTGCCATCACTGAATATTTATCAAATAGAGGGCTATTGATCACAAAACACTTGGTTAATCATTGGTCATATGCCTACAGCCTTCTCGATCCTCACTAGAAAGTTATATATAAATCAATATAAACCCCCCTTTTTTAGGCCAGTGGACCAATTTTACAGAAAAATGTACTATTTGGAACTTTCAGTTGGGGTCTCCACTTACTATTGAGAGTTAGAATAACCAAATACACAAGGTGCAATTTCGAAATGTGGTGGTGCATCAGCAGTCACTCAATTAGCCTATGTCAGCAAAAAAAATATGAGATCGGTAAATAAGTAGCGGCCAACTATCTAAACTTGTAAGTATGGTCGAATTACTGACCGAGTGGGGGGCACATATTAAAAACTGCAAACATTTGCCTCCACCCTATGGCAAAATGTGTAGAATTGCAGGAAATTAGCTGTACAACTGCTATTCTGCCCCATGGCAAAATTTGCAGAATTGCAGAAAATTACATTTAAAACATGATTTTTTTTCTCTTAGATTTCACAAGGGGGGCTGCTAAAATGTTTAGCTGTTAAGGTTGGGAGGTATTGACGTGCAGACAAACGCGCCACTGCGGCAACCCGTGATGAGTTGCGTTTTTTTTGTGTCCCCCACCACCATCAAAGTTGCCCGTCCCTGGTCGAAATCAATCTAGCCCACTTAAATACAATAGAACCTTTTAAGATGATGAATAACAAATAAAAAAAACATTCCTCTGAGTTTTGAATGCCTCTTCTGGAGCCTGAATGATGAAAATGCGCATGCGCTGAGATGCTTCAAATGCGAATTTTCCTCCAGCTCAGTTGCTGCGGTACTGTAGCCGTGTGGAGAGGGTAACTTGAAGAGACTAGGCTGTATTGGCTCGGAAATAACACTCCATTTTTTTATTTTATAAAACAGGCAATCCATCGTTTATAGACCTTTTGGGCATTATAACATTCTTACCATCTACGGTCATCATTTTGAACAACCCAAAGCCAACCATGTCGACCAAGGAGGAGACACCCGCCGCTGACGGAGACAAGCCGCAGACGTCCTCCTGGAAAGATTCTATCTACAACCCACGAACAGGAGAGTTTATTGGCCGAACCGCTAAAAGCTGGGGTAAGAAACCGGTTTGGGACACGATCAGATCGGGTTTGCATATTAAAACAATGATATATTGATGTGACAATTCAGAGTCATAGTACAAAGTCTCGTTGATCGGCTTTAATCAGTTACCAATATGAATGCAGCCTGGGGTACAAATTTTCACGTACATTTTAATCATTCAATAGCCTTGTGTTTTTTAGACTGGGCCTACATAACGGAAACGTTTGTTCATCATGATTTGCACCCCAATAATGTCAACAGCCAATCAAAGCTGATCAAACGGTATCGGATGTGTTCTTCCCCTCTGTTGGCACCTTTCCCCCCCATTTATAACATTATATACTTACGGTCAATGATCTACTGAATTTATTTTAATCAACTGCGATGGTTATAGCCTAGAATAGATTGTTGACAAATGTCCCCGCAATTAAAATAGGCAATTGGAATTAAAATTGTAAACCATGGACATTTATAATTTCTCTCTCAATATTTTCACAGATTCCTCGAAATAGGCTTTTTTTCAGGGGATTGCGAGTTATTAGCTATTAGGTCACTAGTGTAGCGGGGGAAATTAACATTTTAAACCGATTTGTCATTAAGAAAATCATGACGGAGCCCAACAGGCCGAATCGAGGCTGCTTTAAGGCTAATGTATCGAAATTAATTGCAATGGGATTAACAAACTGGGATTACAGTATACTAGATTTATGCTAATAATAATCGGCTTTACCAACATTTCCCCAATTTCGTCCCTCTAACCAGTGCAATTAAACTGTTCTTAGAATAACCTATAAAGCACGTTGTATCGTCTCGAGAAGCAGTCTTGCACGAGGCTGGCGAGGGTTATGGGGCATGCATACAGAGTTTCCCCTGTCATATCGCCCTTATTTTATTAATGTCATTTTTAAAATCCATATTCATGCAAGCACGCGATTAGGTTTATTTGAAATTATGTTGCCAAAAATGTCGATAGATTACAGTTACAGTGATACTTTGTTTCCGCAATACAGTGACGCTATTTCTCGGCCGTTACTCGTATGCCGTCCGTCACTCTATAAGACATTACATTTAAATGTAACATTATTATCATCTTTCATAGAGTTCTACATCCCATTCTCCTCAAATTCCAATGACTTAAAACGGGATTGGGAAATTGGTTGGTCAAATTTGCATAGGGCCTACAATAAATGTATACAATAGGTTTATACTAGGGTACAAAATGCATTGACTTTAATATGCATGTTGAAAAAACTATTTCTAACCCAATTTTCTATAGGCCTAGAACTCCTCCCATAGTTGCCAAGCTACTGTCTGTGGGAATAGTGTAGGCCTACCAGTGTGTTTGTGTTCTGTTATGGCAATACAGGCTCATTAATTGACAGTCCTAGCCCAGATCACAAATTCTGCTGTCATGTTCTAACTGTCTTTAGAACAATGATGTTACTATCAAGCTCTTTCTCTGTCGCTGTCTCTCGCTCTCTATCAAGGTCAAATCAGTTCTCTCTCATATTGCACAGCAAGCCTATTGTCAATGAAAAATTTGATTTGATTTTTCTCTCTCTCTCCGCCGGTCTTGTGTTGCAGGGAGCATAAATCAGTTTTAGATTTGAAATGTTGGGCCCTGAAATGAAGGCCTGCCATAGCTCGGTTTTAGAGCAGAAAATTGTGTGTGTGCATGTGTTGGTGGGCGTCTTGCGTGATTGTAATAGTGCAAGTTAACTTGCAGCATTGTGCTTCGTTGATTCCTTCTCAACACATGGGCTTGAATATGGTTTTTGCTCCAGTAGGCTACAGACATGGAATAATGGTAGGCTTACTAATGTTGTGGGGGGGGGGGGTTAGAGATGGGCAACTCCCATGGTCTTCTAACAGGTGTCTGGCAATTAGGAACAGGAGCAATGACACTAGGCTTCAGTCAACACCTGACATCCAGGACCCCCAAAAATGGTCAAATACTCCAGCCATCCAAGCCGTAGACTGTACTCTCTGCCACCACACGGCAATCGGAATCAGTGCATCAAGTCTGGAACCAACAGGACCCTGAACAGCTTCTACACCCAAGCCATAAGACTGCTAAACAAGGCTGCTATATAGCTAATCAAATGGCTACCCAGACTGCCTGTATGATCCTTTTTTTGCGCTCAGTCTCTTGCACTGACTATGCACACACACTGGACTCTACCCACCCACTCACACAAAGTTACACTGACACTCCAGCACACACAGACATATGCACACACACATACGCTACATATGCACACGCATGCATACTGACACCACACACCACAAATGCTGTTGCTAATGTCACTCTACCTATATGTACATACAGTTGAAGTCGGAAGTTTACATACACTTAGGTTGGAGTCATTAAAACTCGTTTTTCAACCACCTCACAAATTTATTGTTAATTAACAAACTATAGTTTTGGCAAGTCAGTTAGGACATCTACTTTGTGCATGACACAAGTAATTTTTTTCAACAATTGTTTAGACAGATTATTTCACTATTAACTCACTGTATCACAATTACAGTGGGCCAGAAGTTTACATACACTAAGTTGACTGTGCCTTCAAACAGCTTGGAAAAATCCAGAAAATGATGTCATGGCTTTAGAAGCTTCTGATAGGCTAATTTACATTATTTGAGTCAATTGGAGGTGTACCTGTGGATGTATTTCAAGGCCTACCTTCAAACTCAGTGCCTCTTTGCTTGACACCATGGGACAATCAAAAGAAACCAGCCAAGACCTCAGAAAATAAATTGTAGACCCCCACAAGTCTGGTTCAACCTTGGGAGCAATTTCCAAACGCCTGAAGGTACCACGTTCATCTGTACAAACAATAGCATGCAAGTATAAACACCATGGGACCCCGCAGCCATCATACCGCTCAAGAAGGAAACGCGTTCTGTCTCCTAGAGATGAACGTACTTTGGTGCGAAAAGTGCAAATCAATCCCAGAACAACAGCAAAGGACCTTGTGAAGATGCTGGAGGAAACCGGTACGAAATTATCTATATCCACAGTAAAACGAGTCCTACATCGACATAACCTGAAAGGCCGCTCAGCAGAAGAAGCCACTGCTCCAAAACCACCATTACAAAAACCAGACTATGGTTTGCAACTGCACATGGGGACAAATATTGTACTTTTTGGAGAAATGTCCTCTGGTCTGATGAAACAAAAATAGAACTGTTTGGCCATAATGATCATCGTTATGTTTGGAGGAGAAAGGGGGAGGCTTGCAAGCCGAATAACACCATCCCAACCGTGAAGCACGGGGGTGGCGTCATGTTGTGGGGGTGCTTTGCTGCAGGAGGGACAGGTGTGCTTCACAAAATAGATGGCATCATGAGACAGGAAAGTTATGTGGATATAATGAAGCAACATCTCAAGGAAGTTGAAGCAACATCTCAAGGAAGTTAAAGCTTGGTCGCAAATGGGTCTTCCAAATGGACAATGACCCCAAGCGTACTTCCAAAGTTGTGGCAAAATGGCTTAAGGACAACAAAGTCAAGGTATTGCAGTGGCCTTCACAAAGCCCTGACCTCAATCCTATAGAACATTTGTGGGCAGAACTGAAAAAGCATGTGCGAACAAGGAGCCCTACGAACCTGACTCAGTTACATCAGCTCTGTCAGGAGGAATGGACCAAAATTCACCCAACTTATTGTGTGAAGCATGTGGAAGGCTACCCAAAATGTTTGACCCAAGTTAAACAATTTAAAGGCAATGCTACCAAATACTAATTGAGTGTATGTAAACTTCTGACCCACTGGGATTGTGATGAAATAAATAAAAGCTGAAATAAATCATTCTCTCTACTATTATTCTGACATTTCACATTCTTAAAATAAAGTAGTGATCTAACTGACCTAAGACGGGGCATTTTTACTAGGATTAAATGTCAGGAATTGTGAAAAACAGAGTTTAAATGTATTTGGCTAAGGTGTATGCAAACTTCCGACTTCAACTGTAACTACCTCAATTACCTCGTACCCCTTGCACATTGACTCTGCACTGTTACTCCCTGTATATAGCCATCCCACTGTGCACAGACGCCAATTCAACATCTATTCCATATTGGTTCAATGTAATTTCATTGAAATTATGTGGAAAAAAACATTGATTCAACCTGTGCGTTCCCAGTCGAACACACTGGTTAATCACTGTATTTATTTTTTGTCACTATTTCCCTTCAAAAATATACTCTGCATTGTTGGAAAAGGACTTGTAAGCAAGCATTTCACTGTTTGTCTACACCTGTTGTTTACAAAACATGTGACAAATAAAAATGATTTTTATTTGAACATGACAAATGGATGGAGAGGAACCGTGCAGAAGTTTTCGCAACTTTGTTCCTGAAGACCTTGATAGTCAATGCTCATTAATCAGGCTGAAAATAGCTAAACAGTTGAATGTGCAATGACACCAACACTCACTCACACACAGCTGAGGCCGGCAGAGATAGAGTTAAAGGCCCAACCAAAGCAAAAGGCCAATGATGCAGACACTCTCTGTTACTACATGTGCCTAGTGAATGTGTGCGTCATGACTGGTAAAAACAATGACACATGCTTCTACAGTAGAGTTTATCAGAATCTAAAGGAATAAGACCCATGTAGTGCTAATAGTTCATTCTCATCCCTTTTTTTTTATACCAATAGTGACCTCTGAGGAATTTCACCCTGGGAAAATCTGGGCTTGGTTTCATCATGTCTGAAGCATTTCTAGGACAGTGAGATGTGTTTCACACGCAATTAACGTGTAGCAAGGCAGGTCAGGGCTTCGCACGCTGAATGATGCACCCTATGGCGGCTTCCAGTGTATTGATGGGGCGGGGGTTAAGATCTAAAAACACATGTAGTCCTGCTTCGTGGCATTTCGCAAAGGCTCTATGTTATACTGATCATTGTTGTGGGTGTAGATATGGTTGTCCTTGTTCAATAGAGCCATTGGACTTCTTTCAGCAATGTTCCTATTGGCGGATTCATTGCTAAATATACAAGCAGACCATTTTTTTTCCGGTCTCTGCAAGACTACAACTTGTGTTGTGCAGTGCTTTGTGCTCCAGCCCCGTCACTCCCCCAAGGCGGGTTTCATTTAAATGGAGGCGGACACGAACAACAATCCTTTGGGCAAAAACTGAATGAGCTCACCAAGACACAATGGCTTCAAGTGATTCCTCTCATCAACATGAATTTCGACGATGGAGCTATCTATTAGCTACATGGTGACGTTGAAGCACACATGTTTCAATCGGAAGATGGCGAAGAGGATTCGAATCAAAGAGTTGGATTGAGCTAATATTAGAAGCTCAGCTAAAGCCGATGCCAGCACCTAGAAGGCAGATGACAAATGCGGTGCTTAGCTAAGTAAGTTATTTTTCCTGCAAGCCACCTAGCTAACTTTTAGTTTATCTACTGAAACCCTTATTGCATATTGCTGGCTAACCTACTACTGCGTTACAGTGGGGAGAAACCAAATAATTAGCTATGCAGCAAGCTAGCCAAACATCTACCGGTAGCCATATCTAAGACTAAAAATAGTTATGTTGTATCTCGATTGTAAAATCTCTTCTCTTTTTAGTCATAAATATGGCCAGCCACTTAAAGCTAGGTTTACCAACAAGCATAAGCACATGACTGGAGTTAGCAGATGTCAGGCTAACTAGCTAGCCAACTTGTTATGCGACACGCCTCACAATTGTAACTTTTTAGCAAATGTGTGGCATCAGCAACTGTAACTAATTTACTAGCTAGCTATGTAACGTAATTGACGAGGGTTGTCATTGGTTGTGATTATGACAATGGATGCATTAAAATCACAAAATTATAGGCATGACGCAAGATAGCATTCCCAACAGATGTAAATAACAAGTATTGCATATCCAGCTAGCTAGCTAAGTTTACTAGCAAACAGTAAGGAGAAAACAATAATACAATAACTTACTGTTGTAAAACTGAATCTGGTTTCACTATGAACATATTTGCCTAAGCATGCCTGATAGACATGACTGTAGGTAGATACTGTCTGCCTACCTAACTAGGCTCATTTGTACGGCCTCGTCCCTGTGCAAAGGTTGAGGGTTATGCCCTAATTATTTCTATTCGGCAAGATATTGTTGCAAATGTAATCTCTGTGCCTGTGCACATGTTCAACTGTTGTTCAAACTGTACAATGGAGTATAATTTTGTTTGTTTTTTTGTCTTGCAGACAATACCGTATGGTGCCTGGGCATCTTCCTGGAGTGGATTCTAGATATAGAAACAGAATTCATTTGCCTGCATGTGTCATTGTAGCAGAACTGTATCCCGTGAACTGTATCCCTCTCGGGGGATTAGACATTATGCTCAATTTCAAGCAGATGACTCATGAGGAGCTGAATGGCAGTTTGATCATGATCCTTCTCCCACATCTTTACAAGTATTCCCTGAACTTACTGTATGTTTCTTATCCTGACCACCTCTCCCATCTGCTGATCACCAGTTCTGTCAGCTACAGATTGTTAAATAATGTGATTTAACCAAAGATTTTTGGAATCTATTACTGGGAGTTACAGGATAGGTACTGTTTGGTGTGGCAGAGAATTTTCGAACAACCTTAGCAATTCCGTCTTCATCCTCGATTTGGGGGATAAAGGAGTTTCACAAAATGTCATTGTCCGGTTGCAGTGGGTCAGGTTGAATTTAGAAAATGCTCTGTTATGAAAATACTTCTTTGCTCCATAAAGTTATTCAACAATATGTGCGCTGCCATTATGTCTTCTCACTCATTGATCGAGACGGGTCTCTGTCACATGACTTGCAGCACTTTGGGGTGGACACCCACCTGTTATGATCAATGAAAGAAGACTTAACATCATCAAGATGTCTGCAGAAATCTGTGGGTAAATCACATTATCTAGTGTAACAATCTGTAGCTACAGTTCTCTGCACTTGTGTGTCTCTACACCTGAGACGCACTCGGACACACTGAACTGTACTACACTGTTCATTAAAAAAAGTGTTACTTTTACCATGTAACATTGTTGTTGAATACACAGTTGTTTTGAGTTAGCATTAAAGAGTGTACATTCCTATATTTTAGACATCCAAAGAATGTTTGTTTATTTGTCAATCTGAATGTCTAGGATCTGTTTGATGCTACAGAGCCATGTACAGTTTATATAAATATCTGAGGGCTGACAAATGGGCTGACAAATGTTGAACATTGATAGAAATTGTCCATATTTATTTTATGGTCATTCCATATCAGGGCTCTCCAACCCTGTTACTGGAGAGCTACCGTCCTGTAGGTTTTTACTCCCACCCTAATCTTGAACACATGATTCTGGTAATTAGCTGGTTGATAAACTGAACCAGGTTTGTTAAAACTGGGATTGGAGCTAAAACCTACAAGAGGGTAACTCTCTAGGAAAAAGGTTGGAGACCCCTGTTCTACATGGTCTTATGCCAGGGTTTCCCAAATTTGGTCCTGGAGACTCCAAGGGGTGAACATTTTGGTTTTTGCCCTAGTCCTACACAGCTGATTCAAATAGTCATCAAGCTTTGGTTATTGAGGGTGGGGGACAAGATGGCGGAGTGAGTGGTTAAACTGAACTCCTGAACTTTAAATAGAATGCAATCCCAAATTTGAGTTTGATGATGAACACAGTTAAAGTTACGTATTTTTAATTTTGAAAACATTTTTTAGGGGGTAGATCAGCTTTAATATTGCAGATTTTAGCTTCCATCAATGTAATTGTCTGTATCAATTCCAATCCCCCATATATTTTTGGGGTAAATATGTATTTATATATATATATATATATATATATATATATTCAGTTGAAGTCACAAGTTTACATACACCTTAGCCAAATACATTTAAACTGTCAGAAAAATGTCAGAATAATAGTAGAGGGATTGATTTATTTCAGCTTTTATTTCTTTCATCACATTCCCAGTGGGTCAGAAGTTTACATACACTCAATTAGTATTTGGTAGCATTGCCTTTAAATTGTTTAACTTGGGTCAAACGTTTTGGGTAGCCTTCCACAAGCTTCCCACAATAAGTTGGGTGAGTTTTGGTCCATTCCTCCTGACAGAGCTGGTTTAACTGAGTCAGGTTTGTAGGCCTCCTTGCCCACACACGCTTTTTCAGATCTGCCCACACATTTTCTATAGGATTGAGGTCAGGGCTTTGTGATGGCCACTCCAATAACTTGACTTTGTTGTCCTTACGCCATTTTGCCACAACTTTGGAAGTATGCTTGGGGTCATTGTCCATTTGGAAGACCCATTTGTGACCAAGCTTTAACTTCCTGACTGATGTCTTGAGATGGTGCTTCAATATATCCACATAATTTTCCATCCTCATGCCATCTATTTTGTGAAGCACACCAGTCTCTCCTGCAGCAAAGCACCCCCACAACATGATGCTGCCACCCCTGTGCTTCACGATTGGGATAGTGTTCTTTGGCTTGCAAGCCTCCCCCTTTTTCCTCCAAACATAACGATGGTCATTATGGCCAAACAGTTCTATTTTTGTTTCATCAGACGAGAGGACATTTCTCCAAAAAGTACAATCTTTATCCCCATGTGCAGTTGCAAACCATAGTCTGGTGAAATAATGTTTATGTATGTATGTATGTATATACAGTGGGGCAAAAAAGTATTTAGTCTGCCACCAATTGTGCAAGTTCTCCCACTTAAAAAGATGAGAGAGGCCTGTAATTTTCATCATAGGTACACTTCAACTATGACAGACAAAATGAGGAAAAAAAATCCAGAAAATCACATTGTAGGATTTTTAATGAATTTATTTGCAAATTATGGTGGAAAATAAGTATTTGGTCAATAACAAAAGTTTATCTCAATACTTTGTTATATACCCTTTGTTGGCAATGACAGAGGTCAAACGTTTTCTGTAAGTCTTCACAAGGTTTTCACACACTGTTGCTGGTATTTTGGCCCATTCCTCCATGCAGATCTCCTCTAGAGCAGTGATGTTTTGGGGCTGTTGCTGGGCAACACAGACTTTCAACTCCCTCCAAAGATTTTCTATGGGGTTGAGATCTGGAGACTGGCTAGGCCACTCCAGGACCTTGAAATGCTTCTTACGAAGCCACTCCTTCGTTGCCCGGGCGGTGTGTTTGGGATCATTGTCATGCTGAAAGACCCAGCCACGTTTCATCTTCAATGCTCTTACTGAGGGAAGGAGGTTGTTGGCCAAGATCTCGCAATACATGGCCCCATCCATCCTCCCCTCAATACGGTGCAGTCGTCCTGTCCCTTTTGCAGAAAAGCATCCCCAAATAATGATGTTTCCACCTCCATGCTTCACGGTTGGGATGGTGTTCTTGGGGTTGTACTCATCCTTCTTCTTCCTCCAAACACGGCAAGTGGAGTTTAGACCAAAAAGCTCTATTTTGTCTCATCAGACCACATGACCTTCTCCCATTCCTCCTCTGGATCATCCAGATGGTCATTGGCAAACTTCAGACGGGCCTGGACATGCGCTGGCTTGAGCAGGGGGACCTTGCGTGCGCTGCAGGATTTTAATCCATGACGGCGTAGTGTGTTACTAATGGTTTTCTTTGAGACTGTGGTCCCAGCTCTCTTCAGGTCATTGACCAGGTCCTGCCGTGTAGTTCTGGGCTGATCCCTCACCTTCCTCATGATCATTGATGCCCCACGAGGTGAGATCTTGCATGGAGCCCCAGACCGAGGGTGATTGACCGTCATCTTGAACTTCTTCCATTTTCTAATAAGCTCTATTAGAGCAGCCTGAAACTCCTGAAAACCTATAGCAGTAGCCAGTGCATGGAGGGAGACAATGCCATCCTGTCTGATGTTCAGACTCTGCTTGCAGATGTAAGAGAAGAAATCCGTACTGCCCTGCCCACTTCACTGTTGCTCCAAGCAGAGGAAACTGCAGTTCTGAAATATATCAAAAAGCATGAAGACTTCTGCCTGAAGCCCATACATGCCACAGTGTACATGTTGGACCCCAAGTATGCTGTCAAGAGCATCCTGTCTGGTGCAGAGATCAACAAGGCCTATGGTGTCATCACTACCGTGTCTCACCACCTTGGCCTGGATGAGGGCAAGGTTCTTGGCAGTCTGGCGAAGTACACTTCCAAGCAAGGGCTTTGAGATGGAGATGCAATATGGCAGTTGTGTCAACATATCTCATCAGCCACCTGGTGGAACGGATTTTGTGCATCTGAGCCTCTTTCCCCTGTTGCCTCCATCCTCCTCCAAATCCCACCAACATCAGCCGCCATAGAGCGAAACTGGTCCTTGTTTGGGAACACACATACCAAAGCACGCAACAGGCTGACCAATACAAGGGTTGAAAATTTGTTGCCATCCGGGAAAATTTTAAGCTTTTTGAGCCTGACAACAAGCCATCCTCAACAAGGTTGGAAAGTGACAGTGAAGATGAGGCCTCAGAGTCTGATGTTCAAGAAGGTGACATTCAGAAGGTCTAGGGAGAAGACATGGAAGCCTGAGAGGAAGACAACCAAAGCTTCAGTTTCTAGACTATC